>NC_134265.1:133867024-134177381 GCF_031893055.1 Leptodactylus fuscus
AGAAAAGGTATTTAAGGTGGCCAATTGCAAGTTGATCTCCTATTTGAATCTCCTCTGAAGAGTGGCATCATGGGCTACTCAAAACAACTCTCAAATGATCTGAAAACAAAGATTGTTCAACATAGTTGTTCAGGGGAAGGATACAAAACGTTGTCTCAGAGATTTAACCTGTCAGTTTCCACTGTGAGGAACATAGTAAGGAAATGGAAGACCACAGGGACAGTTCTTGTTAAGCCCAGAAGTGGCAGGCCAAGAAAAATATCAGAAAGGCAGAGAAGAAGAATGGTGAGAACAGTCAAGGACAATCCACAGACCACCTCCAAAGAGCTGCAGCATCATCTTGCTGCAGATGGTGTCACTGTGCATCGGTCAACTATACAGCGCACTTTGCACAAATAGAAGCTGTATGGGAGAGTGATGAGAAAGAAGCCGTTTCTGCACGTACGCCACAAATAGAGTTGCCTGAGGTATGAAAAAGCACATTTGGACAAGGCAGCTTCATTTTGGAAACAAAAATTGAGTTGTTTGGTTATAAAAAAGGCGTTATGCATGGCGTCCAAAAAGAAACAGCATTCCAAGAAAAACACTTGCTACCCACTGTAAAATTTGGTGGAGGTTCCATCATGCTTTGGGGCTGTGTGGCCAATGCCGGCATCGGGAATCTTGTTAAAGTTGAGAGTCGCATGGATTCCACTCAGTATCAGCAGATTCTTGAGAATAATGTTCAAGAATCAGTGACGAAGTTGAAGTTACGCCGGGGATGGATATTTCAGCAAGACAATGATCCAAAACACCGCTCCAAATCCTCAGGCATTCATGCAGAGGAACAATTACAATGTTCTGGAATGGCCATCCCAGTCCCCAGACCTGAATATCATTGAACATCTGTGGGATGATTTGAAGCGGGCTGTCCATGCTCGGCGACCATCTAACTTAACTGAACTTGAATTGTTTGTCCAAAATACCTTTATCCAGGATCCAGGAACTGATTAAAAGCTACAGGAAGCGACTAGAGGCTGTTATCTTTGCAAAAGGAGGATCTACTAAATATTAATGTCACTTTTCTGTTGAGGTGCCCATACTTTTGCACCGGTGAAATTTTGGTTTAATGCATATTGCACATTTTCTGTTAGTACAATAAACCTCATTTCAATCCTGAAATATTACTGTGTCCATCAGTTATTAGATATATCAAACTGAAATGGCTGCTGCAAACACCAAAATATTTAGAACTAAAAATGATTAAGATTAATAGGGGTGCCCAAACTTTTTCATAGGACTGTATATACCTGCCTATTTACAATAAGAATCATTATTTAGTTGCTAGATAAGAGTTTTGCTGGGAAGCCATCTGTTGTTATGCCGTTTATTAAAACTCCCCTAACAAACAATATATTGGAAGGGAGTGACACAGAAAGATACGGACAGTACCACCTAGCAATACATGGTGATTGTACCAACCATAAAATAGTATCAGTCATTTGTTTTTAGTCACTTTATTTATTTTGGTATGATCACTGGGTGTAGATTTTTAACTATAACCAATAAAAGTTAGGTTTTATTATTTTTGTGTCTAAAATGGAGTACCCTTGTGTGATTTTCTGTTTCCTGCACAAAACAGAGGCAGGAGACGGAAACCTGCAGGACTCTTTCATACCATTCATTTCAATGGGTTTGAAAAGTGTCCGGCCGTGAGCGCCGGTGAGCGTTTTATGCTCTCCGTGGCGAAAGTTGTGTTTTTTTTTTTTGTTTTTTTTTTGGTTTTTTTTTTTAAAACCAGACAGTCGGACATGCAGTACTCTGTGTCCGTTTTAAAAAAAAAACAAAAAAAAACCAGTTTCACCGCGGAGAGTATAAAACGCTCACCGGCGCTGATGGCCGGACTCGGCATGACAGGTTTCTGTCTTCTGCATGCAGAAGACGGAAACCTGATAACTGAGTCCAGACGCTGGTGTGAACCCAGCGTCAGTAATGAACACTGCCTCACAGACAGACTTGTGTAATTGCCCATAGCAACCAATCAGAGCTCAGCTTTCACTTTACCTCAGCAGCTTCAGTGATGAAAGCTCCCTGTATAGTAAGTAATACTGACAATCTTACTATGAGGCAGCTTTCGCCCGAGCAATATTGCTGCTCAGTATGGCTGCTTGCACACTACAGGAGTTTTCATGGGTCTCTGGGCTATGGATTCTACAGCTCCATAGATTTCTATGGAGCCTGCAAAATTCACAGCTTTGTGCACATAGAAGCAGCCACTAAGGATACCAGACATGTTTTGTCAGTGCATGCCTGTAGGTTTGTGTGTGTGATCCATGTGTATGTATACGTGTGTGCATGCACGTGTGTGGTCCGTGTATATGTACGCGTGCATGTGCGCTTGTGATCCATGTGTTTGTACGTGCGCAGTGCAAATGTACATGCGTGAGGTAGTTGTGTGTGAGTATGCATGTGCTCTTCTCGTCCGTGTGTGTGTGTGTTTGTTTGGTGTGCATATGGTATTTGTGGTCTGGTGTTTGTGTGGTATGTTATGGCATTTGTGTGGTGTGCTTGCGGGTTGGTGTATGTATGCTGTCTGTGTGATATTTATATGGTGTATGTGTGTGTTGGTGCGGCCCCTTTAGCAGCGACTGGCGTCGTTGCTATAATACGTCCCTGTCAGTCACAACTGTTATTTTCCCCTCAGCACTTTCACAGTTCCCCATTATATCTATAGGGACTAACTTTGGGCGCCCCAATCTCATGGCGGGGGGATGCTAGCGAGATGTAATGTGCGCAGTATTCTGCTCCTGTGGGTGGAGAGGGGGTGTTCCAAATTTCACCAAAATCAGGTCAGAACTGTGGGTTTGTATAGAGCAGACTACTACAGATTTTGAGATTAATAATATTATAATATATATAGACTAGTAGAATACCTACAGCTTCGCTCGCGAAAATGTTAAATTGTTGTCGATGCTAAAGTAAAATTTCAGTGTCATACTAAAATTGACATTTTCAGACTGCTACAGTAAATCTTTGTTCCACTTTAAATTTGTAGTATTTTGTCACTTTACTAATTTGTCGTGACATTGATGCGAACAACTTTTTATTTTTTAATTTCAACATTTTTATTGAATTTATATATTCCATACATATTATGTAGTATAAACTATTAGTTATTTAACTTTTTTTTAAATAAAAATTTAAATTTATGCACCTTACACAAACATATAAAACCTTTACACCCAATTAGCAACATAGTGCAGCCCTCCCCCCCCATTCCCTCCAGTGTAATCTATAAGTAGTTCACGGACAAAAGAGTAAAATTGGTTTACAGTTACACAACTATCTATTGTGGTTCTTTTTGGTAAACCATGTTTCTGGTTTTACCTTCAGGTGCATACCTGTATATGAAAATATTTTTAGTGTTACCCACTCTAAAGCAAGCAACGTACAACTGTCCATGTGAAAAACACGGGCTCTCCAAATTAATAGTGGCTACTTTAAGTGATTGGCCTTGTGCTTTGTTTATAGTCATAACAAATGCAAGTTGGATTGGGAACTGCAGACATGAAGGGCATGTCGCTTGGTAGCAAAGGAATATGCGAAATGAAAACATTTGCTCCCTTAGAGTTTCCCATAAGAATGGTGACTTCAATAACATTGGGCATGAGACTCTTAATGCACAATCTTGTATCGTTACACATTTTTGGTGGGTCAAGTTTCCGAAGCAAAATTATTGTGGCTCCTATTTTTAAAGTGATCTTATGTGGTGGCATTCCAGGAGGCTCCAAAGAATTCAGGAACTCCAATGGATACGTTACGGCTTGTTCACTCTCCATGACTGAATCAATGGACATGTATGTGGTTGCTAGACCAGGCAGCCTTCCCTGAATTAGTAGATTTATGGAGCTGACATTATCATTTTTAGGCACAATGATTGCACGTTCACAAAGCCACTGATGGCCGGGAAGGACTTCCCGCAAACCGCCGTACTACTACGGCGGTTGCATGGTGCGCACCATGCCCTGTGGGTGCCAGCCGTAACATACGGCTGACAATGCCCTGTAACACCCGCGGTTGGAACAGTGTCCGATCGCGGGTGTTAACCCCTGAGATGCCGGGGATCACGACATAATGGTGCTGATCGGCACCCCCCGCTCTGGTTTCGGGGGTGCGGGTGTTGGTAGTGGGCAGCCCGGGGTCTGATTAGTGACCCCGGGTCTGCCCCATGCCGTCCCCTCCATGTACCTGGTTGATCCTGCCAGGAATGGAAGCTGTCATCCCGTGCATCTGCACAGGATGACTGCTTCCTGTGCTCTGCAATACACGTGTAACACGTGTATTGCAGATACATCTAGTGAAGCAGTGATCAGCAGATCACTGCTTCAATCCCCCATGGGGACAGAAAAAAAAGAGTTATAAAAAAAGTTTAAATAAGTTTAAAATAAATTAGAAATAAATAAAGCCCCAAAAATCCCTTTTTCCCCATATAAAATGTTTTATTATGTAAAATAAAGAAAAAGAGAAAAAAACATTACATATTTGGTATCACCACATCCGTAATAACATGAACAATAAAATTAAAACATTATTCAAACCGAACGGTGAACGTCATTAAAAAAAAAAAAAAAGTAGAAAACCGCACAAAATAATGATTATTCACCATCTTTCCCTTACAAAATGTTCAATAAAAAGTCATCAAGTGGTCAGATGAAAACCAAAATGGTACCAATAAAAAGCAGAGTCATCCCGCAAAAAATAAGCCCTCAACCAGCTCTGTCTACCGAAAAATAAAAATGTTATGCCTTTCAGAAGATGGCGATGCAAAAATAATAGATTTTTTTTTTCCCCCTAAATTGAATTTTATTCTGCACAAATAGCAACGCATTAAAAAAATAATATAAATGAGGTATCGCTGTAACCGTACGCAGAATAAAGGTAACATGTTACTTATGCTGTACTCTGCACGGGAAAAAAAATAAATGCTAAAAAGCAATGCCATAATTGATGTTTCCTTTTACATCCCACCCAGAAAGAGTTAATAAAATGTAGTCAATAAGTTACAGGCACCCCAAAATGGTGGCATTGAAAAGTACATCTAATACCGCAAACACCAAGCCCTCATATGGCCACATTGCCAGAAAATACAAATAAAAATGTAGCTTGTACAATGTGAAGACAAAACCCCCAAAGGTCGCCAAATCATTAGGACATAAGTGGCTGTGACTAGAAGGAAATGTATAAGCTGTGCGAGCGTTTTCGGGGGACACCCCATATTTAGAGCTTATGGGAGATAATACACCAGCGCTGATCCCCCAGAATGCCCCTCTTCCCCGTCCGTGTCATAGGAGCTAGTGGGAAAATAGAATGGGATTTGGTGTGCCCAATTTACTCCGCACAGCTTACATATTTACTTCGGGGTTACTAATGCTCACTACATCACTTGATAAATTCTTTGAGGGTTGCAGTTTTCAAAATGGGGTCACTTTCTAGAGGTTTCCACTGTTTGACACCTCAAGGGCTTTGTAAATGCGACATGGTGCCTAAAACTGATCACAGTCAGATCTGCCCTCGAAAAGCTCCTTGGCGCGCCTTCCCTTCTGCATCTCGCTGTGCGTCCATATATTAGTTTACACCCACAAGTGGGTTACTATGGTAGTCGGGAGCACTTGCCTAACAAATTGCGGGATGCGTTTTCTCCTTTAACCCCTTGTGAATGTGCAACTTCTAGGTCTAAACGAAAATATTAGTAAAATAAAATCAAATTTGAAAATTTCACCTCCATTTTGTATTAATTCCTGTTAAGCACTTATAGGGTTAAAATACTAGGTATATGTTGTTTTGGCTTATTTAAGGGGTGCAGTTTTGAAAATGGGGTGATTTATGGGGGGTTTTAATACAAGGGTCTATCAAGACCCCTTCATAACTGGATTAGTCCCTTTAAAAAATGGGTTTTGGAAATTTCTTGAAAATTTTGAATATTGGTGTTTCACTTGAAAACCTTATAATTTCCGTAAAAAATAAAAGGGTGACTAAAGTTTGATGCCGACATAAAGCAGAGATCTGGGACATGAGATTTGTGATATAATTTTGGCGGTCTTACTATCTGTATGCAATGCACATCATTTCAAACGTTATAAAATGCATATTTTTCAAAATTTCCACCAAATTTCCTATTTTTTCATAATTAAACACAAAACATATCAACCAAAATTTACTACTAACATGAAGTACAATGTGTTACGAAAAAACAATCTCAAAATCACTTTGGTAAGTTAAAGAATTCCAAAGTTATTACCACATAAAGTGACACATGTCAGTTTTGAAAAATCGAGCTTGGTCAGGAAGTCAAAAAGTGCCATCGGCGGGAAGGGGTTAAAATATCAGGGAAAACGTGGTCAATAAGCTCCATTACCGAAGTTGTCATTTCACAAAAATTTTCCGGAAAGGAAATGAGACCAGTAGTGGAATCAGTAGGGAACCTGTCATTTCCAAGACATAGTAGCTGGTGTGTAAATTTGTCCGCAGTTGTATTTCCCATCAAATGAATGCGCATATTAGTAGTAAGGGTTTGCTTCTGAACATGTATCCACAGATAAGATTTTAGCAGGTATTCAGCTCATCCGCTGGTGTTGCACCATTAAGAACAGGTAATGTCAGGCAGAAGTCACCTGCAAAAATTACAACAATTCCCTCCATTAAACAATCGGTTCCCTGCAGATCTTTCAAGGTGCGATCAAGGGCCTTGACCGCTTTCTTGTGCACCATGGTACATTCATCCCAAACAATTACTTTGCAATAACTTAGATTTCCCAGAGCCCTTAGGCTGGGTTCAGATGGGATTTTTTGGACCGGATTTTGACGCAGAGGCCGCTTTAGGGTAAGTTCACATGTTTTTTTTTTTTTTAAATCTGGACCAAAAAATGGGTAGCTGCGACTGAATGCCGGTGCTCTGCATCGCATTCAGTCGCGCACTCCGTTCTGAATTGGGCCCAATGAATGGGCCTAGTCAGGAGGAGGGAGTGTCTTCAGGCCGAATCGTGAGGCGAATTGGCCGGAAGAATGAATATCTCGCTTCAAACAAACAACTCCTGGTAAAAAAGACTTCACTTGTCTTGTTTGGTCTGGATTTTGAGGCCGTATCTGTATCCTCAAAAAACCCTGTGTGACCCTACCCTCAGAGTCAGGTCCAAAAATCGGGTAGCCGCGACTGGATGCTGGTGCACTGTAGGCATTCTGCTCCAGATTAGGCCCAAATGAATGGGCATAGTCGGGAGGGAGTGTTGCGCTGCGTACATCTGCAGCTGATTCAGCTGCGGAATCCGTGTCAAGAAATGGCATGTCGCTTCTTTTTTCCGTGAGCAGGAACAAACTTTTTGACACCAATTTTGACGCGGATTCCATGTCCTAATCTGGACCAAAAAACCCTGTCTGAAACCAGCCTAAGCCTAACCAGACAGCGTTAGATTAAAGGGCAATCCTAAAAGAGTGGTCACAATCCCAGATGATTCAACAGCCAAGGCAATCTCATTGTTTAAGCCAATTTCTGCAAGCAGCAAATTAATTAAAAATGTTTTACCAGTACCTCCTGGTGCATCTAGGAAAAATAGTCCCCCATTTCCACTGGAAATCTATGGAACCACCAAATCCATGGCCCAGAGTCCCGTGAAAAATACTGTACTGTGCAAACAGCCACTAAGAATACCAGACGTGTTTTGTCAGTGCGTGTCGTGTGTGTGTGTGCACACGCATGTGATCCATGTGTATGTATGTGTGTGTGCATCCATGTGTGTGGTCTGTGTATATGTATGCGTGTATGTACGCATGTGATCCATGTTTGTGCGCAGAGCGAGTGTCCATCTGTGTGGTAGTTGTGTGTGAGTATGCATGTGCTCTGTTCGTCCGTATGCGTAGTGTGCATTCATCTGAGCGCGTTTGGATTCGTGTGTGGTCCTTGCGAGTATGTGTGTGGTGTGCATGTGGTATTTGTGGGGCGGTGCTTGTGTTGTATGTCTCTAGAGTGCTGTGGTGTGTTGTGGCATTTGTGTGGTGTTGTGCTTGTGGGTTGCTGTATGTGTGCTGTCTGTGTGATGTTCATATGGTGTTTGTATGTTATGTGTGGTGGTGCGGCCCCTTTAGCAGCAACTCTTTGGCACTGTCGCTATAATCTGTCCCTGTCAGTCACAACTGTTGTTTTTCCCTCAGCACTTTCACTTTTCCCCACTATATGTATAGGGCCTAACTTTGGGGGCCCCAATCTTATGGGGGGGGGCATGGCGTGCTAGTGAGATGTAACATGCCCAGTATTCTGCTCCTGTGCGAGGAGAGGGGGCGTACCAAGTTTCACTCAAATCGGGCGAGAACTGTGGATTTGTATAGAGCAGACTCCTAAAGATTTTGAGTTTTATATATGGTATATAGATTTATATAGCGACAACATATTCTGCAGCACATTACAAATCAATAGATACATGAACAGACAATATATGAGACTTAGAAAGTGACACAGAATTAACCTATTAAACAATAGGAGTGGGGGACCTCTTCGTGAGAGTTCAGTTAGGGGGATACAAGGTAAGAGGGCTTGTTTGATACAATGGTCCAGCCATGTATCTAAAACTGAATGCGACAATGTGATTAGTTCAAATGATAAACTTGCCTAAAAAGTGTTTTTAGGCCATGTTTGAAGCTGTCATAGGTGGGTATTGGGCCAATTGCACACGACTGTGCCCTATCTGCCAGCCGTGATTGAACAGTACAGGCAGCACACAAATGTCATCCTAGTGCCACCCCTGCATCGGCCATCCTGAGTTTTGCAGTCCAGACTGTCGGCCTGTACACAGGACTGAGTAATTCACAGTTGTGTGGGTCGACAAATTAATAGGTCAGTATGCTATTCAGGAAAAATCCAGATAGCACACTGAACCACACCACGGTTGTCTACAAGGGGCTTTAATCTGATTGTCTGGGGTAGAGCACTCCAGAGCCTCAGTGCAGCTGAAGAAAAGTCTTGGAGATGGGAGTGGGATGTACGGATAACATAGGATACATATCTAAGGTAATTTGCAGAACGGAAAGAGGGTGGTACAGTGACAAGAGAGGAAATGTAGGGAAGCGCGGTGCTATTGATGGATTTATGGGTGAGTCATAATTTTATATTGTATTCTGTGGTGGAGGGGCTACCAGTGCAGCAATTGACACAAGGTAGATGTGTCTGTGTACCGGTTTGACAGAAAGGGGAGTCTGGCAGCTGCATTCAGAACAGAATGTAGCGGGGAGACTTTAGTAAGAGGAAAATCAATTTGTAGGAAATTGCAATAGTCAAGTTGAACAAGAATCTGAGCAACAAGGTTTTTTTTTTGTAGTAGTGTTGGGATGATGTCATGGGATGAGGTCCCGTGAGTTCTGTATTTTTCGGACTATAGACGCACTGGACTATAAGACGCACCTATGTTTTAGAGGAGGAAAATGGGGGGGGAATTTGAAGCAAAAAATAAAATATTTAATATATGGGAGTTGTAGTTTTGCAACAGCTGCAAGGCCACATTGACAGGTGACCCTGCAGCTGTACAGAGATGCATAGAGCATTTTTTTGCAGGGCCAAATGTACTTTTTATTTATACCATTTTGGGGAATGTATTGCTTAGATCACCTTTTATTTAAATCAGAGGTAAAACAGTGAAAAAAAACCCCGGCGGTTTGGCACATTTGATTTTGACGTTCATCGTACAGGAAAACTATTAGACCGGGCATTTCCGGACACAGGGATACCTAATGTGTATGTGTTTCACAGTAATTTTCTACTTTTATATGTATTCTAGGGAAAGGGGGTGATTTTAGAACTTTTTTTTTTATTATTATTATATATTATTAAAGTTGTTTGTTTTTTTGTTTTTTTTTGTTTTTTTTAATTAACTATTTTATTAGGCCCCCCTAGGGGGCTTGAACCTGCAGTCATTTGATTGCAAGCCCCATAGACAGCAATACAACTGTATTGCCATCTATGGGACATTCTGGATATTACTATTGCGGAAGGTCATAGACTAGTCGCAATGGTAATCTAGCAATAACAGGCCTGGGAGCCTTCAGTAGGCTCCCGGCTGTCACCAGAACAGGTCGGCTCCTGCGATATCGCGTCACACTCGGTGCCAAAATCCGCTCCCCATGTGAACTAGCCCTAACAGATGATTTGGGACTCTAAACATCTGGGGGTTAAGTGTCCCAAATCACCCTGACAGGTTTCCTTTGAGCTTGTGGCTAAACATTTTGGGAAAGTTGTGTATTTTTTGTTTTTCTTGGCTTTAAAAGGAATGGGAAATATGAAAGTAGAATAATAAGGATTTCTGCAACATGTGGCCCCAGCCTCAAGGGGTTTTTGCAAACTATTATAACCATGGCTTAGTACTAGCAAATAAAATGATTGGTTTTATTCCCCATTGCTTCCAGTGCCATGCTTTTGGTACTGAAGCAATGACGTTTTCTTGGCTACAGTGTTGATGTGCCAGCCACTGGCCTTTAGCAATATATGGTGCATAACTGTTGAGACCAGCAATTGACAGCAGTGTTTGTGTTTACCGGTATGTCTCTGCTGTACCCATGTCAACAAATACTGGAGTAGAGGACTGAAGTACTGTGCTGCAAGTGTCACATTCTTTGTTTTTTATTACACTTACAAGCATGGTGTCATATTTTCAATCATTTGGAAAATCCCTTTAAGACTAAGGCCCCACGGGCGGTAAACGCAGTGATAAAGCGCTGCGGGAAGAACCACTGTGTGATCGCATTGCGGTTCTTTCCGCAGCGCTTTGAAGAGAAAGTTAACAGAATTTTCCTCCGCGGACTTTCTCATCCCAGTATATCTACGGGAAAGCCGCCGGCGTTTCCGTAGATATAATTGATATGCTTCGATTTGCAAAGCCGCAACATGTCCACGCTGCGATCTTTTCCACCAAGTGGGGATGGGATTCGCATGAATCCCATCCACTTTGCCTGCACTGTACCACACCACGATTGTTCCCACAGCGTCTCCGCTGTGGGCAAATCGCAGCGTTTACGTCCCATTGGGACATCCTAAGTTGGTCTGACCCCTTTTCTCATTGCATCTATGATGGCAATAAGGATCTTTAAGAAGTACCTTCTCCTGCTTAAATCTCACATGCCAATCCTTCTTTGCCTTAACAACTGCCATTGAAAGAGGGTTTAGACACCTCTATATGTAAAAGGGAGCCTAAAGTCGTAGGAATATTCATTTAATCTAAACGCGTTGATTATTAGGTTCTGCAAAGAATTTCTGCAATAAAGTACACTACACTGTTACAGAACTAGATTTGAACAAACCCCATTTGTTTACATTGTAGAAAATCTGCCATAGATTCTAGGCATGTTGTAGAAACCTGTTATTGTGGATTTGGATTCATTAGAATCCCTTTATTAACTAAGAACACAACGTAATAGCGTTAAGAGGCTATTCTTCTCTTACCTTTCTTTTTCTAATCTGCACCGCTGTTCCTGAGAAATTTCTTATTTCTTCCATATGTAAATGAGCTTTCAGACAGCAAAGGGGGCGTCCCCTGTGCTGTCCGAAAACTCTCCAGCGACGCCTCTATCTTTTTCTGCCAGCCACCTCTTCACTACGTTACCAGCCGCATCTTCATCCATGTCCGTCAGCCATTTTCCTGTGGCTGAACGGGCTCTTGTGTAAGAGGCTACAGGAAAATGGCCGACTGAGACAGTCATAGGCCAAAACTAGGATAAGGGGAAATATGATGTAATATGTAAATGGCCTATATAAAAACAGACAAGCCTTGGCTTGTCTGTCTTCAACCATACATGCATACTTGGAATTGACCATGTAAGTTTTTTTACATCTTTTTTTTCCTATGTCTGGTACCTATTTTTTATATTTTTCCAATAAAAGTCAAGTTTTTACTATAGACCTCTTGTGCTGAAGGAATATTTTTCTACTGGGTTCTTGCATTGTTCCACCCCAGCCAGGGGTGTATTTTTTTTTCGTGCACTCTTGGTCTAGCTGATTCTCTTCAAGATTTATGGTGAGCTGTGGACTGTGTTTTTTCTTGTGCATATATAAAAACAATATAGGGAAAAGATGTTCCATGTAAAATACAATTTTTTTTTAAAAAAAATTCTTGACTCTATATTATATAAAGGGATATCCCTTCAGTAGTAATTGTCTACTCAAGCTAGGATGTGAATCTAGCCCAGGGGTCGCCATCCCTCGACACGCGTGCCAGAGTGGCAAGTGATGCTTATTTTCCTGGCACGAGCAGCCCGATTCTTCGCAGAAATGAAACTATTATTATACTGTGGGGTCTCTTCAGACCCTAGAGTTTAATAAGACGAGTCCCAGTGAAGATGATAAAAGATAACTTTACTCTCCTTCCCTGTGCTCTGGAGCTGCTCTGTTCTCTTTGGTACTTTTGCTGTAAGAGACTGCTGAAAGTATCTCAGGGGTCACGTCAGCGTCACTACGCATAATGACGCTGGACCTGACCCCTGAGACCCAATCAGCGGTCGCTGACTTTAGGCAGAAGCACCGAAGAGAAAGGAGCCGCTCTGCAGCACAGGAATGGTGAGTAACATTATTTCTAATGTTTGTTTCTTGGCCCTCCGCTTGTTATACTCTGGGTTCTGAAGAGACCCCACAGTATAATAAAAGTTACTGAGTGGCACAAATTGAGGGCGGGCTTTTTTTTTGCAGATTTTTGCTGGTGGGGTGTTTTTTTTTGTTTTTTTTGTTTTTTTTTTTGAGCCAAAGCCAGGAGTGAATTGAGCATAAGGCAGAAGTATCAGAATTTCCTATATATTTCCCATTCCTTTTGTAGCCATCCTTTGCTTTGGCTCAATAAAAAAGCAGCAAAATCTGCAACATAAAAAGTTGCTTTTCCGCAACGTGGGGCCTTAGGGGTTGGCCACTTTCAGACCAATATTGACAAACAAATGTACAATAGACAGATATACAATTTTCCAATATACTTTCTGTATCAATTCCTCCCGGTTTTCTAGATCTCTGCTTGCTGTCATTCATTCTGTTACTTCTAGAGGATAAAACTCTGACCATGGTCATGTGATGAGCACACAGGTGCTGCTCGTTACAGTCACAGCCCAGTAATCAGACATCGGCCTGGTAATCAGCTGTGCACCTGTGTGCTCATCACATGACCATGGACCGTAAATCAGGGCTCGTTCACATCTGCGCCCGGTGTCCGTACTGCAGGTTTCCGTTTCCTGCACAAAACAGGGGCAGGATACGGAAACCTGCAGGACTCTTTCTCACCCATTCATTTGAATGGGTGAGAAAGCTGTCCGGCCGTGAATGGCGGTGAGCGTTTTATGCTCTCCGCTGCTAAATCGTTTTTTGGGGGTTTTTTTGTTTTTTTTTTAAAATCCAGACACAGTCGGACATGCAGTACTCTGTGTCCGGATTAAACAAAACAGTTTCGCGGCGGAGAGCATAAAACGCTCAGTGCCACTCACGGCCGGACCGGGTCTGTGGTTTCCGTCGTCTTGCATGCAGAAGACGGAAACCACAGAACGGAGACCCGAACGCAGGTGTGAACCTAGCGTCACATGACCATGGTCAGAGTTTTATCCACTAGAAGTAACAGAATGAATGACAGCAAGCAGAGATCTAGAAAACCGCGAGGAATTTATACAGAAAGTATATTGGAAAATTGTATATCTCTTTATTGTACATTTGTTTGTCAATATTGCTCTGAAAGTGGCCAACCCCTTTAAGTACTATCATGGTGTCTATCATAATGATGTGTATGGTAGTGGTGTATGATAGACACCATGATGGTACTTAACGGTTAAAGAGTCTTTCCTTATACCCAGCAGTCAGGTCACCATACCCCCATGACTTTCCCCAGTTAGTAGTAGCTAAGTAGTCTTTTGCAGAAAAAGGAACATGGACTCGGGTGACTTTACCAATAGCAGATTTGAATCTACTTCAGTGTCTGCCTTGCATGGCTTAAAGTTGGCATTTCTCCAGAGGCAACAATACTTATTCTGAGTCTGTGGATTAGTCTACCCCAGGAGCAGCTGGTTACAACAGCAACAGCTTCAAAAACCGCTTAGGTGCCTTTTTTACAGGAACATCAGTGGACCAAGGGAAAGGAAATGATGAAGGGAGGAAAGGATGGGTGTCACTTATCAGCTGTCCTAGAATGTGATGTAGGTGTGACTTTCAGGGTTCAGCTCGCTCCACTAACTCAATCTTTCACCCACCCTTCACTCAGACAGCAAACTGAGTGTAAATTGGACCCCAAATATACACTGCCGCCACCACTGACTTAATCAGGCATCTCTCCAAAAGTCACACAAACACACCTTAAAAACTTAATGGGCTTATATAGCAACACAAAGTTAACTGAAGTGAATCTATCATTGGATCTGAGCATTTTTCAATTAGCACAAGTTGGAATAGCCTTTCGAAAGGCTGCTCTAGTCCTACCTTCCTTCTTCTGTTCATGTCCACAGTTTGTGAAAAAAGAAAATGCTTTTTTTTACTGATATGCAAATTCAACTCGGGGAGTGCTGAGTGGAATTACCCCTGTACTCTGCCTCCTCCTCGTCTCAGGTATGCCCCCTTATTTAAAAATGAATCCTCTTCGCTATACTTTCTTCACGAGTAAGCATACTGCGCAAACGCAATACACTCGTATAGTTCTAACAAGAGCTGAGCATGTTCCTTAGACCTACTCGAGCATACTGCACCTGCACAGTACACTCATTCATGAAGAAAGCGCAGCGAAGAGGATTCATTTTCAAATGAGGAAGAGGCCGAATGCAGGCCATGACGACAGGCCCGCCCCAAACCTCTGCTCGCTTCCCCTGCCGGGCTGGTGTAACACTAAGCCAGTCCAGGACAGTTCGCACGCAGCTTGTCCTGGACTGGCTTAGGTCAGTAAAAAGGCCACTCCCCGGCATAGCGCCGCCTGAGCAGTCGCCTCATTAGAGGTGCGGCGCTGCATGACGATTCAGTGCTTGGAGCATAGAAGTAGCCCCTGGTGCTCTGTGAGCTGAATTTGCACATTAGTAAAAAGCATTTTAAATTTAATAATTTCATAATCCGTGTTCAGTGCTACATATATGTGCAAGAAAAGTTCACAAAAATAGCACAACATTGCAAACAGCCTTGAAAACAGAATATGTCTTTGGGAGCCTTCACACGGAGTTTACTCTTCGCTCATTCTGAACGTAAACTCGTTCAGAGTGAGCGGCGTTAAAACCGATCCCATTGACTTGTATGGGTGCCGGCATATTCGCACTACCCATTGAAAGCAATAGGTAAAAAAGCCTTCCATTGATTTCAATGGGTAGAGCGCGTATGCTGATATCACCTCATCATTTGTGGCATATTAGTACATGGGAGGGGGGAAACATTTGAGGATGGGTGACGTCTGTGGCGGCCATCTGCAAAACTGCCATTTTGGATTCAACCTTCCTTTTTTTCAATGGGAAGGGGGTCATGTGACCTATCAAACACATGGAGAATTGCACAAGAAAAACAATGGTGTGCTCATTTTTAACATAGCAATACAGCAGAAGAAATGCTACCACAGGCCTCCTGTATCCGTTGTGTCAGGTGACCCACATCCTGGATATTAACAGAGTACACCATAGCCTTCAAATGGCCCGAAAGATAGATGTCCAGATCCGGAGACCTTCAGTGTATCCACACTTATGGCCCACCCTGTGTGTGTGTGTGTGTGTGTATGTGTATATATATATATATATATATATACACACATACATACACACACACTCTCTCACTATAATGTCATCAAAATAGGATATCGCTTATTTTATTGTACCTTTGTCCTGTCTTATTAAGGTCAGTTCAAACAATGGAAAAAGACATTCACTTAAAGCTGGAGATCTGCTATAAGCTAGAGTTTTTATGGTGTCACCCACAGTAAATCCTGGAGATAACGAGGCTCTAATTTCAGAATTGTTTTGTTGGTGAAAGTTTGACATTAAACCATTGCACAAGAAAAAAAAAATTCTGACCATTTGTTTTCCTCCATAGGGCATCAATTATTATTATTTATTTATATAGCACCATTAATTCCATGGTGTTTTACATTTGGATCAATTGTGTCCTAACTGATAAGTGTCACCATAGCACGTTGGGATGCGGTGGTATGTAATCATGCAATACCTGACCTCATTGTTCTTATCTAACCTTTTAGAGTAAATGTATGGTAGCCCACTATCATTTTTTGTCATAGAGACACACTAAAATTGTGGTAATCTGGTGATCAAATCTCATCATGTAGCTCAAGCCTAACCCCTCGTTCATATCTGTGTTGGTATTCCGAACGGGGGAGTCCGCCTGGGGACCCCCTGAACAGAATACCAAATGCAATTGCAAGCGCTCTGCAGTAAAAGCACACAGACCCCATAGATTATAATGGGGTCCGTGTGCTTGCCGCCAGATCTCCGCAGGGATCATGAGGACAGGAAAGTAGTTCACAATCTACTTTCCTGTCCACTTGATTCATGCAACCAGCACATACACCCCATTATAGTCTATGGGGTCCGTGTCCTTTTACTGCAGAGCGCTTGCATCTACGTTCGGTATTCCATTCGGGGGGGGACTCCCCGTACGGAATACCGAACGCAGATGTGAATGAAGGGTAAGCCTATATGCACACAGAGGTTTGCATCTATTTTGCTTAGTGAGAAAACAAAATAGAAGGAATTCACGTTCTATCCGTGCTTTCCTTGAATCCATACATTTGCATGAATGAGCCTGCACAGCACACTGTTAGGAACAGGATCTATTCTTTTCTATGGTCCGAAATACTTAGGCCTGCGTCCGTGCTCGTAAGCTGTGAAAGAAAAAGAAACGGATGTCAAATTGTAGCCTAGATCTTTGTAGCGGTGATGGCTATCACTGTATTCTTTACACCATTGTCCTAATGAACTGTACTGCAATGGTGGTGCACTTAGCACATAATGGGGGGATCAGATACAAGCCTTCATCCCATCCACACATGCAGTGTCAGTGTCCCTCTCCATTTATTGATGGGCAATACCAAACCTGCTGCAAAAGGGAAACAGGAGCTCTGATCTATTTATACTGCTCAGGCCACATTCAGATTTGTGTTTGAGTATGTTTTTATTGGTCTGCCCTTAACTTCAATAGGGGGGAAAAAAAGGATGTGGAGGTGTTTGTTGTTTTTTTTGTTTGTTTGTTTTTTGTTTTGGATGGAGAATAAAGTTACAAGCCATACACGTAGGACCACAAAAATACTGCTGGCATCTAAGGTTAGGTTTACACCTGCATCGGGTCTCTGCTTGGGGTTTCCGTCCGTGAATCCGCTTAAGGCTGGCCCCTTCACACGGTGTAAGCACGCCGCTCATTTAGACACGTACAAACGTGTCCGAGAGCGGCGCTTCAAAACAGAGCCCATTGATTTCAATGGGAAGCGCTCGTATATGCCGATATATGCGCACTTCCCATCGAAATCAATGGGCTCTGTTTTGAAGTGCTGCACTCTGACACGTGTGTACATGTCTAAATGAGCGGTGCTATTACGCCGTGTGAAGGGGCCCTAAGTCCCCACATAGCGGAAACACTTTTTTTTTGTTGTTGTTGTTGCAGATTTTGTTGCATTTTTTTAAGCCGAAGCCAAGAGTGGCTAGAAAAGGAATAGCAAATACAAGTATATGGGAAGTTCTTATACTTCTCCCTTCTGCTCAATCCACTTCTGGCTTTGGCTCAAAAAACCACAACAACAAAAAAGCTGCATTTCAGCAACATGGGGCTTTAGCCTTAAAAATGCAGAGAGAAAAATCCTGTATGCAAGACATTTCTCTGCATTTTTCCATCTTTCTCAGGTGGAAACCCAGCAGACCCCATTATAGTCTAGGCAATCTGTGGGTTTTCTGTAGGTAACCGCCTGGGTCGTCCCTCCCATACATTGCCTGTGACGTCCCGGTTTGTTTTTCTTAAACCTCGGGTTTTCCTTAGCAGTCACCTGGAAATCTTGGCAGGTTTGCATTAGCTGTATAGAGGACGAGTGTCTTGGCCTGCTGCTAGCCTGTTGACCTGAGTTCACACCATAGGATCCGCAGCAGAAACACTCAGATGTGCTCATATATTCCATGGGGTTCATTTGTTGTTCTCTTTTGTGAGAAGAGGGGCCATGCTCGCTGTTCTTGTGGATGATTTCTTTCTATTGTGTTGACAAAAATCTGCATTTTTTTTTTTCCCCTCTGTAGTTGAAATGGCGTAAAAAAAAAAAATCTTTAATTCACTTCCATTGTTGGCAGACACGATTAAGATATAAGCACTAAATTTGCACTTAAAGGGTTTGTCCACTATTAGAAGAATATGGCTGCACTGCAGCTGTCCTTAGGCTGTGTCTGGTATTGCAGCTCCATGAAAGTGAATAGAACACAGCACAATACCGCACACAATCTATGAATAGGTGTCCGCGGGTTTTGGGTAAAGACAGCGATGTTTCTGGAAAAACCCTTTGAAATCCGGAAGGTGTAAATGGATGCATAGAATGGATATGTAGTAAAGTTGCTATGGGAGACGGCCAACTGTGCTCAGCCTCTCCCCCCGGCCCCCGCCCCGGCCCCTGGGAGCCTTCCTCCTCCGCCCCCTCTCCTCCCCGCACGCAGGACTGCTGGGTAATCAGCAAGATGGCTGCAGAGCATGTTTGAGTGTGGCTCCCCCGCCGGACGCTGAGCAGGCACGGGCACTGCCGCCGGGTGACGAGGCTCTTGTCGCCGCACATTCGCGCTCTTCTTGTCACTTGTCTCTCCCCCTCCTCCTCCTCCTTCTTCTCCCCGATCCCCGTCTTCCCTCATCCCCATTCTATTCGACCTCCAGAGGATCCTTTCCGCCCACCTCTCCCCTCCCCCCTTTCCTTTTCAGCCGGCTTCCAGGGAAATGTTATCAGAAAACAAAGACTGGTAAGGGGATTCTGGATGGGATGGATGGCTGCGCCCGCGTACGGCCGCTCTCCGGAGGGTGGGGACGAGGTGCCCTTTGTTGGGCACCGCCATGTGATGCACAGCGGGGGGCAGGATGCGCCGCTGCCGCAGTATGTGCGTGTGCCTGCTGGGAGGAGGGACGGAGGCTGAGGACGTGCTGAGGGTGTACGCAGCCCAGCGGCGGGAGCATTGAAGCCTGGAGGGCGGGGGATCTGCGCTAACGTGCTCTGGGCTGTGACACCTCGGCTTCAGGGGGATCTGCCACCTGGCTGCTTACAAGTTGCAGGCCATGGGGCACCGCTCTTAGGCCTCTTAAAGGAACAGTGTGGTAGTTGGTGCAGATCTGTGTACTCTAGTGGGCAGGAAGGTACATGGTAGGGCATACAGCTAGCTAGTGGCTTGTACCTGTAGTAACTCCACCACATCAATGTATTGCAGTGCCCCAGAGAGAGAGGACACCGCCATGGATACAACTGAGAGTCATACAGAGGTTGAGGTCCAAGAGACTGCGCCATCCCAAGCCCAAGAGGACAACTGCGACAGCAATGAGAAGAAAGAGGTAAGAGCGGGTATCTGCCCCAGTCTGGTCACCAGGGGGCCCATCTCTGATAGTAAGGGAGGAGGGGAGCACATGTATGGGATCTCCCACCTCATGCATATCCATATTGTAGCCATTACAGTCTTAGTTACCACTTTACTACAGTGCTGTAGATGCAAGCTGCTTATTCTTAGATAAAACAGCATGCATGAACATGGGGTGTGAGGTCCAAGACATAAGATATGTGGGAGAAGAGTTAGTGGACACCTTTTCATTTGGGAGCATGGGACAAAATACACATCAGACGTGGCCCTATGACCATGGCTCAGTGGTGAACTTCCACTTTCTGAGCAGATAGGCAAATTTATGTGCTTAAATGGGTGGGTGGATGGGAGTTTGAGACCTGTGGTCCCAAACAGTGGGTTTTAAGTGGGAGGAGGGAGATGGTGTTTTAAGGTGCTCCCTGCTCTCTCCCACCTCCCTTGTCCACCAGCGAAGCCTGTATAAGTGTGTGTGCCGTTCCTTCCTCCGTAAAGACACCTGTCCCATCGCCCCAGCGCTTCCACCAAAACCCTGCTGGACTTCCAGGCACTGCAACACCCAGTCAGAGCCCAGCTTTACCCAGGCAACCCCGGGGGTGCCGAACAGACGCTGCCATGAGCATAAAGACAGGAGGGCTGGGTGAGATGTTTACTGCTTTCGGCATTTCCCCTGGTAATATGACATCCGAAGTGGAAAAATGTCTGATCAAACTGACTACCACTCCTCCCAGGTGGAAAGACTGTCCATGCAAAGTATTTGTAACCGTATCAGATGGCTCCTGTAGACAAGCCCTACATTGCTTCATGAGATTCTATATATGTGTGTGGTTCCGCTGGTGTCCAAGAGAAGCTGCTGCAACGTGAAAAATTATTCAGAACCTGAAGGACTTGTGTTTTAAAATGAATGCAAGAAAAGTTCTATCATCATACACCTGAACAAGATGCAAAGTCAGGAAACGCTACTACTTGAAAGCTAGTTCTTACAGAGGGGCCACCATCTGCACTGTAATGACTGCGACAAGCTGATTTTTCAAGCTGACTTTCACCCCCCCAAAAAAAAAAAAAATATAAAGACATTGCATCAAGATTTTACTCAGGCTTTTGGACTGTGAACAAGCTATGTAGTAACTCTTGTGTACCTCGTGTCTGAAATGGAGAATTGTGACCCTGTTATCCAGCTTTTGTTGAGTTATACGGCGGACCACAGTTTTTTCGGGTCACACTACTCCTACTGAACCTGTGTGCAACAATGAAATTGAGACTCTAGACTGAGGGGTCCTTTACAAAACATGCTGCTCTTTCTGAACTTTTTACCAATCCAGACTTTTAAAGCCATCCTTGCTATGGATTTAAGAGGACAGGACCCTTCTCACCCACCCTCCTCACCGTTCACCTTCCCATCTCACCCTCCAAAAACACACGACTAAACCAATTCCAAAATAAGCGGAGGGGCACCGGCTGGCCACTCCTGAGCCACGTGGGAGAGACACACGGGGTACCAGGACACTTCATCACTCCTCTGATTAATCGTTGGTTTCTTTTTATCTATTTCAATTTCTCTCCTTAGTCTGTTGGGGCTTTTTGTTTTTCTTTTCTCCCCTTTTTTTTTCCCCTCTAAATTGAACATTAAGGCTGAGTTTACATGCTGTTGTAGTGTTACATCAAAAACTGTCACGGTGCTTGGAGTGCAGTTATTGGTCTTGTGGCTTTTGCAGGTAAAATACCTTTTAAGTCTGTTTCACCTGTATAAACTGCTCTGTATTCTACCACAGCATGGAAACCCAACCTAGGCTGTTGCACACGGCTATGTTTAGGACTTGTAAAATGGTCCGTGCATCAGCCTGAACTGAACTCACTGTGTCCAGTCGGGCTGTGTTCAGACTGGGAAATGTAGCCAATGCACAGGTTATTTATACCCATCAGCCAGATTTACAAGCCTGATATTAACTCGGCAAATCTGATCAGGTCAGCTGAGCCACTTTCAGACTGGTAAATCTTGTCAGTACCATTTTTCCCATCCTGAACATGGCTCTGTGAAACCATCATTAGACTTTTTTTCTTGTTTTATCTTTAAATTCACTGATCATAAAGCTCTTACTTTTCAGAGCATTTAATGGGATGGACTTACTGAACTTTTCTACGCTTCAGTGTCAATAGCTATACATTCTTGATAGGTCCAAGAAAACCATCTTTTAGTGGAACGTGTGATCTGTATGGTTGTATAATTAGATTATTTTGTAACCAGCTTACAATATTGTGAGCTAGCATTTATAAGATTAACATCACACATAGCTTCTGAAAAACTATTTACCAAAAATATTAGAAAAATCTTGGTAAATCAGTACATTGGTTTGTGGCTACTGTGTGTGCCTGTAGCCTTTAGACTGAGGTCCTGTAATAGGTCATTAGACCCATAGCTGTGTATGGTTTGTAGAATTCAAACACATGGCTGTGTGAATCCAGCCTTCGGGCCTATTCACATATCCCTTACACTTTGTCATACAAAGACAATGACCTAAATGTGGCGACTCACAATTTTCTAGGACACTGCTACTCTTTAGTGACAGTGAAAGGTATGGTAGTAGAACTCAACATGGAATATATTGGTAAACCTTTGAGCATAGCCTTTCGTCATATTCCCTAAATAATTCCCTCTGTAAACCATAACCTTCCAACCTCTTTAAGAGGACGTGTACACACTGCTGACGTGTCTCTTAGTAAATACTTCTCATAACAATTCTGGAGCATCTTTTCTTAAACTTCCATGTTGTCGTTCCTGTGGTATTCCTCCTGATTATTTTTTTAATAAAGTGATTCCTGTGCATTACAGTTTCCCGCAGTCAGGCACTGTCAACACTTGTCTGCAGCAAACGGGTCAAAAGTTACCGTGCTCTTGGGAACAGAAGCCTGCTTACACCTACCAAAGTTTTATTACCTCTTCTATATAGTAAGGTCTTGAAAAAGTTTACTTGGAAAACCCCTTTAAGGTCAAGACCACATGTAGCTTTTACTGACAGAATTTCTTGTAGAGACTCTACAGTGTCTTCCTCTGCCATCTGCTGTGACAAAACCACCACTGAAAATCCAGGTTTTCCACGGGGTCTTCTGCAGGTATCAACCTTTTCATTGGATCAAAGCCACAGCATTAAGCGACGTTTCTGGTATGCAACTTGCGCTGCAGGTCACTTAGCGCTGTGGGTTTCAGTTCCAACACATGGCTGATAATTGTACTGTAGATCAGAGTTTTTGTGGCATTGTTCTGTGCAGTTTTAAAGAGCGAGCCTGTGCCTCCATCTTCTGCTCCATCCATTTTTTTGACACTGGTTTAGAAATCTGCAGTAGCAGGTTTCTCACAAGGTGCTTTGTATAGAAATGGCCTGCACTAGAATCTCCTAGTGCTTTGTGGCAGGTTTTGGAGCCAGAAGTGGATGGGATAGAAGAGTAAAGCTTTAGTTTTCCTTTATACTTCTCCTCTTTAGATTCCTGCGGTTCATTAAACGGCATCAAAGAGTCCAACACACACTGTGATTCCAATATAATAATGCCTGAAGGATTTCCCATGAAAACTAAGACATCGCTGTTACTTGACAATTCCTTATTGTGTATATAAAGTTCTGCTTTCACGGAATGCTTTTTATTAGAGATCATTGCAAAATGAGATTATATAAGCGCTTTTTCTCAAAAAATGAAGTTTTAACTGAGATGATCAAAGTGCTCCCAATTTCACTAAGTCCATCCCATCTTGTGTTCTGTGATCTACTGTCTACATAGTGTGGAGGGATTGTCTTGATTTACCTGCAGTTTTTCACTTCTCTGCTTTTATTTTATTTTTTTTCCTCCCCTTTGCTTATAATTTATTCTCTGAAATTGTGTGTTTTTATTAACTAACAGTTGATCTTTCTCCCTGGGGTGCCATATTGCCTCCATCCCCTTCCTCCTTTCTTTCTACCCTTTATCCCTTTCCTTTAGAGTACAACACCACCAAGAACATTTAAGAGGAAGATCTCTGTTATATGTAAGTAGTTGGCTGTGTTTATTATAGTTTGTTGTTTTCCTTTTATTTAGTCAAGTTTCCCATTGTAATCTGGCTTCCATTGTTGTCTTTGGTTTAGACTATAACAAATGACATGAAAATATTTTTGCGCTTGTGTATATGCAACTTCAGCAACTTTTTTTTTTTTATAAAGTCGTTTATTGATCTATAGTATAACTCAAACACAATTAATGGCCAGGATCAATTGGGATTCTAAAGCTAAATCTACTGTAGCTCATACATTTATGGATGATTGCATCTGTATTAGAAGCTCAAAGACACATATTTGAGGCAGCTTGTAAGGGCATTCTTGTTGCCTAAATCACAATGCAGGTTTCCATTTTACAAACAGGAGGATCTGTGTGCCAGAAGACTACCATGCTGTGAACTGGTTCTTCTGTTAACACTTTTGAGACCGTTTTCTATGACTCCCTGTGTTATTTCAGAAAAGAGCATAGACTAAAAACTACTGGCAAAAGGAAGATGTGTCCAGGATAAGCGTTGACTTCATTTACAGATTTCTTTTACTTCCGTAAAAGGGGACGCATGTCAGTCAAGTCAGGATGGAGTAATCCAATGGAGGATACATTTTAAGCTATGTTTTCTCTGAAAGGCTGAATTATTTCAGTGTAAGATGTGCTCAAAACAGCAGCAGAACCAGCTCACTTGGCACATGGATTTTATTTTTGACCCGAAGTAGCAACAATAGTAGAAATAGCATTAGGTCCAGCGTGTAGGATAAAAACTCTGTTACCTGAATGCTAACTGTATTTTAACAGGTAAGAAATTAAAACAGAGAGGAAATGTGTTTCTGACACAATACAATAAATACATGGTGGATCAGATTCTGTTTCTGCTCCCTCTTCATAAAACCACTTTCAGGGTTTCATGCTGTCCATGAACTTCATGACAGATTTCCTTATAAAGAATTTCATTATGGCTAGGTTCACACCTGCTCTACAATGAGGGTTTCTGCCCCCCGAATCTGCTTAAATAATGCGGAGAGAAAATAACTTTTCTCTCTGCATTTTTCGGACTGATAGTCTATGGGGTCTGCAGGTAACCACTTTTAAAGTGGAGTGAACTGACAAGTGACCTGAACGACAAGTGTGAACCTAGCGTAAGCTCTATAAATAATAATAATAAATAGGGAGATCTAGGGTATGTTCACACAGCAGAATTTTTCTGCTTGACCAAAGCAGTTTTTCTGCCTCCCATTTGGGCCAGTGAGATTTCAGGCAGAATTTACCTGTAGATCAAACATGATTTTTTTTCGCTGGTAGTTGAAAAATTCAGCTAGAGTTAAAAATCAATGGAAGGAAGTTTTCAGGTGGAACAAGGCTCAAATTCAGCTGCTTGAACATACCCATAGGTAAGAATTGGGTTTGTAATATATATTTTTTCATGTTTTTTTGTTTTGTTTCCCCCCCTCCCACCATCCTGAAAGCTGCTACAAAGTGCCCCAGTCAACCTCCGCAAACATCTGCAAATAGTGACAGCGAGGGAGCACACCCTGCACGGCGAAGGCGATGGGGTGCCAGCACCGCTACCACACAGAAAAAACCCTCTATCAGTATCTCTACAGAGTCTCTGAAGGTGTGTTTGTCTTCTGTGACATATTTTTCTTACAGTGATGCTACATCAATCTATCAGAATGAGTTGTAGCAAAGTATAATGTACTGACTTCAAAGGTTTATTGTGTTATGGACACTTATGCCCTATCCAAAGGATAGGGAATTAAGTTTTCGATCGCTGGGGGCCCAATCACTAGGTCCACCAGTAGTCAGGAGGATGCTTCATTTACTTCTACATGGCTGCGAGCACTGTCAGAGATTATAGTCCCGTCAGCCCCGCAGAAGTAAATAGTGTACTGTTCATGCAAGTGCACTCGCTGGATTCACAAGGAGGCCTTGGGGGGGACTTTCGGTCCTCCTGATCACTGGGGAGACATCAATAAGATGCCAGCAATCAGACACTTATTCCCTATCTACAGGTCAGGGCATATGTCTCCATAGTCCATAAATGCGCAACCCGTTAAAATTGACGTTAAGTAGTGTAAAAGTATTGGTTTTAGTCTAGTTCTGAGATCTTTCATTTCTTTATTACTGTACTAGTTTTAGAGACAGCTTTCTACTTCTAGTAGTACAGCTGAAATTTATATACTGTACCTTTACTGATACAATTGCAAAATCTCACACTTCAATTATCCTGTCAGAGTTTAATCCCTGAGATTAAAGAAATTAAGCAAGAGGCAGTGGTGGATATCCATGCTGAGGATGCTCGTATTTCTGAAGATGAAAGTGAACGCAATGGGGATGACAGCTCTCATGATAAAGGCCTGAAAATATGCAGGACAGTCACACAGGTAGTAACATATATTTTCTTTGTCATTTTCAATTTGTGGACTTGAAAATTATAGCCAGAGTTTAATTTGTGAATTATTTTTTTTTTTAATTTTCTCTCCCATTGTTCAGGTTGTCCCTGCAGAGGTTCAAGAAAATGGGCAAGAAGAGGAGGAGGTGGCGTATCAAAGCCAGTCAGAGGAGACGCCTGCCGTTGTACAGGAACCTGTGCAAATGGAGATGGAGCCACCCCCTCCCAGTGAACAAGAAGTAAAGAAGCCATTACCAGAAAGCCCAGCACAAGCTGAAGTCAGAGGTAGGTTCTCATAAATCTCTAGGAAGATGGTGCAGCAATTTCTTGGGATTTTTTTGTTTTGTTTTTGGGGGGCTGATGAGGTTTGTATTACATTTTCACTTATTTTATTTTTCTTCTTTTTTTCCAGTTACACTGGGGGATACTTTATTGAGGCGATCAATCAGTCAACAAAAGACAAGTGTTTCTATTACAATTGATGACCCTGTGCGCACTGCATCCCAACAACCCTCACCACCTCGACGGAAGCCAAGCTGTATTGTACATATATGTAATCTGGTGAGTTTGTTAGGGGTTGACCAGGCTGACAAAATGTTGCATCCAGCTCAACAGCTTTCATTGAATCCGCTCCTTCCTCACCCCTGAAACTACAAAAATGCTAGTCCACACCCCATAATCTTCATCTTAAAGTTCTTTAACGCTTCTCCATAGCTTTCCAGTAAATGCTCTTGCCCCCTCCCTCCAGTTCACCCTCACATCTACTCACTCACTTAATTCACCTCTTCCCCGTTTTTCTTCAGTCTTTCCTTTTCCAGGCCCATTAAAATTCTAATACTTTCATACAAATTCATCCACCAATCTATAACCCTTCATCCTGCTACCTACCCACACATAATCTCTGATCCTCTTAAGACTGCCTACTCTGCCATGCCGTTACTATCTTCACACAACCACCTCTCAGAATATGGAGGATGCTCAAGAGGAGTCTTGAACTCAATACAATAACATATAAGACTGACCCCCACAAGCTTCAAGAAAACCCTGAAAACGCACCTTTTCTGGAAAGCGGTCAAAAATTCTCCTGCTACCACACCGCCTTCCAAACAGCTTGTGCTCTGACCTACTGTTTCTGTTTCCCTCATGGATTGTAGGCCCATGTGGGCAGGTTCCTTTGTCCTGCTGTACTACTTGGTCACTGTTCGTATTGTACTTGTTTTGTATATTGTTTGCAAACCCTCAAATGTACAGCACCAGGGAATTAGTGGTGCTGTAATAATAAATAGCAGTAGTAGTCATGGAGAAGGGACTTTTAGGAAACCCGTTGTCAAGATGTTTTGTGTTGTTTTTTTTTTGTTTGTTTTTCTTATTAAAAACTAAATTACTGGAGTCTTAATTTTACACTAAACTTAATTGCTTTCCTCTCCAGGTCCGACCTTTCACTCTGGGACAACTTAAAGAACTCCTGTCACGTACTGGTACTATTATAGAAGAAAATTTCTGGATAGACAAGATTAAATCACACTGTTATGTCACGGTAAGGTTTGTTCCTGTATACGTGTTTGTGTTGGGTTATTATAAAAAAAAAAAATTGTCAATTTAATCTAAAAATTTACTTGCCCTCACTGTTTCAGTCTAGAATTTTTTGGGGTATTTTTTTTTTTTTATATATATTTCTCTGTTTCAGTAGTAAGAGACAAAATAGACCAAGGAGAACAAGCGAGTGAAGGAATTAAAGGGGCTCTATCATTGAGAAAAGTCATTTTTTGCTAAGAACCTACTTTCATAGCTTTTAGAAAGCCTATTCCACACATACCTTTTGTATGTAAATTACATCAGTGGTTTTTGAATGAGCCTGCTTTTATTCATATGCTAATTAGCCTCCACCGTGCATCGGGAGTGTCTGTGAGTACAGTCTGCTATTCTTACTTTCCCCAATGATAGACTCCATTGAAATACCTTTTAATACAGTGTTTAGTGTGTGTGTTTTTGGTTTTTTTTCCAAATGAAAACATAGGCCCAGATTTGCTATCTGGAATGTGGCCAGAGTTGTGCCTCAACTTTGGCGCACCATGGCACATTTATCAAGCATTGCCTTACATTTAGCACACAAGAATAAGCAGCTTTGAGGGCTTGTGCATACTACATCTTCTCTTGTAGTATACCTTTCACTTTTATGGAATGCGGACGTTTCCATCTAAAGTGCTTAAAGTGAATTTACAGTAGTTATAAAACGTATAAAAATAGTATAGTGGAATATGAGAAACTAGACAAAAACATTTCCTTTTCCACGTATCATGCCGTTTTCCTCCTCATTCCCTTAAAACATCTGATAGTGTGGCTGGATACTAGCACTAAAGAGATGAGTAGAGGGGAAAGGGGGGGGGGCTGCTGCCAGAGATTTACTTGGTTTATTGCCTCTTTCTGTTCAGTGGTAAACTATTGTTTTCTGTCTAGCAGTATCAAAAGAGCTGTGTAGCAGAGTATAGCCACAGCAGTATATGCTTCCTTTCCCCTCTCCGTAGACTTCTGTGTCTAACCCAGCCTAATACATTTAGAAGGAAGCGTATTTCTTTGATATATTGCAAAGCTTTTTAATTGTATGTCGTGTTCATTTTTGAAAACTGACTTTTAAGTGGAGGTATGCTTTACTGTGTCTGCCAAGGGTGGTCATTTCATATGCCAAGAAGATTCTAGTAGAATCTATGCCAGCTTTAAACTGGCAGTGACTACCTTCTACTGGATGAAAGTGTCTTATGACATTTTTGTATATCCTCAAAACACTCCAAAACTATTTTAAGGAAAAGATCATAAAAAAATGTATTTATTACGGGATATTAGATTCCCTTTAGCTGGAGACTTGGTGTAGATGAGCTAAAATACACAGATGACGTGTGTGTTGCAGTAGCACCAAGAGTTGCTGTATATTGCAGTAAATAGGGGATTTGTGTAGCGTTAGGTATGCTTCTGTCAACATTGTTCAGTTATTGTCAAGTCATAGTTTTTATTTTGCACTTCATTCAAAAGTGGTGGTTTGGGGGCTTTTTTTATTCGGCTTTAATTGATTGTGTAGTCTTTATCATCTGTATGCTTTGTTGCTTAATTTCACTCTTCTTTCTATAGTATTCTACAGTAGAGGAAGCCATTTCTACTAGAAACTCTCTGCATGGAGTGAGATGGCCCCAGTCCAATCCTAAATTCTTATCTGTAGACTTTGCAGAACAAGATGAGGTAAAACTTTGTCCCACACTTGTACATATTAAATGAATTAGTCACCACTTTTCATCTGTCTTCTCTTCCTTTTGACTTGTGTACTACTTCTAATTAATCTTGTCATTCTTTTTAGTTGGACTTTCACAGAGGCCTTCTTGCAGAGAGACCACCAGAACCTAAACCAGAGGAGCCCCCTCACCAACATTCTCACGCGCACACACACGCCCCTCCATTAAGAGGCGAACATCGGGAACATGAGCGTGGTGTGCGAGAACAGTGGGCCGAGAGGGAACGTGAGATGGAGAGGAGGGAACGTACTCGATCAGAACGAGAGTGGGATAGAGATAAAATTCGGGAGGCTCCCAGATCACGTTCCAGAGACAGACGACGCAAAGAACATGCCAAGTCCAAAGAGAAAAAGAATGAAAAGAAAGGTAAAGTCACCCCTGTTATGCTTCAAAACTCTTTATGTACTTTCTTTGTGTGTCCTCTTGCTTTTAGCTGATATAATCTTATTTAATCTTTCATTTACAGAGAAAGTTCAAGAGGAACCTCCAGCTAAACTTTTAGATGACTTATTCCACAAAACCAAAGCTGCCCCATGTATATATTGGCTGCCCCTCACGGATGATCAGGTATGAAGTCTGTGCAAATAGTTAATATCGCCTTGGATGGTTAATTTTCAATGATGCGTAAACTTTATATCCGTTTGCAGATTGTAAAGAAAGTAGCGGACAGGGCAGAACGAGCAAAGGAAAGAGAAAAACGCCGTAAGGAACAGGAAGAGCAAGAAGAGGAAGAAAGGAAGGAGCGAGCTAAGGAAAGGGAAAAAGAGGCAGAGAGAACTAGAGAGCGGGCACGGGAGGCTGAGAGAGAAAAACGGAGAGAGCACAGCAGAGAACACCCTCGTGAGAGAGAACGGAGAGATCCTAAAAGACATAGCAGGAGTCGCAGCAGGAGTACACCAGTGAGAGATCGGGGAGGGCGACGCTGACTCTAGTCTGATGTTTCTCCTGACTGTCCACTCAGCTGCTATACCCCTGTCCAGGGCAGGTGGCGATAAAGGTTTTATAACTGTGCGGGTGTTTTAAAGGAGCATTGATCACCAGGCCCCTTCACAAGCAAATTGTTTCTTTTCCAAGAAACACTCAGGCAAGGAGACTGTGTCCTTCTATAGGATTCCTGATACTCTATCCCTTTATTCAAACTCCCATCCTCCCTTGGAACCTTGTCTGTTTAGTTCACTCCCCTTCGATTTCTTTTCCCTGATTCTTTCATTTTAACTCTGGATTGTATTTCAGATGTCATTTGCTCATTATTGGACTCTCCTGAAAAGTTTGTGCAATGAGGCTCCTCCCTCTGGTAACCTCGCACCTGTCAAAATGTCAGGCAGTTGGTTACTTTATTCTCCTTTGGCCACATGTGGCATCTTACCCTTTTTTTGTTTTTTTTTTATTTTGTGTTCCTTTTATTTTTTATTATAAATGAAGTGGATTATCAGATAATAAAATTCTGCATTAGTTTTATATCTCCGATGTCTTACCTGTCTGAGACACCACATGCAATGTATAATAGATGCTTTGATCGTGTGTCTTGACCTGTACCAAACTATTTTTCTTACTCGGTCATCCAATATTACAAATGTAAGCACTAATATGAGAAAAAAAAATTTAGTATTGGCTGGTTAGGAATACGCTGGTATCTGTTAATTGTATTTGTGTTTTGTCATATATTTTAACATGTGGTGATACATATAATACATAATATATATTTTTTAACCCCATTTATTGGGTACTAGCGGCTTATGCCCCAAGTGGCTGAAAATTGACCATTAGGTTAAAGGCTGCTGTTACGTTCTAGATTTATATAAAGAATACATTTGCGTTTTTTGGTGGAAATACATGACCTTTATAGGAGCAAAATGAAAACTTGTGTACAGCCCCGACATCCAGTTTGAATCCAGAATTTGGCAAGTTAAACTCTTCAGACTTTCTATAGTAAAATAATTAGAACATATATATTATAAGATGGCAGGTTTTGGTGGTGGCAACATATAAGAAAACTATTGTTAGTGAAACTGTCTAAATTATTAATTTTTACCAATTTTTATTTTATATTGATACACATTTGTTTTATATTGTAAATAACACTATTGGAACGGTTTGCGGTTGGTTAATTTTGGGGGCATAGCTTCAGTTGCTTTTGACAGAAACCACTTTGAAGAAGCCTCATATTTAATATGTGCATAATGGTATGGTCCTTTTTTTCATGCAGTGAGTATAGGCAGAAATTCTGCACCAAAATATACAAGGTGCTTGGGTATAGGTTCTTATAAAGAAATCTTAACAGATGTGTAAAAGCCTGCTAGGAACCATGTGGACACAGCGTTTTATAAGTATAGCACAGTAATACATTGGCATTTATAGAACATCACCATATGGGACAGATGAGATGCAATCCTTGAGCATTGGGGTTTTGTACTGTGTACACTTGCCTAGACAATACCATAAGAGTAATGTAAATATGCAATAAATTCTATTACTTTCTTCCCAGTGGATGTTGCATATTCTCTATAAGCACAAAAGCAAAGTTTTATTAAAATATTGCATAATCTTGAACGGCCTGGAAGAAAAGCCTTTGATGATCTATGACACTTTACATAAAAGGTGATAAAAAAGCTTCAAGATGTTACTGACATTTCTTCTGTACTTGATATCTTTATACCTTGGTGGTTGAGGTATTCAGCTGCCCATTTGTTTACTTCAGCTGGGTACCTAAGGAGAGGGGAAAAAAACAGCCATATTAAAGTGATCTGCCAACATGTTGTCTCCTGTTAATATTTAATAAGTCACGTATAGGGGGGAGTTAAAGGGATCTGTCCAGTTATAGCCAATAAATGTTGTTTTTATAATAGTTATATATTTTTTCTTTTCTAATCTACTTTCTGTATCAGTTCCTTGCAGTTTTCTAGATCTCTGGTTGCTGTCATTCTGTGTTTACTTCCAATGAATAAAAATCCGACCCTGGTCATGTGATGGACATAGTGCACAGCTCGTCCGAGCACTGTCTTGTAATGAGCCATGAACCTGTGTGTCCATCTCATGACCAGGGATGTAAAGAATTGGAGGAACTGATACAGAAAATGATATTGGAAAATTGTATGACTTTTCATTAGATGAGCAATAACATTTAATTGCCGATACTGGACAACCCCTTTTTAGATCTACTGTGACGCATGTCAGATTTTATTTTATTTTAACCAGAAAACCAAAAAGGTAAAACCTTTTATTAACGTGCTATGGTAAGTGGCGACCTATATAGTAGCTTGTTGAAAACGTGCCTTTATGATCAGGATGACAGATCATTTGTGCTTATGAATGATTTGATCAACATGGCATAACTAGAAACCATAGTCGTGCTTGAAGTCTGTCTGTTTGATTTCAACAACAAAAATCCAATATTACAGATCACTGTTTCAGTGACTGTCATTGCAAATAATTTAGTGTATTAAAATGATGGGTCAAAATGTCATTTTGACTGTATCTGTCTAGCTTAAGGCTAAAGCTTCCATGTAGAGGGCCGCAGCCAAAAAAAATAAACCCTGCACGAAGAACAGAAACACAAGCGTTTTTGAAATCGCAGTATTTCCACTGTAGATTTTCAGCAATGTGTTGCTAGGATTAGCCAGAATCCGCTATGCAGGGACTGTAATACACTGCAGTTTTTTGGGGGTTTTTTTTGCTGCGGCTGCTACATGGGACCCCAGCCTTACAGGTATATACAGGGTGATTTGGGAGATTAGACCTGGGATTTAGTGTCTCAAATCTCCGTTATAAAACTCTGTGCCCGCAATAAAAATAAAGATCTATACTTAACCTGCCGCTATACTCCTTGCACGATGTAGTTCTTTACTGAAGCTAGAGTAGTGTACCTCAACTTGAGCGTGTATGTCTGCTTCACTGAATAACTGCACAGGTGCTGGGATCCTCTAGGTAAGTATAAGGGTGCGTTCACACGGAGAAAAATGGCGCTGAATTTGGCGTGGAATCTGTGTCAAATTCAGCGCTGAAAAAAAGGCCTCCCATTGACTTCAATGGTGTTCCTTTTTCTGCAGAAATAGGCAATAGGTCTGCCCTACTAAATCTTCTTCAGTCAGAACTTGATAGAAACGTGATCACTTTCAAATACTGGCATTTACTGTCTAGAAGCAGTCTTAGGGTGCCTTCACACGGAGTTACGCTCTGTGCTTTTTGTCCATTTTACACGTGTAAAATGTAGTAAGCCATTGATTTCAAGGTTTTTTTTTTCGTATAACTCATGTCTTTTTGCGCACGCAAAAAGACGCGTTTAAAAAAAACCAAACACTGAACTCAATGGCTAACTACATTTTACACGTGTAAAATGGGCAAAAAGCACAGAGCGTAACTCCGTGTGAAGGCACCCTTAAGATTACAGCTGTGGTTTAGGCAGAATTTCAGCTCCTAGTCTGGTTGTGCTGCTATTGTAGGACATAGAATGACTGACTGACTGAAATGTGTAATTCACCTATGTCCCAAAACCACTGAAAAGGCAGAGTTGTACTTTTTTTTTTTTTTTTTTTTTTTTTTTTTTTTTTTTTTTTTTTATATAATTTGCATTCAGTACTTTCTAATTGATTTGTGTGTTTTTTTGTTTTGTTTTTTTAATACCCTTAAGGGAACTCTGTGTATTATTCTGCTTTTGTGTTTCATATTACCATTGTCACACCAACATTTGATAAAAATAAATCTTTGAAATGCAGCAAATTTTTGCATTGGAGGCTAATCTACGTTCACATCTACGTCAGATTCTCCACTTGAAATCTGCATACAAAAAAATTATGTACGCACAACTTTTTTTATATACAATGCTCTGTTTAGAAACAACACAACCCATTCTAGTCAATAGTCCTCCTGATGCACCAGAACAATGGACAGCCCAAAGCTAGTGTGTGAACCTGGTGTCAATACAAGCATCTGAATACCGGCCTTCTGCACTTACTCATCTTTTTGCTGTTTAGTTAATTGCACATAAAACTGTAACACTTGTTACATGCACTTGCTTGAGGTTATTGTGATAGACAGACGCCTTTAGAAAATAACTAATCGCCAAGGCCTACACACTACCTAAAGAGCTGTAGTTATAGAGGGACTTGTGTATCATTTATTGCATTTCTTTGGACTGTAGCTTAAAGTGCTTGTCAGTCTCCTTAGGATTTGCTATCCATATCCGAATTGTTGAGGGTCTAGTGATCAGCATTTTTTCAGCACTGTGTATGGAGGTGGATCCGATGACTCAAACTGTTCAGTTCGACTCACAAACAAGTGAGTCTTTACCTGCAACTCAGTCTATTCCTGTAAACTGCGGAAGTAGATCACAGGCTTATTCTATGTTGGTAAGGTGTGCCTCCCCTAATATTGTATATGTTTTGATTAAACACAGACTTGGTTCACACTTGAGCCTGGCCTGTCCAAAAATATTAGATTATCTCCAGACCCCATAGACTATAATGAAGTCCTTTTGGGTTTCTTGTTTTGTTTTTTGAGGGGGGGGGGGAGTTATTCTGAAACTGAGGGAGAGAGAAGTTCTATGTGCAGGACTTTCCTCAGCAGAGTCAGAGACTCCAACACTTATGTGAACCTGCCCTTGCGTTGTCTACAAAGGCAGGTGACCAAACAACTCTGCACCTAGTGGCCATTAATGATGTGTTCATTCCAAGTCGTCAAATTGTACTGCAGCCATTTTTCATAGTGTTTTTGTTGTTTTTTTTTTTTTTTTTGCTCAAAGTCGTAACTTTGTCCTTCTGTTTGCACAGCCACATTAGGACAAATTGTACTTAATAGTGGTACCGTTTAATAACAAGTACAATGTACTTGGGAGATGTAAAAATATTGAATGGGGTCAAGCTAAAAAAAAACAGCAAGCAATTTTTTTTTATATTTTTTTTCATTTTACCAGTTTAATTTTTCTGGCATAGCTCTGGGAAAAATGTTACCTATATTATGGTGACAGGAATATAGGCACTCTTTAGGGAGAGACCACCTTATAGGGGTGTGAAATCTTACAAAGCCATTTTTGCTCCACTGTGGGGGATCATGGGAAGAATATGCAAATAAATGTTTCCCAAGATGTAAATAGGGAAACAGTACAGAGGCACGGTTTTCCTATTTACATCTTGGGAATCATATTTGCATATTCTTCCTATATTCTGGTGGGCAGTATAATAGCCATAACAAATGTTATAAATACAGGTAATCCAGAAGGTAGCAGCACCACCAAGTCAATGTGGGTGTAAAAAATATCTCCCAAGGGTATGTAATAGAAAAATGCAAAAATAGAGGCAGCAGTCCAAATGGTTAAAAAAAAAAAAAAACACGGTCTGTTTATTCACCTAACCGGAATGTTTGTGTCCTGCTCAATGTCGAAGTGAATATAGCATCAGAATTAGTCATTTAAGACCAAACAAGTGGTAAGAGTCGCTATTGTAACAGTAATTCTGGCCATATTGATATAGCGCTAAGAAATATGTCCAATATAACATGCCATGAATAATACATTGTAGATGGCGCCACCAAGAAGTAATGGGTATGCAGTATCTGGCTGTGTATAAATCCACATATAAAGTTCCAAAAGGTAGGTCACCCATTTAGGAATACAATACAAGAATTGCCATCACGTCTATACCTCTTGCACCTGGGCCCCCTTCTGGTGCACGTGCAGATTGTAGCAGGGTTCATAAAGGGTCCTGATACAAACTACAATCTTGGGTACGGACGAGTACATGTGCCTATTGTAATACCTAGCCATGCCCACCAAAGGGACAGTGCCTTCACCCAAAAGTAAAAAATTAGAAAAGTTCACCCCATATAACTAGGTAATGATAGCACTCACACCTGTGTACTAGCATGTACCAAGAACTTGTCCACCTCCACAAAAGCAGGGATGGGGAGAGGGAAAGGCCACACAGCTCCTTGCCTAGACCTTGGGTGGGTCTCAAAAGGGCAAACACATCCCTCAATCCAAATGATAAAACAGTGCACCAAAAAAAATTATAATAATCAGTCTGCTATGGTTCAGTTATCCTATTGGATCTATAAAAATTACCCATGGCAAAGCAGATAAATGAACAAAAAGAGGTGAGTGCTCCTCATTCAGAGGGATCCCATCCCCGCGGAGTCTCGGTACCCCAGGAGTTGCAAATTCCTGATAACGGTAAGGTGGCAAGGGTAAGTAATCCTTGCAGAAAAATGCAGCAGTGTTAAATAAGGTGCTTTCTATGCAAGTACCGTGTGTATGTGTGTGTATATATATCCTATTAATATTATAAATGTGAAAGTTTGGATGTTTGTGGGTTTGGATGTTTGTTCCTCAATCACGCAAAACCCGCTCGACCGATTTGGCTGAAAGTTTCCACAAACATAGTTAATACACCCGATTGCGCAATAGGCTACTTTTCGTCACAATAGCGCACATACGTTTGTGCCAGGACCCCCACAAAACCCAAACTCACACCACCATCTCTGCAATCTCACACACTTTGGACCATAGCAAGCCACAAAATTCATATTGCCCTCTACAGCCTCGCCCCTAACCCCAAACAATCACATATACATATACTTTACCACTTTGCCCCTCCCCTTACCGATACTCCAGGAGGCTCTCTTTAACGCTCCGGAGCAGCCATGTTTGCCGACCCCCACCGCTCTGACAATCCGCAACACCGCCCACCCATGTCAATACCCCTAGGCGGTCTAATAAATGCAAAAAAAAAGTTAAAAAAAAAAGTAAAAAACATATAAAAACAAATAAAAAGGATTAAAAATTCAAATCACCCCCCTTTCCCTAGAACACATATAAAAGTAGTTAAAAATTGTGAAACACATACATGTTAGGTATCCCCGCGTCCAAAATCGCCCACTCTACAAAGCTATACAAATATTTTTCCTGTTCGGTAAACGCCGTAGCGGGAAAAATGGTCAAAAGTGCCAAACCGCCGTTTTTTCACTCTTTTGATTCTGATAAAAATTTGAATAAAAAGTGATCAAAGCAATAACATTTCCCGAAAATGGTAGAACTAAAAAGTACACCCAGTCCCGCAAAAAAACATGCCCTATACATCCCCGTACACGCACGTATAAAAAAGTTACGGCTGTCGGAATATGACGACTTTTTAAAAAAAAAAAATGTTTTAACACAGTTTTGGATTTTTTTAAGGGCTCAAAATGTAAATAAAACCATATAAATTTGGTATCCCCGGAATCGTAACGAAACACAGAATACAGAGGAGATGTCATTTTGGTTGCACAGGGAACGCCGTAAAACCAAAGCCCCTAAGAAAGTCGCAGAAATGCATTTTTTTGTCAAATCCACCCCATTCAGAATTTTTTCCCTGCTTCCCAGTACATTATATAGAATAAATAATGGTGGCATCATAAAGAAAAATTTGCCCCAAGAAAAATTAAGACCTCATATGACTCTGGGAGCGGAGAAATAAAAAAGTTATGGGGTTTAGAAGGAGGGGAGTCAAAAATGAAAAATCAAAAAATGCCATCGACGGGAAAGGGTTAACTTCAAATACTTCTGTCCCAAAGTCACTATGTAAAGTTTCTCACAATACCGTATATATAGCAGCTCAAATACAAAGTAACTGCAACACAAAAGTCTCACGTATTCTCTGAATTACAGCAACAAGATACAAAGTTACATTTCATATCCCATCCCTTATACACAGTACGAAAACCTTACCCACGCCTGTATATACCCACTGCTACAATCACCGCAGACGAAGTCGCGGGTACCAGCTAGTATATATATATATATATATATATATATATATATATACATACACACACAGTATTGGCCAAAAGTATTGGCACCCCTGCAATTCTGTCAGATAATACTCATTTTCTTCCAGAAAATGATTGCAAGCACAAATTCTTTGGTATTATTATCTTCATTTAATTTGTCTTCAATGGAAAACCACAAAAAGAATTGTCAAAAAAGCCAAATTGGATATAAGTCCACACCAAATATAAAAAAAAAAGGGGGTGGACAAAAGTATTGGCACTGTTTGAAAAATCATGTGATACTTCTCTAATTTGTGTAATTAACAGCACCTGTTACTTACCTGAGGCACCTAACAGGTGGTGGCAATAACTAAATCACACTTGCAGCCAGTTGAAATGGATTAAAGTTGATTCAACCTGTGTCCTTGTGTATACCACATTGAGCATGGAGAAAAGAAAGAAGAACAAAGAACTGTCTGAGGACTTTAGAAGCAACATTATGAGGAAGCATGAGCAATCTCAAGGCTACAAGTCCATCTCCAAAGACCTGAATGTTCCTGTGTCTACCATGCGCAGTGTCATCAAGAAGTTTAAAGCCCATGGCACTGTGGCTAACCTCCCTAGATGTGGAAGGAAAAGAAGAATTGCAGAGAAATTTCAACGCAAGATTGTGCGGATGGTGGATAAACCTCGACTAACATCCAAATTCGTTCAAGCTGCCCTGCAGTCCGAGGGTACAACAGTGTCAACCCGTACTATCCGTTGGTGTCTGAATGAAAAGGGACTGTATGGTAGGATACCCAGGAAGACCCCACTTCTTACCCAGAGACATAAAAAAGCCAGGCTGGAGTTTGGCAAAACTTACCTGAGAAAGCCAAAAACGTTTTGGAAGAATGTTCTCTGGTCAGATGAGACAAAAGTAGAGCTTTTTGGGAAAAGGCATCAACATAGAGTTTACAGGGGAAAAAAAAAAAAAAAAGAGGCCTTGAAAGAAAAGAACACGGTCCCTACAGTCAAACATGGCGGAGGTTCCCTGATGTTTTTGGGTTGCTTTGCTGAGTCTGGCACTGGACTGCTTGACCGTGTGCATGGCATTATGAAGTCTGAAGGCTACCAACACATTGTGCAGCATAATGTAGGGCCCAGTGTGAGAAAGCTGGGTCTCCCTCAGAGGTCATGGGTCTTCCAGCAGGACAATGACCCAAAACACACTTCAAAAAGCACTAGAAAATGGTTTGAGAGAAAGCACTGGAGACTTCTAAAGTGGCCAGCAATGAGTCCAGACCTGAATCCCATAGAACACCTGTGGAGAGATCTCAAAATGGCAGTTTGGAGAAGGCCCCCTTCAAATCTCAGGGACATGGAGCAGTTTGCCAAAGAAGAATGGTCTAAAATTCCAGCAGAGCATTGTAAGAAACTCATTGATGGTTACCGGAAGCGGTTGTTCGCAGTTATTTTGTCTAAAGGTTGTGCTACCAAGTATTAGGCTGAGGGTGCCAATACTTTTGTCTGGCCCATTTTTGAAGATTTGTGTAAAATGATCAATGATTTGACTTTTTTTTTTTTTTTTTTTTTCATTCTCTTTTGTGTTTTTTCATTGCAAGCAAAATAAATGAAGATATTAATACCAAAGAGTTTGTGCTTGCAATCATTTTTTGGAAGACACTGAGTATTATCTGACAGAATTGCAGGGGTGCCAATACTTTTGGCCAACACTGTGTGTGTGTGTATATATATATATATATATATATATATATATATATATATATATATATATAAAATATATATATATATATATATATACACACACACACACAGTACAGACCTAAAGTTTGGACACACCTCATTCAAAGAGTTTTCTGTATTTTCGTGACTATGACATTTGTAGATTCACACTGAAGGCATCAAAACTATGAATTAACACATGTGGAATTGAATTATATGCTTAACAAAAAAGTGTGAAACAACTGAAAATCTGTCTTATATTCTAGGTTCTTCAAAGTAGCCACCTTTTGCTTTGATTCCTGCTTTGCACACTCTTGGCATTCTCTTGATGAGCTTCAAGAGGTAGTCATCGGAAATGGTTTTCAATTCACAGGTGTGCCCTGTCAGGTTTAATAAGTGGGATTTCTTGCCTTATAAATGGGGTTGGGACCATCAGTTGTGTTGTGCAGAAGTCAGGTGGATAGTTCTAGCAGCAGACACATCTCTACAACAACTGATAAGAGGAGACTTTGTGCAGCAGGCCTTCATGGTAAAATAGCTGCTAGAAAACCACTGCTAAGGACAGGCAACAAGCAGAAGAGACTTGTTTGGGCTAAAGAACACAAGGAATGGACATTAGATCAGTGGAAATCTATCTGTGCTTTGGTCTTATGAGTCCAAATTTGAGATATTTGGTTCCAACCACCGTGTCTTTGTGTGACACAGAACAGGTGAACAGATGGACTCTACATGCCTGGTTCCCACCATGAAGCATGGAGGAGGAGGTGTGATGGTGTGGGGTGCCAAGCTGGTGACACTGTTGGGGATTTATTCAAAACTGAAGGCAAACTGAACCAGCATGGCTACCACAGCATCTTGCAGTGGCATGCTATTCCATCCGGTTTGCGTTTAGTTGGACCATCATTTATTTTTCAATAGGGCAATGACCCCAAACACACCTCTAGGCTGTGTAAGGGCTATTTGACCAAGAAGTAGCGTGATGGGGTGCCACGCCAGATGACCTGGCCTCCACAGTCACCAGACCTGAACCCAATCAAGATGGTTTGGGGTGAGCTGGACCGCAGAGTGAAGGCAAAAGAGCCAAGAAATGCTAAGCATCTCTCGGAATTCCTTCAAGACTGTTGGAAGACCATTTCAGGTGACTACCTCTTGAAGCTCATCAAGAGAATGCCAAGAGTGTGCAAAGCAGTAATTAAAGAAAAAGGTGTTACTTCATAGTTTTGATGCCTTCATTGTGAATCTACAATTTTCATAGTCATGAAAATACAGAAAACTCTTTGAATGAGAAGGTGTGTCCAAACTTTTGGTCTGTACTGTATATGTATATATTGCTGGAATTACGGATATCACAGGATCAATGGACAAGTTAATGATATGCAAATGATAAAAAGTGGAAATTAAATTCAAAATGTCTTGAGTTATTCAATAATGAATATGATGCCACATACAGATATACACACACTTACAAGCCTGGCATGCTGAATGTATTCGGGGCTTGCACACCGTTAAAGAGGACCTTTCATGGTTTGGGACACAGGCAGTTCCATATACTGCTGGAAAGCCGACACTGCGCTCAATTCAATGCACTGTCGGCTTTCTCGATCTGTGCCCCGGGTAAAGAGCTTTCGGTACCGTAGCTCTTTACAGTCTGTCAGGAACGTCCTTCTCCACAGCTGCGCTTATAGTGCTGTACTGTGTGAACGGGGAGGCCCCCTCCCCTCCTGATAATACTCGTCTATGGACGAACACTGTGAGCAGAGGGAAGGGGGGCGTTCCTCCCTGCTCTCTCAGTACAACGCGATAGGCGCTGCTGTGAAGGACGTTCCTGACAGACTGTACAGTACCGGCACCGATAGCTCTTTACCCGGGGCACAGATTGGGAAAGGTCCTCTTTAAAGGGATCCTATCATTAAAACCCTTTAATATTAGCTGATGGCAGATCCTTATGTAATTGCTGATGAATGTCTTATGAACTGATGAACTCTTCCAAAAGGAAGAGGGAACCATCTACAAACAGCCATTTCAAGGTTATTGTCTCTAATCAGTGCGAAGCAGTGTACTGGCTGGCTGGGTGAGAGGTCAAAGACTAGTGCAAGTTCCTCTTTTCCACCAAACAGGTCTTATATACATATTCTTTACCAAGAATTCTGAATCTATCTATAGTCTAATAAATCCCTGTATGCTCACGCATCTTTGACCCCTCACACAGCCAGCCAGAACCCCAGTTTGCACTGATGAGAACCTTCAAACTGCTGTCTGAGGGTGCGACCCTCTTCTTTTGGAGTTATTCTGTTTTGGCTTTATTCCAAGGTTATGCTATGAGGTGTCATGAAAACCAGACATTGATCTATAGGAAGCCTCCTTACAAAATGTGGTGATAGAACAAGTTGCTCTTTTCCACCAAGGATGTCTTATTTGCATATTCGTTGTCCTACTGTTGTCAAACTTCTAGGCCACATTAGCCTATGTACAATAGGTGCAATGATGTCACTGTCACAAAGCCTATGGCTGTATGCAGATGTCCTGCCCTTGGTCCTAACACCTTGTGGAACTGCAGGAAGGAAGAAACTGCATTCATTAGTGTTAGGTAAATATGCATGAGGGGGTGGGGGGGTTATTAGAAATTATTGTTCAAGGGGACGTAATCTCCATTATTTATGGTGGGGTGTTTTTTTTCACCCAATAAACAATGTGATAGAGCTTGTTAATCTGAAAAAAATCTGTTATTTAAGGGGAGCTATACCACCACTAATGCTGATACAGTTACCACCACCCAGCTACATATGACCTAGTCCATGATATTAATCCATACTTCACTGCCTGCCACTCATGCTGCTGCCACCACTTAGCCAGACATGTCCTGCGGCCTGGTCCATAATACTCAACTATAACATACTGTTGGTGTGAAATATTTATTTTTTATTCATTCAAAGTTTATTGAGATTTTCAGTTACAAGAATATACCGTATTTTCCGGACTATAAGCCGCACATAAAAACCTACGATTTCCTCAGAAATCGTAAGTGCGGCTTATAGTCCGGTGCGGCTTATATATGGATGGAAGCGGCGGCAAAGACTGCGTGCCGCTTCCATACATACATAAAAGGCACCGTAAGGGTGCATTCACACTACCGAACGCCGGCGTGTATCACAGCCGTACACGCCGGCGTTACAGCAGGGCTGCCGGACACTTCCTATTCATTTCTATGGGAGCCGGCATGCGAGCGCTCCCTATAGAAATGAATGGAAAAAAGCAGTCCATTCATTTCTATGGGGAGCGCTCGCATGTCGGCTCCCATAGAAATGAATAGGAAGTGTCCGGCAGCCCTGCTGTCACGCCGGCCTGAAACAGAACGTGAAACTTACCCAGCGGTGCAGGGCGGGCGGGCGGGCATTCAAGCCTCCTCTGCCTCCGATGTTCCGTCCTTCTCCTCCGGCGCTCGCTGATAATGGCCGGGGCGCATGCGCAATATCATAATGCTTCTACTGCGCATGTGCCCTGGCCATTATCAGCTTGCGAGCGCCGGAGGAGGACGGAACATCGGAGGAAGAGGAGGCCTGAATGCCCGCCCACCCTACACCGCTCGGTAAGTTTGACATTCTGTTTCAGGCTTTTATTTTAAAACGGGGGGGGGGGGGGGGTAGTTTAACCTAACGTTTACGGTTGGGCTCTATCAGCATGCTTTTGCTGATAGAGCCCCTCCTCGCCTGCCGAGCGCTTCCAATAGAAGCGGCTGGCACGCGGGGGGTTAAGCGACCGCTAGCAAAGTCTGCCTGCCGCCGCTTTCAATAAGATATAATGCGCACCGGACTGCGGCTTATAGTCCGATGCGCCTTATATACGAACCGAGACGGACTATAAGGCGCTCATGGGCAATGCGGCTTATAGTCCAGTGCGCCTTATAGTCCGTAAAATACGGTACATGGAATACAGAACATAAACAAGGAAGTGAAAAAACACAAGGAGATTGCAACCCCCCGTCTTAAATGTTACTCCATGGTCAACTACCTATATAAGTATCAACATGCGTCCTAGACACAGGAATAGGGTCTCAAATAAGTCAAGAAAGGAAGGAATAGGGAACGAAATAAAAAAGGGATCCCCAGTCTGGTTGGCCCAGAGAGGACTGGCATCGACTTCTGTGTGCTGGAGATGCTTCTCTGCCGTTGGTGTGAAAATTTTTGATTTCTCATATGGTCCCATGAAAGGATAATTTTTGGTGGCTTTTTTTATTTTTATTTTTTTTATGAAAAGCCAATTCTTCATCATTATTCAACTCACAGCCACAAGTTTGTCTTTCAAATAAAAACAAGACTGTAGAGCTTATAAGTCATCAAAATGGCCTAATTGTGCTGTCTAAAAAAAATACCAAGAGCAAGCACCTTTCCCCAAAGAAGTGTCATATGTTAAACACAGAGTTTGTATCCACTGCTTACCATCCGTTTTTCCATAGACATACATGTCACTTTCACTTTGACATAACTTTATTTGTGTTTGCCTTAGAGAGTTAGATATTGGATAGATGGGTTCCTAGGAGCCCTAAGAGTGTTCTGTACTATATTCTAGGCCAATTTAAGCTGTGGTTTGTGCAAAATTAGTTTGACCCGAATGAATCGAATCCCATCCTTAGTAGGAAGCATTCTGCTAAATGTGAGAGTTAGACATTTTCTGTTACTTCTGTTATCTTACTTGAGACTATGTGCAGCTTGTATCATCTCCATACTGAAGGTGTTATACTTGTAGATGGAGTTGTCTATTGCTTCCTGAAAATAAAAGAAATCTGATTATTGCTCCATTAGTTGGGGTAATAAGTAAAAACTTCCTGAATTTGTAGCATTTGCAGATCATTTCATATACTGGCTACTCAATTTAGATAGCTGTTGGATAAACACTTATTTGGCCTACGCTGGTCTCCTAACCCTCCTTCCCCATACATATACATACAAGCTCAGAAAATAGTGTATGTGTAGTGAGATGGGAGGAAACGTCTGCCATAATCCCCAAAGAACAAGAGAATTGGGAAGCAGAAGTCCAATTGTCCCATTATTATCTTCCCCACATTTATTCCTATTGGACAATTGGGTGGTCTCCATACATTGATTGAAAGCATCACAATCGGTTTTGGCCGTATTTACTGTGTGATACCAGTAATTTGGTTATAGAGTGGTTCAGAGTGTAATGTTGAGTGTTTGTAAATGTCAAAATTGGATTTTTGAGATTTTTGAATTAATCTTACAGATTATCTCAAACCATGGGCAAGAGTAGATGGGGGGGGGGGGGGTGGTAGGGGTTGAGGGGCATCAATAACCACTTTGCCTTGCCTGTACCTAAATACAGGCCTAGAACTAAATACAGGCCTAGAACAGCCATCTTAACCTCTGTCCATGTGCAAGAAAGTCTAGCTCCAGCTCTGATTAAATTCTTCACCTTTGGAAAAGATGTTCTTGGAATTTGGAATTAATTATTAATAGAATTGAAGGTTTTAACAAATTTTAGATTAATGATGTCTAGCAATGGAAGTGGATAGCCATTTCTGGAAGATAATCTTTACCTGGTCGTGGGGCGACATCCTTACTGAAGGAATGTTTTCATCATATTTAGACTCTCTGATTGATTGTGGATTGCAGTTGTTACATTCACAATCTGAGCTGGAATCTGAAGATGACTTTATCCAAGCTCCGAAGGCCAATACTTGCTCCTTGTAATTATCTGTAAAGTGGCTCTCCTCTGGAACGCTAGCTGGAGGAGACAATTAGAAATATAAGATAAGATAATCCTTTAATAGTCCCACAGTGGGTAAGTTTCAATATGTTACAGCAGCATAGTAATGCAGATACAGGATAATACACAGTAATATATTACGGAAGCAGACACACAAAAGCTGAGAAGAGAAGATATACTTAGGAGTCCATAGCAGCTAAGGAACGAAAGAAGGAAGACTTCATAATCATTAGTTTTCTGTGCGGAGTGATCTTCGATTGATCTGATGTAGATTATACAGCCTGATCGCGGTTGGAAGGAAGGAATTGCAATAGCGCTCCTTCTCACACTTGGGGTGAAGCAGTCGGTCACTTACAGTGCTGCCAAGTGCCATCAAGGTCTCATACATGGGGTGGGATTTATTCTCCCGCATGGAGCTCACCACTGACAGTACCCTTCTGTCACCCACCACCTGTACTGGGTCCAGGGGGCTCTCCAGGACAGAGCTGGCCCTTCTGATCAGCCTGTCAAGTATATTTCTGTCCCTGGTTGATATACTGCTCCCCCAGCAGGACACACCGAAAAAGATAGCTGAAGCAACCACAGAGTTGAAAAAGGCCCTAAGAAGTGTCCCCTGGACTCCGAAGGCCCTCAGCCTCCTGAGCAGGTAGAGTCTGCTGTGGCCCTTTCTGTGCAGCGCCTCCAGGTGATCAGCCCAGTCTAATTTATTATTGAGGAGCACACCCAGATACTTATAGGTCCTGACTATCTCAATGTATGTCCCTTGGATCTCCACCGGGGTCGGAGCACTTCTCTGTGAACTAAAGTCCACCACCATCTCCTTGGTCTTCCCAGCATTAATCCTGAGGTGGTTCAGCTGGCACCAGTCCACAAAATCCCAGTTTAAGTCTCTGTATTCCCTTTGTATCGTCGCCATCAGTGATCAGGCCTACTATAGCAGAGTCATCGGAGTACTTCTGTAAGTATCAGTGGTGCCCCCGTACTACAGATCACAGTGTCAGACACACAGTCCTGGGCTCTCACATACTGAGGGCGGTTTGTCAGGTAGTCTAGTATCCAGTTGGACAGGTGATGGTCCACACCACCAAGGTTCAGCTTCTCCCTCAGTAGCCCTGGCTGAATGGTGTTGAACGCACTGGAGAAGTCAAAGAACATTATTTTCACAGTGTTCCCGGGTTTCTCTAGGTGAGAGAGAGCCCTGTAAAGAAGGTGAATGATGGCGTCATCTACCCAAATGCCCGGCCGATAGGCAAACTGGAGGGGGTCCAGAGCGGAGCTCACTAGGGGGCGTAGGTGTGTCAGGTCCAGTCTCTCTAGGACCTTCATCAGGTGAAATGTCAGTGCTACACGTTGGTAGCACTAAAATATATAATTAATGGTATAAAATATATACTAATCCTTAATCCTTCATTGTTTTTCTCAGCTACACGAGGATCCCTCGTCCTTCAAAATAACATTCTTTAAACACAGACCCAGGCCCATAAACTAATATCAACCCCACATCAAACATATACAAGTCAACTAGCACTCTTTGTGGAGCCTCTTCTCTTGGCTTGGTTTCAGGACCTGCACAGTTATAGCCATGTGCCTCTACCTGTGCAGGTCCAGCACATATTTGTACCAGGAATCCCCACACTAAACAGCTTTCTCATAGCAATGTGAATCAGATCTTTGACCACTCTAAACAGCCTTGGGCCCCCTCAAGGCCCACGTGGCCACACAAACTACATGGAATCATACTGCAAGCTCAGTCCAATATACTTGAATAGGTCTTTGTTTACAGGAACTTCTCTTTTATGCAGTGTATGAAAGTGGACACTTTGCTATAGCCAAAAACTGATCGGTGGGATCAACAATAATTTAGAGGGGTCTATAGCAAGGCTAGGTATAAATCCCTCAACACTTTGTTAACAGTAATCAGAACTGTGGTAATGCTAAAAAGAATAATAATTTTACTTGAGTAGCCACCAAGGGAAGTATTGTATCAGAATAATCCAAATAAAATTGCCAAATGCTGGCAGAAAGCCAACACTCTTACTTGGAAAATGCCTGATTTTTCAGAGACTTTAGACCTCGTGGCAGGTTCTATCGCTATTGTTATGCCCATTACTCTAACCATTATGAAGAGGTGGAAGGTAAGGTCCTGAAGACTGGCATGTGACGTTAAGTTCACACTTCCACTGTTCGGGTTTGCCAGGTGACCCAAACAATAGAGAGGCCGTCCACTAAAGCAGTATTTACCCTCAAACCCTATAGATTATAATGGAGTCCTTTGATTGAAACCGTTGGAAAGTAAAAGTCTCCTGTGTGAACATAGCCTGACTCATGTCTGTGCAGACAATGTTTGTTTATAGCCTTTGTAGATTGTTTTAGATCTTCAGCCAATTAATTAGAAGCACAGTCTGTACAGTGCTGTAAAGCTAAAGCATATCCTTTAAGCTTGGGTGAAACAGTAATATTGATTATATAAGATGAAGATTGCAAAGTCACATTGCAAAATTGTATCTATGTTATGTATTGCAACATAACACAACTGTCACAAAAAAACCAACCTACTAGATTTCTGGTTGCTAGTTACATACAACTTTGCCAGAAGAAACTTCAATGCAAGTTATGTGCGACTGTAAACTGCACACTACATGTTTGTGAGTTTGTCTTTAACCCTTATATAGTACCTCTTAAAGGGGCTCCATCATTTGGAAATCATGTTTTTACATAGAGATATGCCCGAAAAAAGATTTTTAAAGATAAAGTGCATGGAGAGGTTCATTTGCATATCGGTTTTAGTGATATGTAAAAAAAAAAACCAGGGGTGGGGTTCTTTTCAAAGTCTACTAGCAGCACCTCAATAGCCTTTTTAAAGGCTATTCAGGCATATCACTATCTAAAAACACGATTTCCAAATGATAGAGCCCCTTTAAATAGTTGCACGACAGCATCTTGCAGACAAATTGCGCACATTTTTGGTTTTGTGACTTGATGTTGCATGACCTTTGGTTCTAAATTGCGCACATTTTTGGTTTTGTGACTTGATGTTGCATGACCTTTGGTTCTAAATTGCGCACATTTTTGGTTTTGTGACTTGATGTTGCATGACCTTTGGTTCTAGCCTCAGTTATATGACTTTAAAACTAATGTGCATATCCTTACAGCAAAGCATGCATATCGACAGGAATCCCTATTTGGGCAATGAGCAACCATGCGCACACACAACATCGGAATAAGGAGAAAGTCATTGTAATGCTATCTAAAGGGCATCAGCCTAATAATCTGCTCTATAATAGGAATACCCTTAGAAATTGGTTTATGGAGGGGCTTTCACTGCCTCTTCAAAGTCCAGCTCTTTGCAGCATTTAATAGCTGCTGCTCCACTTATACTGGCACAGCTGCAATTTTTCCTTTAGCCCCACTATTCTGCACTATACACCAGTTGTGTAACTATATATAGCCCGCTATATAGGAATGTATAGTAGGTTCACTCACTGCTTGAGGATGAGCTGCTGATTTCCAGCAGCAGAGTTGGGGAGTTGTAGGATAATTCAGTCTCCTCCTCGGATTCTGTACATGATGGTGAATGGGATCTGTCACCTGCATTACAGACACAAGTGTTGTATTGTATGATCTCCAACGCATCAACCTTTAGTCTCCTAGGATATATTTCATTACCAGGCTTGTAAACATAAGTGGGTGTTGGAGAAGGCGAATCTTCAGATGACATCTAAAATCAGAGGATACATTCTGTTAAATTCTTTAATTTGCATTCACTAAAAATCTCTATTAGTGATTAGCATTACGTTTGTTTTATTTACTGTGGTTCTGGTTATTCCTGAGAAAGCATGGCAGATTATGTGCAGTCAATATGCCTGGTAATCCTCGTAGGACTAGGAACTGACAATGAAAAGTATGTATAAGGAAAAATATCTTTGTACCGTGTTAGCCATGAAATAAAAAATATTTGAGAGAAGTCCTCAGTAGTTGATACCTTTATTAATGACTAACTTAAAAAATGATGACATATTGCGAGCGTTCAGGATATTAAAGCTATCCCTTCATCAGGCTGGTATGACACAATATCTGAAGGCAAACACATTTATACAGGAATAGAGTGTTTGATGCAAAATAGATGGAAAGCAGTACAAGCAAATAAACAGTTCAAAAAAACATATATATCAGTTCACAGGAAAGTTCTCTGGGTTTATGGTTCCTTTGATCAGTCACGTGATGTCTAGTTGTTGTAAAACATCATAAAACCCTGTGACTGGTTTAACCCCATTTGGAGTGTGTCAAAGGTCATCATGAGTTTATATTCCCATATCCTCCGATCTTTTTTGTTCTTGAAATTTCCTCTTAAAACCAGGATCTTCATATCATTGGTGATATTATGATTTTGATTGCAGAAGTGTTTTGGCACAGGGAGGTCCATTCTCTGTTCTCTAATCGTATGTCTGTGTGAGTTCATCCTCATCCTAAGTGACTGTCCTGTCTCACCTACATACAGGCCCCCAGGACACTTGGTACACATTATTAAATACACCACATTAGGTGTGCTACAGGTGAAGTTACCTGGGATCTAGTAGTCTTGATCAGAGTTCGGGATCTTTAGTTTATCCGTGGTCAGTATGTAAGGGCAGGTTTTGTACCTTTAAAGTATGTGATTTATATATAGTAAAATATGAGGCTTAAACTTACAAAAACCCAGAGAACTATGCTGATGTGACCAGTTACAATGAGTCTTACCTGTGTACATATGTACTGTATATCTATTTATTTATTTACTCACTTTCCTTTCTAGAATTGCGCATCAGATATGGATCATGATCACAATGATCATTTACAGGAATAATATCTCTCACTCTCCACCAGTAAATCCCTCACAGATGCATCCAAGTATGATGGACATATGACACATTCATGTATATAAATAAAGAGATTGACATGGAACCGAACTCGAAATAAATAGGCTCTCTATGTAATGCATGGAAACTTCAGAGAGAAACAAGGACACCTTTCCAAGATTTGTAACAGAACGGGATGAATTTTCTATACTTCTAATACATACAGTCATGGCCGTAAGTGTTGGCACCTTTGAAATTCTTCCAGAAAATAAAGTATTTCTGCCAGAAAATAATTGCAATTACACATTTTGTTTATATACATGTTTATTTCAAGGACAGCTTGAATTTGTTTGGAACTTGATTGGGGCTGCTTATCTACGATCCAGACTATGCTGCATTGCCACCTTTCATCAGTTTTTCTCTTCCGTCCATGTCCAGGGAGATTAGTTACAGTACCATCTCCATTGTAAACTTTTTTTGATTTGGTTGTGCACTGTAGACAAAGGAACAATAATGTTCTCTGGAGATGGATTTGTAACCTTGAGATTGTTTATATTTTGCCACAATTTTGGTTCTCAAGTCTCCAGACAGTTTTGTTCTCCTATTTCTGCTCTCCATGCTTAGGGTAGCACACACAGATACACAATGCAAAGATTTAGTCAACATCTCTCCTTTTTACCTGGTTTCAGGTGTGATTTTTATATTGCCCACACCTGTTACTTGCCATAAGAAAGGTAAGTTTGAACACGCATCACAAGCTTGAAACAAAGTTATTTACCCACAATTTTGAAAAGATGCCAACAATTTTGTCTGGCCCATTTTTGGAGTTATGTGTTAAACTATGTATTTTGCCCTTTTTTCTCAGTTTTTTTTTCTTTGATGATTCAATACCCATAAAGGAAAGCAACATGTCCATAACAAAATGTGTAATTGTAATAATTTTCTGGGAGAAACACTTCATTTCTTGGAAAAATTTCAGGAGTGACAACACTTATGGCCATAATGGTATATAGCGGAAGATTTATTACATATGAACATGTGAACTTCGACAATGCAGTCTGAAGACACAGTTTTACAAGAAAATTGCTCCTTGCCACATATGTTAGATACCCATTGGTTGAATTACTTTCCGACAAAATTCTGAATTCCGTACTCTGGCCAATCAGCACTGGCTAATGCATTGTATTGGCTTGATGAAGCAGTGCTGAATGTGTGTGCTTAGCACACACATTCAGCTCTACTTCATCGGGCTAATAGAATGCATTGGCCAATCAGCGCTGGCCAATGCATTCTATTAGCGTGAACTGAGTTTGCACAGGGGTTCTAGTGCACCCTCGGCTCTGCTACATCAGATTGCTACATCTGATGTAGCAGTGCCGAGTGTGCATCAGATGTGTAGTTGAGCAAAACTGACTCAGCACTGCTAAGTCTGCATTCGCATAGGAATGCATTGGCCAGCCTTCGGCCAATCAGCGCTGGCTCTGCCGGAGGAGGCGGAGTCTAAGGTCGGACCTGAATGGAGACTGGTGTGGAGCTATCTTAGACTCCGCCTCCTCCAGCAGAGCCAGCGCTGATTGGTCGAGTTCCGTACTCTGGCCAATCAGCACTGGCCAATGCATTTCTATGGGGAAAAGTTAGCTTGCGAAAATCGCAAACTGACAGGGATTTCCATGAAATAAAGTGACTTTTATGCCCCCAGACATGCTTCCCCTGCTGTCCCAGTGTCATTCCAGGGTGTTGGTATCATTTCCTGGGGTGTCATAGTGGACTTGGTGACCCTCCAGACACGAATTTGGGTTTCCCCCTTAACGAGTTTATGTTCCCCATAGACTATAATGGGGTTCGAAACCCATTCGAACACTCGAACAGTGAGCGGCTGTTCGAATCGAATTTCGAACCTCGAACATTTTAGTGTTCGCTCATCTCTAGTAATAAGTAAAAACTTCCTGAATTTGTAGCATTTGCAGATCATTTCATATACTGGCTACTCAATTTAGATAGCTGTTGGATAAACACTTATTTGGCCTACGCTGGTCTCCTAACCCTCCTTCCCCATACATATACATACAAGCTCAGAAAATAGTGTATGTGTAGTGAGATGGGAGGAAACGTCTGCCATAATCCCCAAAGAACAAGAGAATTGGGAAGCAGAAGTCCAATTGTCCCATTATTATCTTCCCCACATTTATTCCTATTGGACAATTGGGTGGTCTCCATACATTGATTGAAAGCATCACAATCGGTTTTGGCCGTATTTACTGTGTGATACCAGTAATTTGGTTATAGAGTGGTTCAGAGTGTAATGTTGAGTGTTTGTAAATGTCAAAATTGGATTTTTGAGATTTTTGAATTAATCTTACAGATTATCTCAAACCATGGGCAAGAGTAGATGGGGGGGGGGGGGTGGTAGGGGTTGAGGGGCATCAATAACCACTTTGCCTTGCCTGTACCTAAATACAGGCCTAGAACTAAATACAGGCCTAGAACAGCCATCTTAACCTCTGTCCATGTGCAAGAAAGTCTAGCTCCAGCTCTGATTAAATTCTTCACCTTTGGAAAAGATGTTCTTGGAATTTGGAATTAATTATTAATAGAATTGAAGGTTTTAACAAATTTTAGATTAATGATGTCTAGCAATGGAAGTGGATAGCCATTTCTGGAAGATAATCTTTACCTGGTCGTGGGGCGACATCCTTACTGAAGGAATGTTTTCATCATATTTAGACTCTCTGATTGATTGTGGATTGCAGTTGTTACATTCACAATCTGAGCTGGAATCTGAAGATGACTTTATCCAAGCTCCGAAGGCCAATACTTGCTCCTTGTAATTATCTGTAAAGTGGCTCTCCTCTGGAACGCTAGCTGGAGGAGACAATTAGAAATATAAGATAAGATAATCCTTTAATAGTCCCACAGTGGGTAAGTTTCAATATGTTACAGCAGCATAGTAATGCAGATACAGGATAATACACAGTAATATATTACGGAAGCAGACACACAAAAGCTGAGAAGAGAAGATATACTTAGGAGTCCATAGCAGCTAAGGAACGAAAGAAGGAAGACTTCATAATCATTAGTTTTCTGTGCGGAGTGATCTTCGATTGATCTGATGTAGATTATACAGCCTGATCGCGGTTGGAAGGAAGGAATTGCAATAGCGCTCCTTCTCACACTTGGGGTGAAGCAGTCGGTCACTTACAGTGCTGCCAAGTGCCATCAAGGTCTCATACATGGGGTGGGATTTATTCTCCCGCATGGAGCTCACCACTGACAGTACCCTTCTGTCACCCACCACCTGTACTGGGTCCAGGGGGCTCTCCAGGACAGAGCTGGCCCTTCTGATCAGCCTGTCAAGTATATTTCTGTCCCTGGTTGATATACTGCTCCCCCAGCAGGACACACCGAAAAAGATAGCTGAAGCAACCACAGAGTTGAAAAAGGCCCTAAGAAGTGTCCCCTGGACTCCGAAGGCCCTCAGCCTCCTGAGCAGGTAGAGTCTGCTGTGGCCCTTTCTGTGCAGCGCCTCCAGGTGATCAGCCCAGTCTAATTTATTATTGAGGAGCACACCCAGATACTTATAGGTCCTGACTATCTCAATGTATGTCCCTTGGATCTCCACCGGGGTCGGAGCACTTCTCTGTGAACTAAAGTCCACCACCATCTCCTTGGTCTTCCCAGCATTAATCCTGAGGTGGTTCAGCTGGCACCAGTCCACAAAATCCCAGTTTAAGTCTCTGTATTCCCTTTGTATCGTCGCCATCAGTGATCAGGCCTACTATAGCAGAGTCATCGGAGTACTTCTGTAAGTATCAGCTGGATGAGTTGTGCCTAAAGTCAGCAGTGTACAGTGTGAAGAGAAATGTGGCAAAAACTGTACCTTGTGGTGCCCCCGTACTACAGATCACAGTGTCAGACACACAGTCCTGGGCTCTCACATACTGAGGGCGGTTTGTCAGGTAGTCTAGTATCCAGTTGGACAGATGATGGTCCACACCACCAAGGTTCAGCTTCTCCCTCAGTAGCCCTGGCTGAATGGTGTTGAACGCACTGGAGAAGTCAAAGAACATTATTTTCACAGTGTTCCCGGGTTTCTCTAGGTGAGAGAGAGCCCTGTAAAGAAGGTGAATGATGGCGTCATCTACCCAAATGCCCGGCCGATAGACAAACTGGAGGGGGTCCAGAGCGGAGCTCACTAGGGGGCGTAGGTGTGTCAGGTCCAGTCTCTCTAGGACCTTCATCAGGTGAAATGTCAGTGCTACACGTTGGTAGCACTAAAATATATAATTAATGGTATAAAATATATACTAATCCTTAATCCTTCATTGTTTTTCTCAGCTACACGAGGATCCCTCGTCCTTCAAAATAACATTCTTTAAACACAGACCCAGGCCCATAAACTAATATCAACCCCACATCAAACATATACAAGTCAACTAGCACTCTTTGTGGAGCCTCTTCTCTTGGCTTGGTTTCAGGACCTGCACAGTTATAGCCATGTGCCTCTACCTGTGCAGGTCCAGCACATATTTGTACCAGGAATCCCCACACTAAACAGCTTTCTCATAGCAATGTGAATCAGATCTTTGACCACTCTAAACAGCCTTGGGCCCCCTCAAGGCCCACGTGGCCATACAAACTACATGGAATCATACTGCAAGCTCAGTCCAATATACTTGAATAGGTCTTTGTTTACAGGAACTTCTCCATCTTTTATGCAGTGTATGAAAGTGGACACTTTGCTATAGCCAAAAACTGATCGGTGGGATCAACAATAATTTAGAGGGGTCTATAGCAAGGCTAGGTATAAATCCCTCAACACTTTGTTAACAGTAATCAGAACTGTGGTAATGCTAAAAAGAATAATAATTTTACTTGAGTAGCCACCAAGGGAAGTATTGTATCAGAATAATCCAAATAAAATTGCCAAATGCTGGCAGAAAGCCAACACTCTTACTTGGAAAATGCCTGATTTTTCAGAGACTTTAGACCTCGTGGCAGGTTCTATCGCTATTGTTATGCCCATTACTCTAACCATTATGAAGAGGTGGAAGGTAAGGTCCTGAAGACTGGCATGTGACGTTAAGTTCACACTTCCACTGTTCGGGTTTGCCAGGTGACCCAAACAATAGAGAGGCCGTCCACTAAAGCAGTATTTACCCTCAAACCCTATAGATTATAATGGAGTCCTTTGATTGAAACCGTTGGAAAGTAAAAGTCCCCTGTGTGAACATAGCCTGACTCATGTCTGTGCAGACAATGTTTGTTTATAGCCTTTGTAGATTGTTTTAGATCTTCAGCCAATTGATTAGAAGCACAGTCTGTACAGTGCTGTAAAGCTAAAGCATATCCTTTAAGCTTGGGTGAAACAGTAATATTGATTATATAAGATGAAGATTGCAAAGTCACATTGCAAAATTGTATCTATGTTATGTATTGCAACATAACACAACTGTCACAAAAAAACCAACCTACTAGATTTCTGGTTGCTAGTTACATACAACTTTGCCAGAAGAAACTTCAATGCAAGTTATGTGCGACTGTAAACTGCACACTACATGTTTGTGAGTTTGTCTTTAACCCTTATATAGTACCTCTTAAAGGGGCTCCATCATTTGGAAATCATGTTTTTACATAGAGATATGCCCGAAAAAAGATTTTTAAAGATAAAGTGCATGGAGAGGTTCATTTGCATATCGGTTTTAGTGATATGTAAAAAAAAAACCAGGGGTGGGGTTCTTTTCAAAGTCTACTAGCAGCACCTCAATAGCCTTTTTAAAGGCTATTCAGGCATATCACTATCTAAAAACACGATTTCCAAATGATAGAGCCCCTTTAAATAGTTGCACGACAGCATCTTGCAGACAAATTGCGCACATTTTTGGTTTTGTGACTTGATGTTGCATGACCTTTGGTTCTAAATTGCGCACATTTTTGGTTTTGTGACTTGATGTTGCATGACCTTTGGTTCTAAATTGCGCACATTTTTGGTTTTGTGACTTGATGTTGCATGACCTTTGGTTCTAGCCTCAGTTATATGACTTTAAAACTAATGTGCATATCCTTACAGCAAAGCATGCATATCGACAGGAATCCCTATTTGGGCAATGAGCAACCATGCGCACACACAACATCGGAATAAGGAGAAAGTCATTGTAATGCTATCTAAAGGGCATCAGCCTAATAATCTGCTCTATAATAGGAATACCCTTAGAAATTGGTTTATGGAGGGGCTTTCACTGCCTCTTCAAAGTCCAGCTCTTTGCAGCATTTAATAGCTGCTGCTCCACTTATACTGGCACAGCTGCAATTTTTCCTTTAGCCCCACTATTCTGCACTATACACCAGTTGTGTAACTATATATAGCCCGCTATATAGGAATGTATAGTAGGTTCACTCACTGCTTGAGGATGAGCTGCTGATTTCCAGCAGCAGAGTTGGGGAGTTGTAGGATAATTCAGTCTCCTCCTCGGATTCTGTACATGATGGTGAATGGGATCTGTCACCTGCATTACAAACACAAGTGTTGTATTGTATGATCTCCAACGCATCAACCTTTAGTCTCCTAGGATATATTTCATTACCAGGCTTGTAAACATAAGTGGGTGTTGGAGAAGGCGAATCTTCAGATGACATCTAAAATCAGAGGATACATTCTGTTAAATTCTTTAATTTGCATTCACTAAAAATCTCTATTAGTGATTAGCATTAGGTTTGTTTTATTTACTGTGGTTCTGGTTATTCCTGAGAAAGCATGGCAGATTATGTGCAGTCAATATGCCTGGTAATCCTCGTAGGACTAGGAACTGACAATGAAAAGTATGTATAAGGAAAAATATCTTTGTACCGTGTTAGCCATGAAATAAAAAATATTTGAGAGAAGTCCTCAGTAGTTGATACCTTTATTAATGACTAACTTAAAAAATGATGACATATTGCGAGCTTTCAGGATATTAAAGCTATCCCTTCATCAGGCTGGTATGACACAATATCTGAAGGCAAACACATTTATACAGGAATAGAGTGTTTGATGCAAAATAGATGGAAAGCAGTACAAGCAAATAAACAGTTCAAAAAAACATATATATCAGTTCACAGAAAAGTTCTCTGGGTTTATGGTTCCTTTGATCAGTCACGTGATGTCTAGTTGTTGTAAAACATCATAAAACCCTGTGACTGGTTTAACCCCATTTGGAGTGTGTCAAAGGTCATCATGAGTTTATATTCCCATATCCTCCGATCTTTTTTGTTCTTGAAATTTCCTCTTAAAACCAGGATCTTCATATCATTGGTGATATTATGATTTTGATTGCAGAAGTGTTTTGGCACAGGGAGGTCCATTCTCTGTTCTCTAATCGTATGTCTGTGTGAGTTCATCCTCATCCTAAGTGACTGTCCTGTCTCACCTACATACAGGCCCCCAGGACACTTGGTACACATTATTAAATACACCACATTAGGTGTGCTACAGGTGAAGTTACCTGGGATCTAGTAGTCTTGATCAGAGTTCGGGATCTTTAGTTTATCCGTGGCCAGTATGTAAGGGCAGGTTTTGTACCTTTAAAGTATGTGATTTATATATAGTAAAATATGAGGCTTAAACTTACAAAAACCCAGAGAACTATGCTGATGTGACCAGTTACAATGAGTCTTACCTGTGTACATATGTACTGTATATCTATTTATTTATTTACTCACTTTCCTTTCTAGAATTGCGCATCAGATATGGATCATGATCACAATGATCATTTACAGGAATAATATCTCTCACTCTCCACCAGTAAATCCCTCACAGATGCATCCAAGTATGATGGACATATGACACATTCATGTATATAAATAAAGAGATTGACATGGAACCGAACTCGAAATAAATAGGCTCTCTATGTAATGCATGGAAACTTCAGAGAGAAACAAGGACACCTTTCCAAGATTTGTAACAGAACGGGATGAATTTTCTATACTTCTAATACATACAGTCATGGCCGTAAGTGTTGGCACCTTTGAAATTCTTCCAGAAAATAAAGTATTTCTGCCAGAAAATAATTGCAATTACACATTTTGTTTATATACATGTTTATTTCAAGGACAGCTTGAATTTGTTTGGAACTTGATTGGGGCTGCTTATCTACGATCCAGACTATGCTGCATTGCCACCTTTCATCAGTTTTTCTCTTCCGTCCATGTCCAGGGAGATTAGTTACAGTACCATCTCCATTGTAAACTTTTTTTGATTTGGTTGTGCACTGTAGACAAAGGAACAATAATGTTCTCTGGAGATGGATTTGTAACCTTGAGATTGTTTATATTTTGCCACAATTTTGGTTCTCAAGTCTCCAGACAGTTTTGTTCTCCTATTTCTGCTCTCCATGCTTAGGGTAGCACACACAGATACACAATGCAAAGATTTAGTCAACATCTCTCCTTTTTACCTGGTTTCAGGTGTGATTTTTATATTGCCCACACCTGTTACTTGCCATAAGAAAGGTAAGTTTGAACACGCATCACAAGCTTGAAACAAAGTTATTTACCCACAATTTTGAAAAGATGCCAACAATTTTGTCTGGCCCATTTTTGGAGTTATGTGTTAAACTATGTATTTTGCCCTTTTTTCTCAGTTTTTTTTTCTTTGATGATTCAATACCCATAAAGGAAAGCAACATGTCCATAACAAAATGTGTAATTGTAATAATTTTCTGGGAGAAACACTTCATTTCTTGGAAAAATTTCAGGAGTGACAACACTTATGGCCATAATGGTATATAGCGGAAGATTTATTACATATGAACATGTGAACTTCGACAATGCAGTCTGAAGACACAGTTTTACAAGAAAATTGCTCCTTGCCACATATGTTAGATACCCATTGGTTGAATTACTTTCCGACAAAATTCTGGTGCAATTTTGGCACGCATTGACACACACAAGCCGTGTCTTACTTTTGTCTCAAAAAAAGTATCTAAATAAATTATCAATGTACAAGGCATGCATGCCAGTTTATGCAAAGTGAGGCAGATTCTGCAGCATTTAGCTTAGTAAAGCTCCCTTGATGTCTGTAAAATGAAAAATAAAGAGTATATTTGCAATGTGTGAAATCAATATAGCAAAGCAAGTCTCTTACACAATGAACAGCTGATCTGTCATTCCTGAAGAGGACAATTGTATTTTCTTGCCTGTCTGCTGGATTTAGAAAATCATATTCGCTGTCTTCTTCTTCAGAAAATAGAACTGGAGACAAACTAACGGCAAATGGGGCAGCAAACAATCCAGACTCTTCTTGCCGATGCTTCTCCATGCTGAGTGCGAGCCTTGAGCATATGCTAGAATGCTCTCTAAAGAAAGCTAAATAAACACATAACAGGAATATGTAATGAAACAAGACTCACAGAAGACATCTTATACAGCACTTCCTATTAGAGACTTGAATTAAAAAGTCGACTTGGGCTTTTCTGGTTGTGGTTGACTGATGGTAACATAAGATGGTTTTTATTTTAATATACCTGCAAGAGAAAAGGTCAGATGTGTTCAATACTATAGCGAGCCATAGGGAGAGCAGTTTCGTCAACTACTACTTTTATATTTAGATATCCGGTAGGAAACCTGCAGACGGAAAAAGATTACACTATGTAACAGAGTTTTTGTCCTCGTTCATTAAATATTATTTCCTAACAGTACATAGGTTGGCATTACAGAAAATACTAATTATTATTAATTAACTTTGTTTTTATGACCAGGGTATCGAAAACAATAAAAATGTCTGATATTAGTAAAAATAACGACTATATTCAGCTGTCTAGCTTCATATACAATAACAAAATGTCATAGAAATATAATGTCATTATACAGGACTGTAAGAGTCAAGATATTAAACTTAAAAGTGTGTTTACTTTCTAGATTTACGTAAATCACTTTCTCGAACAAGTCCCCAAATATAATCTCTCATCATGTTTTCGTTGTACTGTCCTTGGTAGCAGTGTTCAAAATCCTGTATATCTTGATGAAAGAGTGCTCCTCAGAGAATGCCCCCATATTCTCCTTAAACTTGTGAAGGAGGGGCAACATGGTGGCCCAGTGGTTAGCACTATAGCCTTGCAGCACTTTAGTCCTGGGTTCAAATCCCACCAGGAACAACATCTGCAAGGAGTTTGTATGTTCTCCCCGTGTTTGCATCGATTTCCTCCCATTCTACAAAGACATACTAATAGGGGAAAAAAATGTACATTGTGATCCCCATATGGGGCTCACAATCTACATAAAAAATTTTTTTTTAAAAAAAACTTGTTGAGGTGGGCATCAAGAATATGAAATTTAAGAGACATCCTGCAGCCCATTCATGGCTCTTCCTCCACCTTGGAATCATCCCTCAAGTGTTCTTTTGCAGTTTTCACAACTGTAGTGAGGTGCTCATTGTTTGTCCTGGTCTCCAACCTGTACTCTGAACTATACCTTATAGCAGGGATAGGGAACCTTCGTCTCTCCAGCTGCTGTGAAACTACATCTCCCAACATGCTCCATTCACTTCCATGGGAGTTCCAAGAACAGCAGAGCAAGTATGCATGCTGGGAATTGTAATTTTGCAACAGCTGGAGAGCCGTACGTTCCCTACCTCTGCCTTATAGGCTTCACACATCCTGACCGATGTTCTCATTGAATATTTCTTGGCTCATGTCTTGACGAATTCACCACATATGTAGCAAAACAAATCAGCAGAATACTTACAACCTCTTAATGCCAACTCTACATCTAACTACACACTATATTTCTCAGTCCTATTCAGTTGCTGCACTTGCTCTCACACTATATCGCTATCCACTTTCTCACTATAACTGCAATTACAATAAGTACTACTGATAAGGTCATAGTTGCGTTTATGACTAATTGACCAATAATCTCGGGTAACTGTTGTCATCCTAATTAATAAGGCTGAGGACCAGCGGTCAAGAAATCACACCACTCTGTGTGTTGGTATTCATTCTTCTCTCAACCAAAGGATGTATGCTGACGCACTTTTACTTGAGAACACAGAGTTAAATAGTGGCAGAGAAAGGAAGTGATACAAAAACAATGTAAGTTTTCATATTCATTCCTGATTATAGCAGTTTCAAGCATAAGCAACTATATATAGCATTCAGCTTTAAAGGATAACAATGTTTTTTTCATACACTACATAATTATAAACTTCACACTACTATCCAGCAGACGTGCTTATATAGTAAATAGGCAGACATCTAGTATATTCTACTGAAGTCTAGACATGGCTAGAATGATGTAGACATTAGAAGTTTTAGAATAGTCTAGAATATTTCACCAACATCTAGACATATGATATGCTTGTTAATTAAAATATATTATTTTAAAATATTGATGTCCTGGTACCAAAAGCAAAGTTTATGAGTTGAAATTAGCGTTTAGTATTCTTTTCAGATATAAATAATCAGAAAATAACATTATTAAAACAAAAATAAAAATTTATTACAGTGTTATTTTTATAAGAAACAAAAACGTTTACTATAGGAAAACATTGTTGAAATGGAAATATCAAGGGGGTTGTCCATGGAGTTCTTCTTGCACTTACTTCCTTTCTAGTTCTATATAAAGTACAGACCAAAAGTTTGGACACACCTTCTCATTCAAAGAGTTTTCTATATTTTCATGACTATGAACATTGTAGATTCACACTGAAGGCAGCAAAACTATGAATTATCACATGTGGAATTATATACTTAACAAAAAAGTGTGAAACAACTGAAAATATGTCTTCTATTCTAGGTTCTTCAAAGTAGCCACCTTTTGCTTTGAGTACTGCTTTGCACACTCTTGGCATTCTCTTGATGAGCTTCAAGAGGTAGTCACCTGAAATGGTCTTCTAACAGTCTTAAAGGAGTTCCCAGAGATGCTTAGCACTTGTTGGCCCTTTTACCTTCACTCTGTGGTCCAGCTCACCCCAAACCATCTGGATTGGGTTCAGGTCATGTGACTATGGAGGCCAGATCATCTGGCGTAGCACCCCATCACTCTCCTTCTTGGTCAAATAGCCCTTACACAGCCTGGAGGTGCATTTGGGGTCATTGTCCTGTTGAAAAATAAATGATGGTCCAACTAAACGCAAACTGGATGGAATAGCATGCCGCTGCAAGATGCTGTGGTAGCCATGCTGGTTCAGTATGCCTTCAATTTTGAATAAATCCCCAACAGTGTCACCAGCAAAGCGCCCCCACACCATCACACCTCCTCCTCCATGCTTCATGGTGGGAACCAGGCATGTAGAGTCCATCAATTCACCTTTTCTGCGTCGCACAAAGACAAGGTGGTTGGAACCAAAGATCTCAAATTTGGACTCATCAAGCCAAAGCAGAGATTTCAACTGGTCTAATGTCCAATCCTTGTGTTCTTTAGCTCAAACAAGTCTCTTCTGCTTGTTGCCTGTCCTTAGCAGTGGTTTTCTAGCAGCTATTTTACCATGAAGGCCTGCTGCACAAAGTCTCCTCTTAACAGTTGTTGTAGAGATGTGACTGCTGCTAGAACTCTGTGTGGCATTGACCTGGTCTCTAATCTGAGCTGATGTTAAACTTCGATTTCTGAGGCTGGTGACTCAGATGAACTTATCCTCTGCAGCAGAGGTGACTCTTGGTCTTCCTTTCCTGAGGCGGTCCTCATGTGAGCCAGTTTATTTGTAGCACTTGATGGTTTTTGCAACTGCACTTGGGGACACTTTCAAAGTTTTCCCAATTTTTCGGACTGACTTACCTTCATTTCTTAAAGTAATGATGGCCACTCGTTTGTCTTTACTTAGCTGCTTTTTCCTTGCCATAATACAAATTCTAACAGTCTATTCAGTAGAACTATCAGCTGTCACATGACTTCTGCACAACACAACTGATGGTCCCAACCTCATTTATAAGGCAAGAAATCCCAATTATTAAACCTGACAGAGCACACCTGTGAAGTGAAAACCATTTCCGGTGACTACCTCTTGAAGCTCATCAAGAGAATACCTAGAATGTGCAAAGCAGTAATCAAAGCAAAAGGTGGCTACTTTGAAGAACAGAGAATATAAGACAGATTTTCAGTTGTTTCTATTATGCCTTTCACACTTTTTGGTTAAGTATATAATTCCACATGTGTTAATTCATAGTTTTGATGCCTTCAGTGTGAATCTACAATTTTCATAGCCATGAAAATACAGAAAACTCTTTGAATGAGAAGGTGTGTCCAAATTTTGATCTGTACTGTATGCCGAACCATAGGTCCATCACCTCCCCCGCATTCACTGCTAGTTACTTGTACTATGGGGGCTTTCCTTTATAATTATAAGGATCTAGTCTGCTCGGCCCTCATCTTACTTGTGAACACAGGAGAGATGTAGGAGGTAAACTTCCTGGAAAATACCTAAAGGCTATTGGCTCTGTTTGAAGACTTTTTTTTTTATTAATACATTGTAGTTAGTTTAAGCTAAAAACATTTTTGTAGAGGTATTTATTAGACATTTGCAACCATTTTTATCCTGCAGCCTGTTTTTTTTTTTCATGTATGGTGACAGTTGCTATGTCTCATATTCCCAAAAATCTGTCAGAGGATTCTTCTCATCAGTGGCGTAACTAACGCCATAGCAGCCATAGCGACTGCTACGGTGCCCAGGAGCTTAGGGAGCCAGTGGACCCCTGCTGTTTTATTGTTTTTGATATGCCATTACAGGTAAGGGCCCTATTCACTTGCCGATAACGATTGTGAGGTTTTCCTCGTAGTCCCATTCGGACCGAATACATGCAAACTGAAACTGCTATTATTATACTTGGGGGTCTCTTTAGATTGCGAGCATAATGATGGGTTAAAGGGTTGTTATCGAACATTAAACTGTGTGGAGGGACTGCTATAGGACATTATACCTTGTTGAGGGGCCTCTAAGAGACATTATACTGTAGGGAGGGACTGCTATGGGATATTATACTGTGTGGAAGGTTCTTTGCATTATAGTGTGTGAATATGGGGCATTAAGCCATGTGGCAGCCAGGAAAGAGGGCACTATGTTGTTTGTGTGTGTTGGGGGGGAATAAATTCAATAGTTTTCTATGGGACCCAGTGTTTGCTAGTTGCACCCCTGCTTCTGATAGCTCATTCTGTAATTATTATCGCTGTTCTCCTGAGACTTCATCAAAGCCCATGTAGGCTGAGGTCACATGTTGCAAAACAATCTGCATTTATAATTTTTTTTTTACTTCGATGCCAAAGTCAAGAGTGGCATCAAAATGAATGGAAAATATTAAGGACATATTTATACTAATGCTAATCCCTTCTGCTAAATCCACTCTTGGTTTTGGATTACAAAAAAATCAGCAACAAAAAATGCAGTTTTTCCACAACATGTGGCCTCAGCTTTAGATTGGATACTTATCAAACAGATCAGTGCAGCAGATTGTGGAGATAAATAATCAATAATGCTACAGTTTGTCCCCTTAGTATGGCTTTTGTTGGCAGCGTATCCCCTATTTACACTGGCATTTTTATGAACACAAAAATGGTGCAAGCAGCCGATAAAGAAGTAGGGGCATGTTTATATGGCAATGATCGGGAAAGAATGTTCGATCCCCCAATCATCATCCTTTATAATAGGGCGTTTAATGAAGAAATTCACAGGTCCAGTGATTGGATTATTGTTTTATGCCACTGTTTCTCGTATTTTATAGCACCAAAAAGTGCTCACTCATATCCATCCACAGCATTGCTAGTAAACAAGAGGAGAAACATCTAGGAGTTCAGTCCACTCTTCTCTCCTGTAAGCCATGGAACAGGAGTGTACGTGGCTAACAGTCTCAAACCAATGCTGTCCCCGAAGGATGAAGGAATCACTACCAGCAGAGGGCACCATGTTTGCTGCTGTACGGCAAAGTGTCCAGGAACCTTCACCGTATGAGCAAGGTTATGACACCTTGTCCGAGAAAGACTCAAGAATGTGACATGTTGGTTAAATGAAAGATGAGTTTGTATCAGGAGATCGGCCTCATAGAATTTCAATGCTTTGCAGCTGCTGCCATTACGCTTTTGTCCTCCGATATCCCAATCCTTCTGGCTCTTGAAGGGAGATATAACGGTATATTAGAGAATAGCTCAGCATTCGATTCTCTAGTATACAGCATTTCAAGAAAAACTAGTAATACTAAAGATGCTAATACAAAGCACCAGATGTGTGGTGTGATAAGATGTTGCTAAGACATCCCTAGATGGTTTCTAGAAGCAGACAGTTCCATCTTCAGGCCTCTATGTGTCACTGCTGAGATGGAAATTGTATTTCGAGTCTGTACTGACCTAGAAGAAAGTTCCTCCTTTAACTGTACAATATTCTGTGAGCACCATTAAGTAATCAACATGTATAACTTCTCTACAAGAACTCTGTTCTCTTCCAAGCAAGGGGTTGTGCGGAGTTCAGCGGTTCCACTCCTGTAAGCAGTTTTTTTTTTATCGAGCAGTAAAGTGTTAGCTGTAGAAGAAACATTAATAATTGCAGCGAATGAAAACACTGATGAAATACAACCATCATGTGAAACGGGAAAAACATCATCAGTATTGACCCCTTCAAATCCACAGTTTCTCAGCTACAGTATGACAAATTGTGGCAGTTTCTGCGCAACCTTTTTATTTCCTTGTCACTGTTGTGTTAAAGTGAGGAAGCATTACATGATTTGTGGGTGCTACACAGAGTTTGCAGGGTGCCATGTATAACATAACTAAATGGTGATAATAAAGGAGCCGCTCACATGAACACAATTCATTTGTAGTCATGGTTCCATATTGGAAATGCAGAATGCAATCAGAATTTTCCTATCACATAATATAAAAAGATATCATCCTACTGGCCTATCTTAGGGTGCGTTCACACGGAGTAACGTGCCGCGTGATGTGGCACGTATACGGCGTGTGAGACTTTGCGCGCCGTAAAAGCTCCCATTGATTTCAATGGGAGCCTGGATCGTATACGCTGCGTTATTTTGCGGCCGTGAGTTTGCAACACATACAAAAAAATCAAATGAATGGAACAATTTAGGTACAGTTGTTATGGCATAGTACACAATATCCAGATGTACTCTCTCCTATTTCCAATATCAGAAAGAGGGCCATTTAAGGAGCAAAGAGGAATGTAAAGACTTGGATCAAAATTAGGGTCTATCCCTCCAAAAGAAGGACATGAGAGGAGTTTAAAACCCGCAGAACAAGATACATTTCACTGCAGGTTTTATAGCAACGTGTGGATGGGATTTCTTTAGCACTGCACTGGTACTGTATATCGCAGTGGGTTAGCTACTGGCAATTCCACTGACCTCAGTCTGGGTTTCCATGTTTAGGTTTTTGCATACAGTTTTTAAGTCAAAATCAGAAATCCTAATACCAGACAACCTCATAACCATCATTTCCCCAAGTAGTTATAGGTTAAAGGGAATTCACACTACCAGATGTCTTTTCTGATAGGGTCTATTAAAAAAAAAAAAAAAAAAAAAAAAAAGGATGCTTATCATAATGGACAGTAATGGACACTAACTGATGTCTAGTTAATGGATCAGATAAAAAATGGAGACATTAATATCAGTTAGGATCCATTTTTATGCTGTCCATATTTTGCTTTTTTTTGTTCTGCTTTCTGAGCATGTGCAGAGAAAACTGGTAGTAATAACAGTATAATGGATGACCATCCAGTTCTGTTTCTTAGCCATAGACGTTAATGTTAAGAAATAACGCACACTTAATGTCTGTTATAAGTCCGATATTTTGAATGGACACAAAAGTCCTGCACCCCGCATTATTACGTCCACTAAAATAACAGACATGACGGATTTGCTGAAAACTGACACTAACGGACAACAGTTCGAATCCCATTGAAATCAATGGGCATTTTAACGGATTTATGACAACTCTGTTAGCGTCTGTTGTTAACACTTTGCAATGGATGCTAGCAATGGTAGTCTGAACACTCCCTTAGACAGAAGTTTCTATGAATGTAAATTATATTAGGAGAGAAAAAAAGACAACATAAAAATGACCGGCATTATTACTCTGGGCACGGCTGTGAAGAATGTCCTCGTAAAGTCATATTAACAATGATGACATCCCGAAGTGAACTGTTGCTGCATGTAAATCTTCATGATCCCACCTCCCTCTGTAATAAAAATAAAACTGTTGCCAAATGCTCCCATTACCTCATCTGTAGCTTCCTAAAACTCGGAGCTAGCAGTCAGTGCACACAGAGTATTTGTCAGTTTGGAAGGACAATTATTTCACAGAACATAACCATTCATTTGTCATAATGGTGGTTTAATGCTGAAATGCTCATTAAAAGTTCAGTAGCATTTACAAGTAAAAGCCATAATATTTTATTTCTGATCAAAATCCTGACTCTCAAAGCTTTTATGGATGAAGAGAATCGGTCCTGGGTAAATAAACACAATTATTGGAACGTTCTTGCCATAAATATATATTAAGTACAAAAGAGTTTTGCATTTTTTTAATTAACATTTTCATGTCTTTCCTTCCTAGAAACCACATATCATACTCCTGTCCGGACTATCTATTTTTCCTTGAAGAGTCCCTTCCCACTATGGCTGGGTTCACACTACCCTTGTTAACGTCTGTTGCTCTCATCCGTCATATGATGACAGCAACAGACAGTAACCGTGGCAGACTGTCTGTTTCTATTGACACTAATGTAAACATGACGGATGCTATCTTATGTCATGTTTATTTACTTTTCTGACAGAATAAAAAATCATGCATGCAGGACTCCCATTACAATAATAAACTAACACGACACAACCTAGCATCCATCATGTTGTTTACATCAGTCTGTGAGGTTTTCTGCCACAGTTAATGTCCATTGCTGACATTAACATTGGTAGTGTGAACCCAGTCTAAGCTGACCACAGGGCTTACAGCCTGCAAGGCCACCGCAGAGTAAAGCATAGGACAACTCACTTTGAGATCAATATCCTGTCTCTATAATGCCTTGACCGGCTTAAGAAAAAAACATAAAAAACAGCACCAAGCGCTACATAGAGGAGTAGTGTTGAAGTAAGGAAGCAATAAATAGTACACAATATCCAGAAGTACTCTCTGCTTTTGTGTTGTGATAGGCCACAACAACTGTCAGTCCAATGTTGGCTTTGTCAGCTGTTGTCATCTCAGGATTTGAACAAATGTGGAACCAATGTGTAGAGACAATGAAAAGCCAGACATGAGCGCTTGCACAGCACTGTCTCATCATCTCCTGCAACTTCTTTCCTTATCGCCCTTTCTATCACATTGGATAATGAAACCTAATTTCATAGGAAGGACAGGGGGGAAAGAAGCTGCGGGAGGTATTGAGACCACACTGTGCCTCTTAAGACTCCAGTTTATCGACCTATCAGAGGAATTATATCTGTGAGACCCTGCGGGATGCAAGGTGTCTGGAAAGGAGTGTGTGAAGGGGCGAGTGCTCTTATCTGGTTTTTCATTGTTGGTTATACTGTATGTAATGCATAGATGTCTGGGTAGAAGAAAAGACATACTTTGTAATAACTCAGACTAATAGAGGAGGTCCTGAATGGGGGTGAACATCATTCTCTTGTATGTTTCTTTAAGAAACTCTATATTAATGTTCTGCTTTAATTGTCAGATATGCACAGGGTATACTAAAACTTAACTTTCAATAAATAAATAAATAAACTAAAATAGTCTCAATATTAAAAACTGCAGCTTCTTTCCCTACATCCTTCAGCGTGATAGGAAGGGCGGTGAGGAAAGCACACAACTATGCTGCCGGCCTGTATGGCTGTCCATTTGTGCCAGTGTTGAATTACAACACATAGAATTGATGGCCTACTAAATCTCTAAATGGGTCCCTGCTTAAATAGAAAAGCACAAGGACAGGAATTTTAGGTAGGGAGAGATAGTAGGATTGTCTGCTATCCCATTGATTTTGGTGGGTACTGAGCACAATAAAGCATCTTATACCTACCTGGTTTACATACCAGTTTTGCTGGTATTATTGATACACCCGAGTGGTTCTTAAAACTGAGACAACTTTAGTTTATTTATTAAACGTTATGTATGATGCTAGGTTCACCCCTGCGTTCCGGTTTTTGTTTGTGGGGTCCCGTTAGAGACCCCATGAATGTAAACCTAATTCACTTAAAAAATCAGTTACACAACACGGCCCCGTAAACTATAATTGGGACCCAAAAAGGGTGGAAAAATGAGGAATGTAAAGTCCAGCTCGCAGGCCTAGCCTGAGTATCCCCTTATTGATTTTTTTGTGTTAGTATTGTAGGAGTGGATACAAGATCATATACAAGGTCATATATGCCATGGAAATAATGTGTATATACTGGCATGAAGTTTTTTTAGCTTATGCGATATACCACTTTCACCATTTTAACTCAGACTTTAGCACGAATTCTAACTGAAATCAATTACCTAATGTCACTTCTCGTGCACAAACCTCTCTACGTGTACCAGAACTACTAAGAGCGCCAAGTCATTATTCTGGAGCTTCTGCAACCAGGGGTCGCAATATTAACACCGATGTATGACCAGTGCAATGGTTGACAATCTACGATGTAAAATGTCAGTGTAGTGTATGGGATTTAAGCAAATCCTTTCCATATTTAATAGGTGTAGATGGACAGCATCAGGCTAGTAGTAATATGGCTGTTCCGCGGCAGTCATTCCGTACTTCTCCACCATGAACTAAGTGCTACATCTGGCCTGTCCTCCCCTGAGCTGCTAGACACCAATTCCTATAAGTTACATGAAGCCGCCCACCACTGCTTCACACAGGGACATTCACTTCTCGCTGAAATTCTCTTAACTGAAGTAGATGTTGAAGCCATAGTTACAGCAGATGGAATGCCTCAGTGGAACACCGATGGAAAGCAACAGCCAAAACGTAAGTTCACATGATTACAGCCTGCAGTGATGAACAGCACCCCTCTCCCCCCACTGTTACAGGGGATGCACTGCCCACCTCCGGAGAACCAACTTACAGTGCCTGTATGGTATGTTGGATCTTAGAATCTATTGGTCTCTTCAGCTATGTTCTTCAAGGTGTCCAGGAAGCTCCCAAGTTGACCTTCTTGTCTACAAGACAGCCCACTCACTGAAAGCATGGAAATAGGCACCTACATACAGAATCTTTGTGGGCAGGGGCGGATCCAGGGCTGGGCGAGCCGGGCAAACGCCCGGGGCCCCGCGCTTAGCGTCCTTCCGCCGATGAGCTGAATACATACGCGATTAAAGCAGGAGCTGTGAGATCAGCTCCTGCTTTAAAGCTCCGGCCCGGCTTGCGTGTGTAGGCGCGATGACGTCATCACATCGCGCCTACACACGCAAGCCGGGCCGGAGCTAAGCAGGAGCTGAGGTCACAGCTCCTGCTTTAATCGCGTATGTGACTGGAGAGAGGAGCGTCGGGGGAACGATGGAAGGTGAGTGATAGAAGGTGAGTGTAAGTGTTTGTTTTGTATTAAATATTAAGGTGGAACATAATGAATGGGGCCCATGAAACTGGGGGGCAAATGAAAGGGAGGGGGGGAACGGCATGACACTGGGGAAGATGAAGGGGGTGGGGAGAGAACAGCATGAAACTGGGGACAGAGATGGAGGGGGCCCAATGAAACTGGGGGGCAAATGAAGGGGAGGGGGGAACGGCATGACACTGGGGAAGATGAAGGGGGTGGGGAGAGAACGGCATGAAACTGGGGACAGAGGTGGAGGGGGCCCAATGAAACTGGGGGCAAATGAAGGGGAGGGGGAACGGCATGACACTGGGGCAGAGACGGGGGACATTAAACTGTGGGCAGATGAAGGGGGAGAACGTGATGATACTGGGGACAGAGATGGAGGAGGGGACATGAAACTGGGGGCAGAGGAAGGGTGTATATGAAACTGGGGGAGAGATGGAGGGGGGGCATATAATTTACGGGTGACTGTAGGAGGATTATACTGTGTGGGAGCACATGATAAATGAATGAGAATGGGTGGAATCAACATAAAAGTGGGTGGAGCCAAATTTGCCACGGCGCGCAGAGCGCACAGACCGCACATTTTACCCCTTTCTACTCTTTAAAAATTGGTAGGTATGGCGTTGGTGACGCCACACTCCTGCATGACGTCACTCGCTTTATCTGCGACGCACAGTGTCTCGACTCCCCCGCCTCCTTTACAAGGGGGCCCACTGAGGCTCTGTCGCCCAAGGGCCCATAAAAACCTGGAGCCGGCCCTGGGTCAGCATGTCCCGATTTCAACTCATCGGCGTCCATAGGCGTTTAAAGCAGGAGCTGTCACAGCTCAGCTCCTGTTTTAACGCTGAGCTCCGGCATTTGTAGTCGCGATGTGATGACGTCACATCGCGCCTACAATATGTGTATGAGGGAGAGAGCTGCGGGGGAACGAGGAAAGGTGAGCGCGTGTGTGAGAACAGCATGACACTGGGGCAGATGGAGGGGGAGAGAACAGCATGACACTGGGGCAGATGAAGGGGGGAGAACGGCATGACACTGGGGCAGATGAAGGGGGAGAAAACAGCATGACAGTGGGGCAAATGAAGGGGGGGGGAGAACGGCATGACCCTGGGGCAGATGAAGGGGGGAGAACGGCATGACACTGGGGCAAATGAAGGGGAAGAGAACAGCATGACACTGGGGCAGATGAAGGGGGGAGAACGGCATGACACTGGGGCAGATGGAGGGGGAGAACAGCATGACACTGGGGTGGATGGAGGGGGGAGAACAGCATGACACTGGGGCACATGAAGGGGCGAGAACGGCATGACACTGGGGCAAATGAAGGGGGAGAGAACGGCATGACACTGGGGCAAATGAAGGGGGGGAGAACGGCATGACACTGAGGCAGATGAAGGGGGGATAATGGCATGATACTGGGGCAGATGAAGGGGGGATGGCATGACACTGGGGCAGATGAAGGGGGGGAGAATGGCATGACATTGGGGCAGATGAAGGGGGGAGAATGGCATGACATTGGGACAGATGAAGGGGGGAGAACGGCATGACACTGGGGCAGAGACGGGGGGGACATGAAACTGTGGGCAGATAAAGGGGTAGAATGGCATTAAACTGGGGACATAGATAGAGGGGGGGACATGAAACTAGGGGTACATGAAGGGTGTATATGAAAATGGGGGAGAGATGGAGGGGGGACATATAATTTACGGGTGACTGTAGGAGGATTATACTGTGTGGAATCACATGAAAAATGAATGAGAATGGGCGGAGTCAACATAAAAGTGGGCTGGGCCTAATTTGCTGCGGCGCGTTGCGCGTAGGGCCCTGCCAAAGTCAATTGCCCAGGGCCCCGCAAACCCTGGATCTGCCACTGATGTGGGAGGGGGGTGGTGGGTTTTTTTTTTTTTTTTTTTTTTAGATATTTCTTGTAGCTTGGCATCTGTACACATAATATTATTGTTCGTAGATACCTCTTTAGGCCTATTTTAAAAAATAATTACACATATTTATTTGTATTCTATGTATTACAAGTGTAGTTTGATTTCTTGTGTGCAATAGCATTCATTGTTAGAACACCAGTGATGCTTATTTCCCTTTATTTTACCTGTATAACTATCCGCAGTCTCTGACTGCTTATATTCTGCCCCTGAAGAAGTAAGAGGTCCTCCTATGAAATGTGTGTCGCATTTGCTTATTTTATTCATTTATTTTTTATTTTATTCAATTTTCAACCAAACCTCTTTATTGAAAGCAGTGCCCTGGACCAACCTCGGATCTTCCCTTGTCAGTTATACCGCTGCTGTACCATTTACTGTGACACAGAAATTTAATACATACATAACACATTTCACAAGATGTAATATAGCAATAAACCAATGCACTGCACCTCGCTTCACTCGGTGGGCGATCTAGCCAGGGAGTTAACCCTTTCCATGCAACTAGCTAAAACTTCAAGATGTACAATTAGGATAACAAATTTAGGGGCCGCACGGTGGCTCAGTGGTTAGCACTGCAGCACTGGAGTCCTGGTGTTCAAATCCCACCAAGGGCAAAAAAAAACATCTGCAAGGAGTTTGTATATTTTCACCGTGTTTGCATGCATTTCCATCCCATATTCCAAAGACATACTGATAGGAGAAAAATGTACATTGTGAGCTCTATGTGGGGCTCATAATCTACATTAAAAAAAAAAAATAGGATAACAAATTTCGGCACTTGCTCTCCAGCATTTTATCCTACAGCCGAGGGACGCTTCAAAAACTAACACTGCTACCTGGCTCTATGACCCTAAACCTTCCCTGTTAGGATCTACAAATTACACATCTGGATCACTCAGGAATAGAGATGAGCGAACACTAAAATGTTCGAGGTTCGAAATTCGATTCGAACAGCCGCTCACTGTTCGAGTGTTCGAATAGGTTTCGAACCCCATTATAGTCTATGGGGAACATAAACTCGTTAAGGGGGAAACCCAAATCCGTGTCTGGAGGGTCACCAAGTCCACTATGACACCCCAGGAAATGATACCAACACCCTGGAATGACACTGGGACAGCAGGGGAAGCATGTCTGGGGGCATAAAAGTCACTTTATTTCATGGAAATCCCTGTCAGTTTGCGATTTTCGCAAGCTAACTTTTCCCCATAGAAATGCATTGGCCAGTGCTGATTGGCCAGAGTACGGAACTCGACCAATCAGCGCTGGCTCTGCTGGAGGAGGCGGAGTCTAAGATCGCTCCACACCAGTCTCCATTCAGGTCCGACCTTAGACTCCGCCTCCTCCGGCAGAGCCAGCGCTGATTGGCCGAAGGCTGGCCAATGCATTCCTATGCGAATGCAGAGACTTAGCAGTGCTGAGTCAGTTTTGCTCAACTACACATCTGATGCACACTCGGCACTGCTACATCAGATGTAGCAATCTGATGTAGCAGAGCCGAGGGTGCACTAGAACCCCTGTGCAAACTCAGTTCACGCTAATAGAATGCATTGGCCAGCGCTGATTGGCCAATGCATTCTATTAGCCCGATGAAGTAGAGCTGAATGTGTGTGTTAAGCACACACATTCAGCACTGCTTCATCACGCCAATACAATGCATTAGCCAGTGCTGATTGGCCAGAGTACGGAATTCGGCCAATCAGCGCTGGCTCTGCTGGAGGAGGCGGAGTCTAAGGTCGGACCTGAATGGAGACTGGTGTGGAGCGATCTTAGACTCCGCCTCCTCCAGCAGAGCCAGCGCTGATTGGCCGAATTCCGTACTCTGGCCAATCAGCGCTGGCCAATGCATTCTATTAGCCCGATGAAGTAGAGCTGAATGTGTGTGCTAAGCACACACATTCAGCACTGCTTCATCACGCCAATACAATGCATTAGCCAGTGCTGATTGGCCAGAGTACGGAATTCGGCCAATCAGCGCTGGCTCTGCTGGAGGAGGCGGAGTCTAAGGTCGGACCTGAATGGAGACTGGTGTGGAGCGATCTTAGACTCCGCCTCCTCCAGCAGAGCCAGCGCTGATTGGCCGAATTCCGTACTCTGGCCAATCAGCGCTGGCCAATGCATTCTATTAGCCCGATGAAGTAGAGCTGAATGTGTGTGCTTAGCACACACATTCAGCTCTACTTCATCGGGCTAATAGAATGCATTGGCCAATCAGCGCTGGCCAATGCATTCTATTAGCTTGATGAAGCAGAGTGTGCACAAGGGTTCAAGCGCACCCTCGGCTCTGATGTAGCAGAGCCGAGGGTGCACAAGGGTTCAAGTGCACCCTCGGCTCTCCTACATCAGAGCCGAGGGTGCGCTTGAACCCTTGTGCAGCCTCAGCTCTGCTACATCAGAGCCGAGGGTGCGCTTGAACCCTTGTGCACACTCTGCTTCATCAAGCTAATAGAATGCATTGGCCAGCACTGATTGGCCAGAGTACGGAATTCGGCCAATCAGCGCTGGCCAATGCATCCCTATGGGAAAAAGTTTATCTCACAAAAATCACAATTACACACCCGATAGAGCCCCAAAAAGTTATTTTTAATAACATTCCCCCCTAAATAAAGGTTATCCCTAGCTATCCCTGCCTGTACAGCTATCCCTGTCTCATAGTCACAAAGTTCACATTCTCATATGACCCGGATTTGAAATCCACTATTCGTCTAAAATGGAGGTCACCTGATTTTGGCAGCCAATGACTTTTTCCAATTTTTTTCAATGCCCCCAGTGTCGTAGTTCCTGTCCCACCTCCCCTGCGCTGTTATTGGTGCAAAAAAGGCGCCAGGGAAGGTGGGAGGGGAATCGAATTTTGGCGCACTTTACCACGCGGTGTTCGATTCGATTCGAACATGGCGAACACCCTGATATCCGATCGAACATGTGTTCGATAGAACACTGTTCGCTCATCTCTACTCAGGAATTTTCTGTGAACCCTGGAGCACCATCCATCTCAGGAATTTACATTGCACATCCCTGCATAGGAAGTTCACTTGGCCCACCTAGAAGTTACCCAGCAATTTTACTTTGGCCCAATCATAGACTGTTCCTGTTTCTTGACCTTCTGCAAACATCAAAAGTCCTAGCTCCGTACTAGCAACTCAGGACAGATGTTCTGGCCCGCAAAGCTCCTCAATCTTCTTCTTCTCATCCATCCACAGGTCTCATCCTCCTTTCGCACTGCCACTGTCACTTGCCATTGGCCTTATCCTCGCTGTCCACAGTCTCAGTACAAGAATAATACAGGAACAATACAAGAACTTCATACTCTCAAGTAGATCAATTATTAAATGTCATCTTTTATTGGGTCTGCAGCTGAAAACATGTGACATGGACCTTCATCAGGTGCCTAAGCTGTCACGGGTCTGGGGCGCAGATTGAAATATGGCAGTGCCGCCAAGGAAGATCCTTTGGTGGCTGTTCAACGAACACCTATTACAACTTGGCAGGATCTGCAAAGTACATCTACAGTTTAGGTTTGGGGGACCCTTTATTCAGTGGATTACACTCCTTTATCATTCTCCTAGACCAGCGCTTTCCATCAATGGTACATTATCTCCCTTCATAGAAGGACCCGTCAGCGATGTCTACTGTTGCCACTTCTTTTTGCACTGGAGGTAGAACCTCTCACTATTATTCTCAGGATAGACTTAATCTATAAGTGAGTGCCTATAGGCACTAGGGAAGAAAAGACAGCCCTATATGCAGGTGACCTCCTTTTATTTATGTCTGACCAATCCCAAGCACTCACCAGAGCTATGGCCCTAACTGATAAATTTGGTGTTTACTATGTAGGTGTACACACTTCTAATGACCAAAGGAATTTTTTAAGTTTAGATGTATATTTGCTCCTTGGTCATTTTAGGGCAAAATTTAGAATATGGGGGCTCTACCCTTATTGGTCACTGGACGGATAAACCTTGTTGAAATGGTAATCCTACTCAAATGTTTGTACATTGTGGTATACTCTGCCATATTAGTACCATATAAATAAAAAGCTACATTCCTTCCTGGACCCTACAACGCCCAAAATATATGGCCTGCTTCTATATTTTTTAGCGGGCCAATTCAGCCGCGGCGTCCACCTCGCTACAGCACCCTCCGGACTAGGCCCATTCATTTGGACCTACTCCGGAGCGGAATGCTGCGACTGTTGGAAGCCACGACAGTCGCATTTTGGTCCTATTCTAACTCGGCTTCCCACGTCAAAATCAGGACCAAAATACGCAGTCACTAGCCCCATGTGAACTAGCCCTTACCGGGCCCAGAGACACACTTGGTGTACTATTTGGACATACCTAGTCTGTGGCTAGTCCTAGAAAGCCCACATTTATACAGAGGTATGCTATTACCTATTCATAGACTGGTAGGACAAGTCTTACACATGACTAAATGAATAGCAGCTTATACTGATAATCCTGCTGAGACCCTACTGTGGAATAACCCATGTTTACCTGAGCTTTATACCCTCCCTAATGTCCAGAGTTGAGAGCAATTTGACATTTTGTCCCTAGGAGAGGTGTATGGGTATATTTATATTCCTAGAACTCACTTTTTCAGGTTCCTTCAAATCAGACATGCAATGTCTACTCAATTCCCACAACCGAACCTACATATTTCTAACTACCCTCTCATTGATATACTCAGATGCCAAGGTCCACGAGGTCTGATCTCAGATTTATAATCCCATTTTATTCTTGCCACCTTCTTTACATCAAAAGCATAATGCTTCTGTTATCTGTGACAGATAGGAATACACAATAAGTTAAAGGGAATCTGGTGTTTTTGTATCCTAAATGGACCCCACCATGTTTGGCATCAAGTAATTACCTTTCCTACAGTGCCCCTCATTAAGCTTTCTGTTACAAAAAGTCAAGCAACCTTTAAAATCTTTGTTCGGCAGATCCAAATTTAACTTAAATATTCACAAAGGGTTGTGGAATAGCTACATCTAATCATGTAGTCATAACACTAATCACATCCTATGAGGCCATGAGTTAGGTAATGCATCAGGTTGTCACCACACAGTGAGGGACATGCCAATCCCACCACACAGGATGTTATTTAGTATAATGACTGCATGACTAGATGAAGCTGGTCCAAGCAAATACATACAGTGTCAGAATTCTCGACAAATGTGGAGAAGATGATGAGATTTCTGAATCTGACGATGATTATATTACAGATAAGACCTGGCCACCGGGTCAAGGTGACATCAGAGGAAGAGGGTGGTGACAGCGGCAATAGAAAGTATTCTTTCCGATGTGCAGCCCCAACATCCAAAAAACAACTTGCATGGTGGTGATGATGGTGATGCTGGCAGACATGTTTGCCCTGCGGCGGAGTTGTTAGGAGCAGCTATGTTAGGTCATCGTGATGCGGTGTTGGAAAAAAAATTTGTATGTTACCAAATTACAAATTCATGGCAAGGTGCAGGATCTGCAAGCAGAAAATAAGCCATGGCCATGCAGGCATACATGTAGGACCTAGGGCTCTCTGTACTTTGAAATGGCATCATCAGCTCATTTGAAAAATACAATGGCTAGTAGCATTGGCAGGCACTGCTTATCCCCATGTCTTTCCTTGTAGGCAGACCACATCCACACCTGACACATGGTCATCGTCTCCGTTTCCTTCTCCTCCTCCATGCCAACATTATTCATTTACAAGGGAATATGTGTCCAGGGAACAGCAATATGTGCACAGCTATGCAGGTTGTCTGCAACTTTAAAGGGGCTCTATCATTGGGAAAAGTCATTTTTAGATAAGCACATCCCTACATAGGCTTTAGAAAGACTATTCCACACCTACCTTTTGTATGTAAATCGCCTCAGTGGTTTTTGAATGAGCCCGTTTTTATTGATATGCTAATTAGCCTCTTGGTGCACCCTGGAAGTCTCATCGTGCACCCTCTGCCTATTCTTTCCTATGCATGTGTACAGCACAGGCTGCTGCTGCTGATGACTTCCTGCTTCCTGTTTGCACACACAAATAGAAGAGAATAGCAGAAAGTGTTGCTGCTGGGAACTTCCTGTGCTGGCTGGAAGCTAATTAGCATATGAATAAAAACGGTCTCATTCAAAAACAATTGAGGCAATTTACATACAAAAGGTACGTGTGGAATAGCCTTTCTAAAGCCTATGCAAGTATGTGCTTAGTTAAAAATGACTTTTCCCAATGATAGTCCCTTTAACTTCACCTCATCAAAAGTTATTAATGGTGCAGTTGCTGCCATACCACTTAGTGGATTCCACCATTTTTGCCAAGTGATGGTAGCGCACAGCCTCAATGAACAATACTTAGCCACCATTAGTAAAATCAAGAAAACTGTTCCTGCTTGATATTGCCATGTGGGCCTCTCTTTGGAAATATCCACATGGTGAAAGTTTCACACCACCATCAACAGGTAGAGCAGCAATTACGGGCAGGAACAATACATAGTTTTAATGGCCCATTGGGTCTAAGTTTTAGACAGCAGCAGCCACTATCAGCAAGGCCAGACACTAGTACTGATACCACCCTAGTTTCAACACCCCACTGGCTCCTCAGACAGCTTTGACTGAGGCACCAGAGGGGTTAATGCCCACGATCATTGTGGGCACTGATTGCGGGCATTAGCGCTGGGTGTCTGCTGTATAAAACTGAACACACCCATCAGTTATGGTGGCCACCCAGCTCCCGAACGGCTGCCATGTTAAACCTCCGTCATCCACTGTACTAGCACAGCTGACATATAAAACCATCCACAACCTGTCCCCTCCATCTATCTATGACCTAATATCCTATTAACTGCCCACATGTAACCTCCAATCCTCTCAAGACCTTTACTCCGCTCTGCTCTTACTCGCTCTTAACACAGGCGCCTACAAGATTTCTCCTGTGCATCCCCCATACTTTGGAACTCACTACCGCAACACATAAGAGTGTTTTCCTCACAATCACAAGCTTCAAGAAGACCTTGAAGACTCATCTCTTCAGGAAGACTTACAACTTTCAATAGCATTACCACTGTCACAGCTTCACTACTGTCTACCCCTTTTCTCTCCTAGATTGTAGTCCTTGCAGTCAGGACTTTCTATCCCCTTGCTCCACTTGGTCACTATTAGTATTGTACTTGTTTTGTGTATTTTTTTCTATTGTATGTAAATCCGCAAATGTACAGCAGCATGGAATTAACCCTTTCCTGACATCTGCGGTGGATGCCAGAAGTTTAAAGATGATGGCCGCTCGGGAGTCAGGCGGCTGCTATAACCACGGGGTGTTTGCTGTTTTATACAGCAGACACCCGGCGCTAATGCCCGCAATCGGTGCCCACACCGATGGCCAAGAAAAACATCCATTCTTGACACACACTATGGGATCCTTCATACCTTTATCCATGAAAACGGACAAAAATAGAGCAAAATATTAGGCATGTGAATAGCCCCCATTCACTTACAGTGAAATTAATGCAGCCCTGTGGCCGCCTAATGATCGATTACAGCGTTGGTGTGAATATAGTGTGAGGTTGAATTCACATGTCCGAGTTAGGGCCAGGAAACATGGTTCATCTGACAGTTGCATTTTCTGGCCCGACAACCAATTATTATGATCCCACCCAAGGTCATTGCATTATAATGCAGATAGCAGCCAGATTATGCTTAAGGTTACAGAACCTGTGATCAGGCATCATGAGAAAAGAAATGTAATAAGATGAGAAATATTAATAAAGCCACAAATAGGCCATTTGACCTTATGTTTTAAACTTATTAACATGAGCTCATTCTCTGTCTTGATGCTTTTAGAAGAATCAGACCTTTAGAAAAGTTCCATCTAACTAAGTAACCTTGAAGATTTATTTGAAAGGAAACACTTTCCGGAGATCTTAACAAACATAAAATAAATACATCATAGGTTTAATAGAGCCTAATGTTAGCAGATATGTATAATGCATTTTCTAAGTGTGTATTCCAGAGAAATGTTCTGCCCAGACAATGTATAGAATGATAAAATATTCTCAATGTATTCAACAATATTGCTGTAATGTAAGAAAATGTGTGCACAGAAGAAAAGATTCCCTTTGTCACATGCAATGGTATAATATACCGGGTAGTTTAAGAAACTGCCCCGCTTACTTTTATATACTGTAAAGACGTTAGGTTGAAATGGCTCGAGGTCTACAGTCAGACCCACCAGTATCCTTCCTGTGTAGAACCCCAATAACCGATCATCTTTCTGCTCCCTGATATCTGCTGATACGTGGGCACATATAGCAGGCTCATAGACGGCCCTAGATAAAAGCAAGAGCCAGGCAGCAGTCTAGTGACAGAACTCTAGGGCAGAAAAACTCAAGGCAAGGACCAGGCACCAAGTGACTACTGAAAAAAAATTCTGGGAACATTTTCGGAAGTGTTAGATAATATTTCCATGTAGCTGCAGTGGCCCCCAGAATTAATTTTGGTTTTGGGGCCGTATGATCCTCTTGTCCAAAACTGGCCTCATTTACATAGTCATAAGTCCTTATTATAGGGACCATATAACAGTCAGTAATCCTGCTTGTTTAAGACATCAGACTCGCAATTGGAACAAGATTTCTAGGTGAAATATGGTCCATATAATATGAACATATTAGGGCTAATTCATGCGGGGGCAGGTGGGGCGGATTTTGGCACCGGGAGTGACGCGAGGAGCCGCGTCACTCTCGGGTCAAAACCCGCCTGCCACAACCGTCGCTGTTGCGGCTTCCCCCTCCGAAGTCGGCTCAAATGAATGGGACGACACCGGAGGTTGTTGCCACCAGCTTCCGCCTGAAGAAAACGGATCTACTTTCCTGTCTACATGACTCATGCGGAGACCGTGCGGAAAGCACACGGACCCCATTATAGTCTATGGGGTCCATGTGCTTTCACTGCACACCGCTTGTCAGTGCGTTCGGGATTCCATTTGGAGGGGTCCCTATGCGGACCCCCAGATGTGAACAAGGCCTAAACTGATGGCAATTGGCAGATACACCTTTCTTTAAGAGCATCTGCTGTTACTCTTATGTGTATGCCCTCAACAGACACCAGATTCTCAGCAGATTTCACCAAATGTAGCTGCATCTGCCGAAGGTCTGCAGATAAATATGTTATGCCTATGGCCAGCTTTAGGCAATTAGATTACCTTTTTCATACATTATTATTAAGGTACCAATTGTTCAGTAATGTTCCCAAAATGTAACTTTTATTATACATTATACATAATAAATGTAAAGTTTTAGGAAGCAGTAATTAACCATTGAGAATCATGGATACAATAATGTGGGAAAAGGACAATCTAGTTGCAAAAGTGTGGGGACATTAATAGGATTATTTACCAATATTTCTTTTGTCTCCAGTAGCAACCAATTAAATTCTAAGTATATACAGCAAGCTTAATAAGCTGTTTTTGGAACTACAATAGAAAATAATGGAGAAACCCTAGAGATGAGCGAACCCCTTTGTCACAAGCCAGGTTCGTCCCAAATGTTCTAAATTGTTCATTTGTTACCAGAAACAATCAAATGGCGATTTGTCAAACAAACAAAAAAAAAAAAAGTCCACCGCTGCGTGAAAAAGGCCATGCCACATGTTTAACCAGGAAATATAGAGGAGACACTTGTGTATGACTCAGATACTCCTGAGATGTTGTCGCACCATCTGACAGTCTCTCAGCCAATAGACAGGCGGACCTTACAGTGCTTATGTCATATTGCCTGTATAAAATTGTACACTCATGTCCAGCCTATAGTTAATGTAATGGTGGACATGCAAATAGATCTATGATCCATTTCACAGGATCATACAGAGCAAAGAATATTCAAGCAATATTCAGGATCAAGCAATTACACAGGGAATCAGATTAGTGCTAGAAATCAATAGAAAGAGGATAGGATCATAAGTGTGAGGAAAAATCTGTGCTGCTCCTTACACAGACAGGACAGTTGACCCTTTCATTGCCAATAACCTAATTTTGGCTGTCTGTTCTGCTATAGAGCAGTTTATCTAGATAGACATTCTTTAAATATACTTTTTACTGAAAAGATAATCCTGTTTTTGAAAAGAAATGTTTTGTTAAGAAGCTTTTTGGGCAACAGTTCTGCTGTTTTAACAACAAAGGGATGATTCCACCTGTACAAATCTGTAAAAAGAACTGTTTTATATGTAATTTTTTTTTTGTTGTTGTTGTTCACCCAAAATATAGTCTAGACATCACTAATCTGCAGGCTAGGCACCCTGATAACGCATCACTGCCAACATCATGTTGATGTGGCATTTGCTCCCATACATGGTAACCTTAAGGAACAACAGGTTCATTTCTGCCTACCAATTGTTGTTCTCAAGGTCATTGCAGAGAATATCCCAGCTTTTTCAGCTGGCAGCCAGGCACACTGATAGCTCTCACCAAATTTTTCTTGATATTCTGTCAATTGTTGCTCTGCCAGTACAATGTTGATGTGGCATTTGCCCTCCATACAGGAATAACTGGCAGGATCATCCATGTTCTTTTCTACCTCCCAAGTGTTGTTCTCAGGGTCATAGAATCCATTCTATTTCAGAAGATTTTCTAGCTTTTTAAGCTGTCAGGCCAGACACGTCTCCCTTTATCGTCTTTCAATAATTGTACTGCTGCTGATGCTGGCTGCTCCTCCTAAAAAAGCTACCACTATGGTAGCATGGTGGCTCAGCGGTTAGGACTGCTGTCTTACGTCGTTAGAGTAAAGGGTTCAACTCCTGCCAAGGAGCCCTCCGTTTGTGTTTGTGTGGATTTTCTCTGGGCGCTCTGGTTTCCTACCACACTCCAAAGACATACTGATCAGGAATTTTGGTTGATAGCCCTATATGGGACAGTGACTGTCAATGTCTGTAAAGCGCTGCGGGATATTATGGTGCTATAAGCAAAAATAATTAAATCACCATTCAGATAGTCATATTATACCCTGCTGCACTGCCACACATTGCCAGTGTCACAGCTGCCTACCACCACTGCCCCTACTTTAGGCAGACATGTCCTTCAGCCTGTTCTATCATATTATGCCCTGCAGCACTACCACACATGTTGCCACCACTTAGAGTCCATACACACAGAGGAAAATGGTGAGGAATTTGGTGTGGAATTTTCCACGCTGAAAAAAAGCCTCCCAATGATTTCAATGGGTTCTGCTAGATTTTTTTCCACTAGCAGAATTTTCCACTAGCGGAAAATTCCACTAGTGGAAAAAAAGCTAGTTCCTCACCATTTTCCTCCGTGTGAATGCACCCTTAGCCAGACATGTCGTGGTTCACCATCACATTCCACTATACACACTCTTACACACAAAACAATATTAATTTCACATCTGCTTCCATCAAAGGGTAAATTATCTTCCAGAAAGCTATAATCCTATAGCATTCACAAGTCATCAAGTCACGCTAATTTTTCTACAAAACCATTGCTTTTTCAATATAACCGCCACGTGTCTAAAAGAAAAAAAAACATGGACAAGCACCTTTTCCCTGAAAATAGGGTATTTTTTGGAACAATTTAAATGTTAGCGAGTGTTAGTGCAGTGTATGGTTAAACTAGGAGTTTGTATCCTCTGCTTACCATTCATTTTTCCTTAGACATACATGTCACTTCCACTTTCACATAACTTTGCCTGAAGAAAAATAGAAATTGGATAGATAAGTTCTTAGGAGTCCTAAACTGAAGCCTCACGTTGCAAAATCGCAACAAAAAAACTCTGCATTTTACAGTACCTGCCAAGTGGATGGGATTATGGCTATTTCCATCCACACATTGCAAAATAAAAGCCAGTAGAGGAAAACCCTAGGAATATGCAATGAAAAATGCTGCATAAAAAAAAATGCAATGCGTTCCTGCTGTATTTTTTTCTGCAGAGTTTTTTTGGTGCATTTAACTACATGGGGCCTTGGCCTAAGGGTAAGTTGACACGGGGTATTTTGGTCATCATTTTGAGGCTGTATTTGCCTTAAAATCATGTCCAAAAAGACGGCTCCCATTGAAATCAACGGGAGTCGGTCAGGTCTTTTTTCTGGGAGCCGTTTCTTCCGGCTCCCGGAAAAAAGAAGCAAGATGCTCATTCTTCAGGCCGATTCATCTCACGAATCCACCTGAAGACACTCCCGACTAGGTCCATTCATTGAGCTTAATCTGAAGCGGAGTGTGCGACTGGATGCCGGTGCAGTGCACTGGCATTCAGTCGCGGCTACCCGTTTTTTGGTCCAAAACCTGAGGCGGCCTCCACCTCAGGTTCCGGAACAAAAAACCCCATTTGAATCTGGCCTATGGCCTAGTTCACACAGAGTTTTTTGGATCGGAACCTGAGGTGGAGGCTGCCTCAGGTTCCAATCCATAAAACGTGTTGCGGAACTGAAAGCTGGTGCACGGCACCGGCTTCCAGCCGCGCACCCTCCTCCGGATCAGGCTCAATGAATGGGCCGAGTCCGGAAGAGGGTGTGTCTTCAGGCTGACTCGCGAGGCGACTCGGCCGAAGAATGAACACCTCGCTTCTTTTTTCCGGGAGGCGGAAGAAACGGCTCCCGGAAAAAGCTCCTGCGTAGCTCCCATTGATTTCAATGGGAGCCGTCTTTTTGGTCCGGGTTTTGAGGCGTTTACGGCCTCAAAACCCTGACCAAAAAACTCCGTGTAAACTAGGCCTAAGAGTGTTCTACTATGTTTTAAGCCAATTGCAGGTGTGGTGGGTCATGTCAACATTGTTAAGCTGAAATGTAGCAGTATTCAGCTCACCCTGTAAACTTGTAATGAAGATCTCCTGGAGAGCTCGGTACACAGGTGGACTCCAACCCGTTAACACATGGTAGTGAAGGAAGTAAAGGAAACCAGCTGCATCCAGGAAGACGGTCAAGTAAACTCCACGGTGATTAAAATGTAACTTTTATTTTCCATACATGAATAAAAAAGTTACATAGTAACTATTGCGGTTAGTCAGTCAAGAAAAGCGACGCGTTTCGGGAACACATGGTCCCTTCCTCTTGGCTCAACTATCTGGCTACAATGCAAAGCTTATAAACATACATGTCTAACTAAACCACTCCCACCATTAGACTAATTAACGCTTACATTTCCAATATGTCCACATTAAATGAAATAAAACATCATAAATATCACATTACATTATATGAACATTTCTAATTGTGAACAATATTAATACAAACATAGTCAAATGTAAAACATATCTATTATGTATTGTCTACCGTGTAGAAAAACTGTTGAAAAAACGCAGCATGTGTACAATAACCAACCTGATACCTGAAAGAAAAAACAAAACAACCCCCCCCCCCATTCATACAAATCAACACAAGTAATAACCTTATGCATGTTCAAATGGAGAACTATAGCTGACTTTAAAGGATAAACTATGGAACATGATGAAAAAACCTGCTCAAAAACGGAGCATGTGAATGATTCCTGAAAGGGCAGAACTTCCCTTCTATATGTCATATAGTCATCAATCAACACAAATAACCTGCTGCAAAAACCTGCTCAAAAATGCAACATGTGAACAATGATCAACATGATAGCTAAAAGGGCAGAAAAACTTCCTCTCCATATATCACATAGTTACCAATCAACACAAATAACCTGCTGGAAAAAAACCTGCTCAAAAACGCAGCATGTGAAATATATGTATTAATATTGTTCACAATTAGAAATGTTCATATAATGTAATGTGATATTTATGATGTTTTATTTCATTTAATGTGGACATATTGGAAATGTAAGAGTTAATTAGTCTAATGGTGGGAGTGGTTTAGTTAGACATGTATGTTTATAAGCTTTGCATTGTAGCCAGATAGTTGAACCGAGAGGAAGGGACCATGTTTTCCCGAAACGCGTCGCTTTTCTTGACTGACTAACCGCAATAGTTACTATGTAACTTTTTTATTCATGTATGGAAAATAAAAGTTATATTTTAATTACCGTGGAGTTTACTTGACCGTCTTCCTGGATGCAGCTGGTTTCCTTTACTTCCTTCACTACCATTGTTAAGCTGAGTTCGCACAGTTTTTTGGTCAGGAATTTGGTCAGGAAAAATCCGCTTATGAAAATTTTGAGGTGTTTTTGGAAGCGTTTTCCGCCTGAAAAAATTAATGGAAGTCAATGGGAGCCTGGCCTTTTTCTGACAACCATTTACTTGCATTGATTTTTTCAGGCTGAAAACACCTGAAGAATGGACATGTTGCTTCTTTTTTCCACTAGCGGGAAAAAAAAAAGCAGGTTACATAAGATTGTATGGTGAGGTGTTTTTGGGAGGAAGATTTTGAGGCAGATTCCACCTCAAATTCCTGACCAAAAAAACTCTGTGTGAACTCAGCCTAAGACCCAAAATAAATGATGGTCCAGAGCCATCCAAACCCAAAGCTAAGTCAAAGGATAGGGAACCTCCATGATATATGTGTCTCAGAGGTGGGACTTGCATATATCAGACCTTTATATCATATGCTGTGGATAGCCCTTTAAGGTAATCCTTTAAAGGCAAATATCATGTAAGGTGAAATGCAGGGACAAAAAAACAGTGGGAAAAATTATTATTCTATAGCAGGATAACAATCCCAAACATACAGTCAATATTATTAAGCGTGATCTCCAACATAAAGAAGAACAGGGAGTCCTAGACGTAATGATATGGCCTCCTGATCCCAACATCTTTAAGTCTGCCTGGGATTACATGAAGAGATTGAAGAATATGAGCAGAACTACATCCACAAAATATCTGTTGTCAGTTCTCAGTCAAAGAATAGAGCAGGGGTGTAACTACGAAAGACCAGGTCATCTAGTCCGCCTAGTATACTTTTGTACACAACCCAACAACCCAACGAAAAATAAGGGAAAATGCGAGGAGAAAAGTCCTGCTTGCATGTTAAAAAATAAATAAAAAAAATCTTTTAAATAATGGAAGCAAAACTTACATTCTCATTAAGACCTTCTGATTGGATAGTAACAAGTGTAAAGATCCATTGAGTCTCTTTTTGAGCAAAACGTTTTTTCCAATTGCCTACACAAGGTCCTACGACAACCTGATCAATAGCACAAATTTTCAAACCTGACAGATCACAATTATGGAAAAGTTTAAAAAGCTTGAGAATGGTTTTAAGAGAATGGATGTCATGAGATTCTGCTGCATGTTAGATACCCAAAGCATGTTCACCTGTGCGTCTGCTTAACTCACGAGCAGTGAGAGCCACATATATAATGTCACGTGCAAGTTGCAAAATAAATTACTCCTGTTGACTGATAGTTCAGAGAATGATGAATTTTGAAATAACGGGTCTTATCCGAGTTCCAAAACTCAGTTGTAGACTCAATATTGCAACAGGCAACACACTTGCCGCAGGGTTTACATCACCATCTAGGACCACATGTATCATTGATGTATTAATACATGAGTTTTTTCTTTTGACCTTTTTTTATCATGTTTTATTCATGTTTGTTATTTGTACTCATTTTAGCTGTCTTCCTTTGTATTTCTTTCTTAGGTGATGTTCATCATATATCTTTCAACCTGACATCTAGTTGTATACATATATGGTCCATGGAAACATGGCTTACTGTGAATGGATGATGTGAATTTCTTCCGGAGATATACACATCTTGTTTATTTTCATTATTGCACTTTTTATTACCTTGCACTGCGCACCAGCACTTTTTATTTCATTTTTCACTTTTTATTTTTCTCACTATGCCTTTTAGTGTGCAACATAATATATATGATATGATTGCATAGGTACTCCTATATATCACTTTTATCTGGGATATTTGCTTCTGTGGCTTTATGTCCCCCTGCTATTGCAATCTCTCCTTCCTTGTTTCCACACTGTGGTCTTGTCAGCTGTTCGCGCATGCGCTGGGCCACTGAGTCTGCATCACTTGATTGTGCTCCCACGGTCTCGCAATATTTTTTGCAGCCTGGGTGCTGATCCTCACACATCACTTGATCGTCGCTGCTTCTGCAATTTCACAATGCTTTCTGTGACCTCGTGTATGTGTGACTCTGGACAAGGTGGTGCCGGTTTAGTTCCAGTGTCCTCCTTTGCTGCGGTACGTGTTTTAATCATGTGTATTCAATTATGATTACCAACACGGCATTTATATTGGTATGTTTGCATCTTAGCCACTCTCCCTGATGAAGCCACAAATTGGCAAAACGCGCATTGTGGCGCTTTATACACCTGGTAAGGAGTATCGCATGGCTGTTTATTTTATTGCTGGTACTACCACATGATCCATTTTAGTGGCTGCTTAGCGGTAACAACTTCCTTTTTTCCCTCAAACTATTTCTATGATGTGATCTACTATCGTTTACCTGCATTTGTTACTTACTTTTTGATGGGGTTTTTATGGTTATATTTTTTTTTCTGCCACCCAATCACATATATGGATTAACTTCTTCTATTATCCTTCTATTTGGGATTTCCTTCAGGTGTATATGTATTTGTGTGAGTATTTTTTGTCCCTTGTATATGTATTTTGTGTACGTTTAAACTCGGACTTGGTTCCTTAATAAATTATCCATTTTTTACTATTTTGGTTGTTGTGTGTGGAATTGCCTTCATTGGCTTATGTATATTCCATTTCATGAGGATCCACCATTTTTTGTATTTTTCATTTCCCCTTATTTTTTCATTGTGTTCAATTATTTGAGAGAAGGTAGAGTTCACACCTGATGGTTCTGGAGGCACATGTATTCCAGAGAATGGCAAATGGTAAAAATGACATGATTACTACTTCATAAGGTGTACTGACATTGTAAAAAAAATCTGTTGGAAAAGAGGTGTGCACCATGCATACCATGCTGTGCAACAATCTGTATCTTTGGGAAACTTCAACTAGAAGGGATGGATAGTGGAAGAAGAAAGAGGTGGAGAGTCCTTTCAGAAGTTGAGCATTGATAATGTCATGTTCTATCAACATTTCAAATAAGAGAAGTAATATGCACACAAGTTGAGTTAGAGGATCATTGGCCATTAGGGCACTGGGCAGTGGTGTAAAGATCGCGGTTGCACCCCCTATGGGGGTACGGGACCCATGGCCATCTGGAAATGGCCAGGCCCTTTCAAATAGATACCAGCCAAGGGTAGGTGGCTAAAAAAAAAAAAAAACAACAACTTATAGTCACCTGTCATGAACTCAGCAACCTCTGAGCATCCTTATTTTGAATCACTTCCCCTGGGCCTCTACGGGAGGCTCTTGTGAGCATATAATACTGTGTGGAGCCACTTTGGAGAATATACTACTGTGTGGGATCTACTGTGGAGAATAGAATAGTGTTTGGGCCACTGTGGAGAATATAATACTGTGTGGGTCCACCACGAAGCACATAATACTGTGTGGAGGGGTCACTGTGGAGAATATAATACTGTGTGGCCACTATGGAGCATATAATACTGTGTGGGTGCCACTGTGGATCATATCGAACTGTGTGGGGGCCACTGTGGAGCATATAACACTGTGTGTGGGCCACTATGGAATGAATAATACTGTATGGGGTCCACTGTGAAGAATATAGTAGTGTGTGGGGCCACTGTGGAGCGTGGGGGCCACTGTGGAGCATATAATAGTTTGTGGGTGTCACTGTGGAGAATATAATACTGTATGTGGGCCACTGTGGAGCATATCATACTATGTGTGGGCCACTGTGGAGAAAATAACACTGTGTGTGGGCTACTGTGGAACAAATAATGTGTGGGGTCCACTGTGGAGAATATAATACTTTGTGTGGGCCACTATGGAACGATTAATACTGTATGGGGTCCACTGTGGAGAATATAATAGTGTGTGGGGCCACTGTGGAGCATGGTGCCACTGTGGAGCATATAATAGTTTGTGGGGGTCACTGTGGGGAATATAATACTGTGTGTGGGGATCACTGTGGAGAATATAATACTGTGTGTGGGACACTGTGGAGAAAATAACACTGTGTGTGGGCTACTGTGGAACAAATAATGTGTGGGGTCCACTGTGGAGAATATAATATTTTGTGGGGGTTACTGTGGAGAAAATAATACTGTGTGTGAGCCACTCTGTAGCATATAATACTGTGTGTGGGCCATGGTTGAGCATATAATACTGCATGGGGTCTACTGTGGAGAATATAACACTGTGTGGGGCCACTGTGGAGAATATAATACTGTGTGGGGCCACTGTGAGCATATAAGACTTTGTGTGAGCCACTATAGAGAATCTTATACTGTGTGGGCCCCCTGTGGAGCATATAATACTGTCTGGGGCCACTGTGTAGCATATAATAATGTGTGGGGTCACTGTGGAGAATATAATACTGTGTGGGGGCCACTGTGAAGCATATTACTGTATGAGGATTACTGTAGAGAATATAATACTGTGAGGGGGGCATTGTGGAGCATATAATACTGTGTGTGGGTCACTCTGGAGCATATAATACTGTGTGTGGGCCATTGTGGAGCATATAATACTATGTGGGGGCCACTGTACAGTATATAATACTGTATGGGACCACTGTGGAGAATATAATACTGTGGGGGGAACCACTGTGGAGCATATAATACTGTGTGTGGGCCACTGTGGAACATATAACACTGTTTTGGGGCACTGTGGAGCATATTATACTGTCTCAGTATTGTTTACATGCCGGAAGGTGTGTTGCTCACTCACTGAGTTCTTGATAACTGTAGTTGTGGGCATACTTTGGAATTTACTGCTGTACTATCAGTTTCTGTCCTGTGAACTGTCACTGACTAAGCACCATTTCTGTGGATTACAAGCATGTGTGGACATTTGCCTGAATACAAGTGTTGCTATAGGTAGTAGCCCATTGCATTACTTTTCTGAATCCAATTTACTTATTATGGGGTCCATTTAGTTCTACTGAGTGCTTCATACTGATGTGATACATGTGAACACAGCCTTTCTGAGCTTTTTGAAAAAGATTCCGGTTGCCTGCTGAGGCTGACCTCTAAAGTTATATATTTCTTTTATATTTTGGGCTTTTCACATGGCACTTGTAGCCATAGCAATGGACAACTGGAGTTCTACTGAGACTGAACCAAATCTTACTACAACATCCTATTCCTATAGCTCATATTCCCCAATGTGGCAGTAAATCTGGCCACAGCAGTAATTAGGATCTAGTGCAGGGGCTCCAGGGAAACTACACGCAATTGATAAATTCACATAGGACTGAGAGTAACATCACTAAGACTAGCATTTATTTTTTACACCAGTGTCTGTGACCCGCTTTATAAATACATTTTTATGTCCTTATACTTTAGCCCTGAGCATTTATTGAGAAATGACTTTCATTTTTAGCTTATATTCATATAGCAAATGGGTGAAATAAAACCCTATTTATTAATGGTCTTATTGTGCTGGAGATATAAAGAGGTTGTGTGCGAGTCTAAGAAATCATATTTATCTGGGACCTGGTCCTGCTTTGACATAACGTTGTTTTATAAGTCTGCAGAATGCATTTTTTTTTTAAGTAACTGAAGCAGTGTTTTAACATACTTTAACATAAATCTGTATATTTCCCTATTGGATGAAGATAATCAGCAAGTTTTGGCCAATTTCTAACCAAATTAAATACATGTTTTCACATTTTTTTTTTTTTTTGCTTAATTCTTTCTCTATTTTTTTTCCAGTTTATTAAGAAAAAAAATGTTGCATTACAATTTTGCAAACTGCAACAGACATCATGTCAAAGATCTAGGAGAAAGAACAGAATTGAATTCTTATTAGAAATTATTAGTATTGACCCTCTGCTTCATCTACCATAAGGAAACCCAAATTATTCACAGTGTGGACACAAAATAGCAATTGTGATTAAGAATATTTCTAAAATCCAGGATGTACTGATTATAATACCCACATACAACGTATCTCTGCTCCACAAAATTATTTCCATAAGAAATCAAAAATCATGTAGTCTACAGGCATCTTAGCTCTATTACACAAGTGGAAATGCAATGAGATAAATAACCTTTTGAGTCAGACATTGTAGAAGGGATTGACCTTGAACAATCACTTGCGGAACTCAAGAAAAAAACAAGTTTATTTATAGAGGCAAGTTCATGTTAAAAACTAAAGCCCCACATAGCGGGTGAAAAAGCACTGCAGGAAAGACCGTGGCAGAAACGTATTGTGGTTTTACCCACAGCGGTTTTCACAGAAGAAAGTGGAAGCCTCTGCAGACTTTCTGCTGCGCATATTTTTTATTTATTTTTTTAATGTAGATTGTGAGCCCCCTATAGGGATCACAATGTATTTTTTTTTTTCCTATCAGTATGTCTTTGTAGAATGGAAGGAAATCCACACAAGCACGGGGAGAACATACAAACTCCTTGCAGATGTTGTTCCTGGTGGGATTCGAACCCAGGACTCCAGTGCTGCAAGCCTGCAGTGCTAACCATTGAGCCACTGTGTTGCTCCTGATGTGCATATTTTTCCTACATTTGAACTAAAGATAAATAAACAAAAACAAACATAACCAAATCAAACATCACCGTGACCAAAAACACCTGGTCTACAAACATAGGAAAATATTCTTCCCATATAGGAATATGCGACTTATGGATTATTTTTTTTTACAGGGATTAAAACATAAAACAAACTGTATAAATTTGGTATCCCTGGAATGGTACCAACCCATAGAAAATATGCCATAAAATGCCATAAAAAAAAAGCCCATAAGAAAGTTTCATAAATTAAGTTTTTCTCCACTTCCACCACATTCTGGATTTGTTCCATCTTCCCAGTACATCATGTGGAATATTAAATGGTAACAATACAAAGTACAATTTGTCCCGCAAACATTAAGCCCTACAATGGCTTTGACAATTATAATGGCAGATACTGACAATTAAAGATAAAATATAACTAATTTTTATTGATGTATGTTAAAAGAATCCCAGGTATAAAATTTAGAACAAAAAAAAAAAAAAATACACAATATCCACATCACATTCCCAAGTCCCCAAATTATAGAGGCATCTGGGTAAAATATGGGAGGAAGGAGGAAATTTTACTCTATAATCTATTGAGTCATAGAGAGCCTAATGGTATAAATCCCTTTAACAATGTAGTTTGGTGGGTATAACTTTCTGGTTGGTTAAAAACTTCTCCTTGTGTGTAATAACCCAGAACCCCCTATTCTCTCAAAAAGACTTCAGATCCTGCATCTATAATGTCCATATAGTCTGTTGTTTTGGATCTTATAGCCAACTGCATGAGTCGCTTCATTGCAGTAGTTAGACAACCAACAGACTAATGCCCTAGATCCTAAATCTAAGTGCGTGTGGATATATCACAGTTGTCAGTAATAGTTACAGTCGTAGCATTAACCCATTTATGCCTAAAGTTCCATTATTACAACTCAAAAAATTGAAACTCAGGCATAAATAAAGAAATCTCTGTGCCATATATAAACGCTGGCTCCTTAGACTCTATGATAATTGCCGGATGGCTCAGTTAGTGACATGCAATTGTGTAATAGCACCACATCAATGCTCTTGGATACTGAGTATGGGCGTGTTCACACTTGCGATGTCCACTCGCCGTAATTTCGCTGGTAATCGCAGGAAAATCAACTTGAGGATGGCTTCCCAGTGGCCGGTTTAAAAACATTCATTTTGATGGGTTTTTAAAGCAAACTTCCGGTGTCCATATGCAGCCCCTCTGCTGTGAAACTTCTTTTTTTGCACGGATACAAAGTCGGACAGGCAAGACATCCGCAAGCTGTTTTTTTTTCTGCAATTTTCTGAATCATGGTGGGTGGACAGCAGCGAAATTGTGAACGCCCCCTAAAACAGTATTGCTTCAGTATTATTTTTAGTGCATCTAATGCACACTTCATATATATAGCTGCATTTTGATGTTGAATATTCCCAGTTAAATAGCAGCGCTGGATATTGTTATAGATAAGTCTACTATCACATCTCAATGTGACCAGGTTCATCCAGAGATCATATACGAGACCAGCCATATAAATAAATGCAATTAAAACTGCAATTCCCCACGTCCTGATGGTGGATGCAGGTACTAAAGATTCAGCTTCATATATCTCTAAACAAAAAAAAAAAAAAAAACAGTTGTGGGGTTTGGAACTCAAAAAATGAAAAATGCCTGCGGGGAGAAAAGGGTTAAAAAGTGTGTGGCCAAGCAAAAACACGGAAATTGTGATAAACTCCAAACACTTATAAGACAAGAATGGGTTGGCATCAGTCAGGATTTGGCTCAGAAGTTATATCCAGCATGCCAGAGAATGTAAAAAAAACTATTTAAAAAGCTTATACTCCAGCATACCATAGAAGGTCTAAAAACATTGAAGCAACAAATTTTGTGAAAACTAACATTTGTGTCTTTTTCCAAACTTCTGGTTATGACGGTACCAGGCCCTGGAAATTAAGGAGGCCCCAAACATTCATCTGCCACATAAAATATATTGCTATTCTAAATAGCACATAATATTTATGGGCCCCCTTACAGATTTTGCATTGGGGCTCATGTCTCTGGTTGCAAGTGGTATTTTTTCACCAAAATAATAGTGTAGATACTTTGGGAACCTGCTCTTTATGTTCTATTTCACTGAAAGTCCAGAAAATGTAATAAAAGCATCAATCCGACCAAAACACTTCACTGTGCTCATTAATTCTATGTTCCTGATTGTTCAGTAGTTGCGTGATGTCTGTCTCTTTTAGGCACAGCCTATTATGCGCTCTATCACACGGTCTCTGTAACCCAGATGTTATTGAAAAAGTGTTTCCTTAACTCCTATGTACTTTTATGGGAGTTAAAGACTAGCTGCATTCAGCTGTTAACATAACTCCTGACTCATGGTCGGGAGAATGTCTTGTATTCCTGTTGGTGGCCGTGTTTGTCTTAGATACGAATACTCCTTATAGTTCCCCATACACAGCTTGATTTGGACAAGAATGCATGTGTTCTTAATAGCATGCCTCCCCTAGCTCTGTCTTATCTTCTGTGATAAAAGGATTAGGCATGTTGAATTTCAGTATGCCCAATCTTTCTTTTTCCCCGACAGCATTTGAGAAGATATTCAGGGCACCCCCATATACATTAGATTGTTGCCAGTACCGGTGAGACCATTGGGTTCGACTAACGCTCATTAAATGTATATGGACAAATTTATTGCTGGGTGGCAATCCTAGTAGAAAAACCCTCCACATATCCTCTCTTTCACTGTATGGGATTATCCGTGATTGAATCCAAAGCTGTCTGGTGTGGAATATGATCTGCTAATACGAATCAAATATTATGTGTTACTAGTGAATATGTCAGACAGACCAAAGCATTCACGTGATAAGATAATTTAAGATTTTTTTTATCAGAATGCTTGGAAATTTTGTTAAAATACGTAAAGGAAGTAACTAGGTTCTCCAGCTACTTGGACTTTATTGAAATCAATATAACTGGCAGATGTAACAGCCTTAAAAGAAAAGATAAGGGGATTTTTAGTACATAAATGAGGTGTTTTTTTTGTTCACATTTGGAGATGCACCCTTGGAAAATCTGCTTTCATAAAAGATTCTATTTCTATTTTGTCGCCCACTAACAAGAAAGAAAAAAGAAAGTTAGTTTCCTATGATTTAATAGTGTCCACGTTCCCATTCCTGTTCATCCAACCGCACAGTAGATGACAGTCAATCCAAGTAATACCCAGTTCAGCATGTATGATGTAACTTAGCAACACACCGATACGTTTACGCACCAAACAGCAATTCCGTGTTCCTTCTGCTCTATGTGACCACTGCATTATGTTTTAATTGGACTTCATTATTTTCTTCTTTCACTGTTCATCCAGGTATATATAAGCCGTACCATTCTCATTTACTTTTCATAATACTTATAATATACGTCTACCCTACACTATTATAGACATCTCTGCATGCCGTAGAGAGACTGTCAACACTCACCTCATTTTCTGTCACCAATGAAGCTTTCCATCTAGATTCCTATTACATATACACACACGCACTACGGCCAATTTCAGAGCAAGGCGAATAAACTTAGTATGGTAATGCGAGTGCTGTAAGAGACTGTAGTGCTTGTAGGAAACCCACAGAAGCAAAGGAGAACATAAAACTTCTATGCAAATGTTGTCCTTGGCTTGGGCCACCTGGGACAAACAAGGAAACTTAACAGTGTGTTCCTCTGCAAGTCGCCACAGCAAAAGATACTTGAACCTCGGTGGTTTTTGCTCTGAGTTCCAGCAGCTTTTAAGAGTATGTTCACACAGCAGAAACCTTTTCCATCATGTGAGTTTTCTGCGTAGCTAGCCGCAATGGGATGCCGATGCAGTGCATCCACGGGAGGATAGGCCATGAAAAAAAATCACTAGCAGGAAAAAAAAAGGAAATGAATGGGAGGCCTTTTTTTCAGGTGGATTCCACATCAAAATGTGCTTGCAAAAAACTCTGTGTGAACATGCCATTTCCATTGTAATAATGGAAAGCCATGTCAGCAATAATTGACATGCTGAAGGCTTAAAACCCATAGCACAAAGTGAATTGTTCCATCCAGTGCTGCTAGTGTAAATGGCAGTGATCACAGCATGTGTGGCCTTTTCCTGGGAGGGATTGGAATCCAGGGCCCTATTGCTGCAAGGCAACACTAAGAACCACTATCACCTCTAAATGATCATATCCATCAAGGAGAGTTATATGACCTGTTAAAGAATATTTCTCTGAAGGGATATCATGAAGATACATCTCTCCCGTAAATATAGCTGCTCATTGATCAACTAGTGTGGTAACCAGGGGCAACGGGCAATGTAGTGTTGTCACGTTTGGGCAGAGTGGTGTCCCGGTGTATCCCTGATTATCCACAACCCTTTCCACTCTTCCATTCACCCAGGTGCGATGTGCAGGATAACAGTCGACCACACAGGGTTAAGGTGAACAGGTTAACTTTACTGAAGAAACCGACAGTCTTACAGTGCTTTGCAGCAGCAGGTTCACAGTGCAATGTGACAAAGTCCAGTACAGGCACTGAAGAGTTAAGTGAGGCACCAATCACCAATCCTTATGTCCCTTAGCAGTAGTTGGGAGGACGGTTGCTATTAGCAATGTGAAGGTGTACAAATACAGTAGGAAGGTAGATGATAGGACAGGCCAGCCCTTGTGGGAGACAACGATAACTGCGGCTTCGTAACTTGGCTCGTTACGGATAAAGACTCACGTTTGGTGATGTCGGGGTGCAGTGGCTCGGGGACCGATGAAAGGCCACTAGCAAGGCAGGAGGGTCCTTGAAGTAGTTGCCCCTCCTGGCAAACAGTATGCACAATACTTTAGGGAGGTAGGAGACCTTGCAGAGTTTCCGCAGCTCGCGGGGCTCTGTCCGGAGAGGTAGAAGGTGCAGGAGTTGATTTCAGGGGTGCAGGCACTTCAGCCCAGCTGTACCGGCGGGCTATATCTTCCAGACCCGGATTTCAGCTTGTCAGGGGTCTCGGCTGAGACCTGCAGTGTCACTGCAACTTCAGAGAAAACAAGTAGGCCTAGACCTCAGGCTTGAGGCCTACACAGGAGCTAAGGGCTGGTGGCAGGTATGTCTGCCTTCCCTAGACTCTAGGTCTAGACTGCAGGCCTGAGAGGAAGGAAGCTCCTCCCAGGGAGAGGACTGGATAGGGATTGGTGCTCACAACTCACATGTTTAGCAGACACAGGAAACTTAAAGTGACAGTACATAACAATACATTTATAATGCAAAGTACATCAGAACCTATATAAAAGAGATACATCTGCCTAAATACTGACAGGGGTGCCACAGAGGTGCTGGGGAGCAGTGCCCAGGAGTAAGCTACTGGCCACAGGCGCACAAGGGCCCTAACTCACTATCAGTGGCCGCTCTGGGTCACTGCACACCCCCGGGCTTTGACAAAAGCCGGCCTCGGCGCAGGGCTCGAGGGCGACTGGTGGACAGTCTAGTCCCCAAACTAGAAGACAGGGGTTCTGGGTCACCTCGACTCAGGATTTACTGCAACCATCAGGCCCCTAGGGGTCCTGCAGGCTAGGCCTAAGAGAACCTGAGGAGGGAAGAAGTTAGGCACTCAAATATATGCAAACAGGTGTAGTGCAAACAAGGTATACATCTTTAAATATCAAAAATATACCTATTGGCATAGATGTGTAAACAGTAGAAAAATACATAAAAGCATAAAAATCAAAGTGCTAATCCAAGGGGGCTCATAGTCTTTAGAGCCCGTGTAAAAGGGGGCAAGGTAAGTAAATTTATAACGTTCATGGCAGAGCCAGGCACACAGCTTAAACGTTGCATAACAAAGAAACAGTCCATAACAAGTGCAAGTCTTTGCAGGCTCAGATGCATTAGAGTCCATGCAGGAGATAAAGAATTTAATCCTTGTAGCGGGCAGGAGGCACACCTCTTGTGCTTCTCTCAGACCTCCTGAGAGCAATCTCCGCAGCAGGGGGAAGTCCGTGAGGTTCTGCAGCAGGCAGAAGTGGCTGTGTAGCCGGCAAGGTTGGTGCAGCCGGAGGCATGGCTGCAGGCTGTAGAGCAGATGGGTAGTACCCTGTCAGGAGAAAAGGGGTTTCCTGACACAGTTCACTGATGGGAATGATAGTTCTGAAGGCGGTAGAAGGAGGATGAGGAGGAGGTACCTCTGGAGCAGGAAGAGGGTACCTGATAGGAGCTTCACTCGGTGGCAGCACCGGTGCAATGTACAGTTCTTCCCTGTGACAGGGCTTTAGCCGGTTTCGGTGAACGACTTGGGGAGCTCTTCCTTCTTTAAAGATCTCACATACATCAGGGTAAGGCACAGCTGTGAGGATATATGGTTCTGGTTCCCACAGAGGTTCTAGCTTGTGGCTACGGTGCTCCTTCTTCAGCCAGACCTTGTCTCCAATCTGGAGGGGAACAGCATGCGCTCGCTGGTTGAAATCTTCCTCCTGACGTCGGCGAGCTTCTTCCATTCGGAGATTAACAATTTCTTGTGCCTCTGTTATTCTCCTCTGATGTTCCGTAACCCAGTCATCCCTTGGCAGGGGATTTGTAGAGTCGGGTATCTGTATCCCAAGAGCTCGGTCTTTTGGGAGTTGTCCTTGTCGCCCGAACATCAGGTAGAAGGGCGTGAAGCCAGTGGAACAGTGGACGGTGTTGTTATAGATTTCCACCAGCTCAGCAAGGAGATTAGGCCACTCTTGTTGTTTTGCCACTGAGGCTGTGCGCAGCATGTTGATGAACACCTGGTTAACCTTTTCGCACAGCCCATTGCCTTGGGGATGGTAGGCAGTTGTCCGTAACTTCTTGCACTCATGGTACTGGCATAACTCCTGGAACAGCTGGGATTCAAAGGCAGAACCACGATCTGTCAGGACTTTCTCCGGGCAGCCATAGTGCTTCACGTACTCATGGTAGAAGACAGCAGCTGTTGTGCGGGCGGTAAGGTCCTTGACAGGGACAACTGCGGTCCATTTGGAGAAGTGGTCTACCATTGTAAGAGCGTGGGAGTAGTAAAGGCAGTCTTTCCGCGGTCCTCCGGAGCCATGGGGACCTGCCAGTAGCCACTTGTCAAGTCCAGAGTGGAAAAGTAAGCAGCAGAGCCCAGTGCAGTCAAGGATTCCTCTATACGTGGCAGAGGGTACGCATCTTTGTGGGTCACAGCATTCAATTTTCTATAGTCCACACAAAATCGGATAGTCCCATCCTTCTTTTTGACTAGCACAAGAGGAGCGGCCCAGGGGCTCTGACTTTCTCGGATGACATTGGCCTCTTTCATTTCCCGCAACAGCTGCTTGACAGGTTGGTACATTGCAAGAGGAACAGGCCGGTGCCTCTCTTTGATGGGAGGATGATCGCCAGTGATGATGCGATGCTGAATTAAGGAGGTCTTTCCATAATCAGAGGGGTGTTTGCTGAAAGCGTGGTGATGACGTTTGGCCAGGTTGATGACACCATTGATGTATTCTGGAGGTGTGTTAGCGTCCCCCACGTTAAGCTCCATCCACCAGGGTGAAGGGCTGGTCCTATCTGTGTAAGGTGTGGTGGTAGCAGCCCGTTGTTTTGCCGTAGCTGTGTCAGCAAGGATATCTGCAGGGCACAGCTGGTGCAATTGGCCAACCGGTGTGAATTTGTAAAGGCTCACAGGTGTGTCACTCATGTTGATGAGGCGTACTGGAATCTTACCGTTGGTGACAGTCACAAGACTGCGTGCAGCTTTAACCAGAGGTTGAGTCTCCAGCTGGATGGGTTCCAGAAGAGCCTGATAATCTTCGTTCTTTACACCAGGGCGTGCGTGGCACCAGACGATCGTCTCAGAGTTGGCAGACAGAGTCACAGGGTGAGTGTCCCGGATCCGGACACGGCAGATCTCTCCGTTGCGGTTAGCGAACCGTTGATGTGCCACCAGCACCTTGACATGGTGTTGTATGGCTTTCCTGTGGGAAGAAGAAGCAGTGGAGAGAGACACGTGCAAGGCACTGATTATTTCATCAAAACAGTTCTTAAGGACATTCATGCCTAGCACTAAAGCAGCGGAGCCCTCTTCTTCTACCCCTGTGACAATGACACCTTGTTGAGGGAGACGGCAGTCGCCAATCTGGATGGTGGGTTCCCAATAACCCACTTGAGGAATAGGCTGACCGTTACTTGCTAAGAGATCAAATCCTTGGCTGCCAATGTCTTTGGATAGGTCTCTGAGGTCCCAGTGTTGAACATAAGCAAACTTCTTTAGGGTAGTGACTTGAGAGCCAGTGTCTATAAGGGCCTCGAATGGGACTCCATTGATTCGGACAGTGATGTACGGACAGGGCGCAATGAATTTGGGCGCCTTGGAGGGACCTCTGTATATTCCTCCCGAGGGTTGGTCCTCTGCCTCGGGGGCATCCCGTTTAACTGAAAGCATTGGTTGCGATGGTGGCCAAATTTCTTACAATAAGAGCAAACAGTTCTATTAGCAGGTGGTGGCCTGTCAGGTGGAGGACGCCTGGGACGTGGATAGTACTGTCGTGGCTCAGGTGAGGAAGAGCGGGACAGGGAAGGCTCCCTAGAGGGAGGCACGGCTTGCACTGTCAGTCCCTCTAATTTTTTAACAGCACTTTCAACTATTCTGTCCATGCAATCTTTCAGACAGGCCACCAGATCAGGTGTAGAAACTTGGGCAGCCTGAGTAACAGCAGGAACAGCTGGAGCGGCAGGTAACAGAGGTGTAGGTGCGACAACCGGTCCACTTTCTAAGTTGGAAGGGTGAGAGTACAGGAGGGGGCTGTAAGGTGACTCGGTCCCTAAGACTTGGATGGCTAGCGACTTGAAATCTGCAAATGAAACGTCCTGATTCTGCACCGCTAGCATGCGGAGTTGGCTTTGCACTAGCCGGGAGTCTACGCCTTCAATAAATCTGTCCTTGAGCATCTTATCAGCTTCAACCGCACTAATGGAATCAATTTGCTGTACAGCCCGGAAAGCAGTTTGCAGGGCTAAGGCATAGTCTCTCAATGTCTCACCTGGTTGTTGTCTTCTATTGAAGAATCCCAGTCTCACCTCTGTAGAAGATTTTGGTTCAAATTCCCGCTTGAGCCGGGTGAAGATCTTTTCAACAGAGTCTTTATCAGCTGTGGGCCAGGAGCGAGCTTCTTGGAAGGCGACTCCTTCCAGCTGGCCCAGCAGTACGTTCACCTGCTGCACTGGGGATAAAGGTAACAAGTGAAAAGCCCGGAGTATTTGTTCCTTAAAGTCTGTTAAAGTGTGGGGGTCCCCCCGATAACTGGGTAGGTGCGGAGCCCCCAGAAGAATGTTCACTCTGGTAGCTGCAGCAGCTGGTCCATCATCAGGAATAACATTTAATTGAGCATTGTCCGCGTCAGACATGATAGTAGGATAATGTGGTACTGTCTCTTTAAATTTTTCTCGTGCTTGCGGCACTGCGCCGGGTGGTCAACCAATTCACGCTTTCACCCTCTCGCCAGCGCTGCTGGCGTACTCACTGCGCGGCTGCAGAGGCAGATGTGGACGCTCCGTTGCGGTCCCTGTAGCTGGGCAGAGCTCCGAAGCCGTCGGCGGCTGGTCGTGACGTCACTCCTTTTCCAGGAGTGCACTGCGGCCGGCTGAGATGAAGGCACGCCTCCCAACACTAGAGGGGAAGCCCAGGGCTTCAGCAAGATGGCGGCCGGAGCAGAGGCCACAAGAGGAGGAGTCAGCAGAAAGCAAGTACACAGTCTGTGGAGGGGGCGGAGACACTCTGGGGCTTTTGGCTCCAATCCAGGGGGCGGTTCTGGCGCAGCCTGAGGATTTTGGCGCCCGCGGCAATACAGTCCACAGACACACCGGCCACACACCAATGGCGGCGGTTTTAAAGCACAGTACCCCTTTATACACAACAGTTCGTTACTCACTCTGAGATGGCTGGTAGTCCACAGGAGGGGTAGCGATGATGGAGTATAATGTCCAGCAATAAATTGGGGCCCAATTTTCACAAAGTTCAAATCCTGTTCGTGACGCCAGAAAAAGGGGTCTTGTGGTAACCAGGGGCAACGGGCAATGTAGTGTTGTCACGTTTGGGCAGAGTGGTGTCCCGGTGTATCCCTGATTATCCACAACCCTTTCCACTCTTCCATTCACCCAGGTGCGATGTGCAGGATAACAGTCGACCACACAGGGTTAGGGTGAACAGGTTAAATTTACTGAAGAAACCGACAGTCTTACAGTGCTTTGCAGCAGCAGGTTCACAGTGCAATGTGACAAAGTCCAGTACAGGCACTGAAGAGTTAAGTGAGGCACCGATCACCAATCCTTATGTCCCTTAGCAGTAGTTGGGAGGACGGTTGCTATTAGCAGCGTGAAGGTGTTCAAATACAGTAGGAAGGTAGATGATAGGACAGGCCAGCCCTTGTGGGAGACAACGATAACTGCGGCTTCGTAACTTGGCTCGTTACGGATAAAGACTCACGTTTGGTGATGTCGGGGTGCAGTGGCTCGGGGACCGATGAAAGGCCACTAGCAAGGCAGGAGGGTCCTTGAAGTAGTTGCCCCTCCTGGCAAACAGTATGCACAATACTTTAGGGAGGTAGGAGACCTTGGAGAGTTTCCGCAGCTCGTGGGGCTCTGTTCGGAGAGGTAGAAGGTGCAGGAGTTGATTTCAGGGGTGCAGGCACTTCAGCCCAGCTGTACCGGCGGGCTATATCTTCCAGACCCGAATTTCAGCTTGTCAGGGGTCTCGGCTGAGACCTGCAGTGTCACTGCAACTTCAGAGAAAACAAGTGTGCATAGACCTCAGGCTTGAGGCCTACACAGGAGCTAAGAGCTGGTGACAGGTATGTCTGCCTTCCCTAGACTCTAGGTCTAGACTGCAGGCCTGAGAGGAAGGAAGCTCCTCCCAGGGAGAGGACTGGATAGGGATTGGTGCTCACAACTCACATGTTTAGCAGACACAGGAAACTTAAAGTGACAGTACATAACAATACATTTATAATGCAAAGTACATCAGAACCTATATAAAAGAGATACATCTGCCTAAATACTGACAGGGGTGCCACAGAGGTGCTGGGGAGCAGTGCCCAGGAGTAAGCTACTGGCCACAGGCGCACAAGGGCCCTAACTCACTATCAGTGGCCGCTCTGGGTCACTGCACTAGTTCTTGCAGGTCCCATGCAGCAATGCTGGCTACTGAAGTAAATAGTCCACTATGTAATGCATGGATAGGATGGGACTGTCAAAGATTGAGGTTCTCTTAGACACATTAGCTCAAGAGACATTGATGTCCACTTAAACCTGTCATGTGGCCATTACTCCTGACAATGAGCTGACGTGCCACTTACTTAGGCACAAAATTGTACATCAATGATGTTCTATAGTCTGCACATAACAAGCATTTATTCTATGAAATCTATCCAAATCTGAGATAACTACATCATTTGGGTTGTTTTATCATTGTTTATTTAGTAAGATTACGTCTGATGCAGCCTTTACTACATTTCAGAACACACATTAGATGCAAATATATATAGAGAGAGACAGAGAGAGATACAGACACAGAGAGAGAGAGAGAGAGAGAGGGGAAAAGAGACAGAGAGAGAGAGAGGGATAGATAGATAGAGAGAGGAAGAGAGAGAGCGACAGAGAGAGAGAGGAAGAGAGAGGTAAAGAAAGAGAGAGAGACAGAAAGAGAGAGAGTGAGAGAGAGTGGGCGAGAGCAACAGAAAGAAAGAGACAGAGGGAGAGAGAGACAGAGAGAGACAGAGAGAAGGAGAGAGAGCGACAGAGAGGGAGGAAGAGAGAGCGACAGAGAGGGAGGAAGAGAGAGACAGAGTGAGCGATCTTTTGATACTTTCTATTTAACTACCTAGTTGTATTGGGAGAAACATCTATTACAGAAGTTGTAGGTTACTACCCTAGTGGAAATCAGTCCTTATTATAACAGTGAAATGAATTTCTAATAGGATTTCTATGCTGATCAGATGTTGATCATATTCACAGACACATTCTCAACTATTCCACATACAAAGTGCATTTCACTGAAAGAGTTGAACAGACTGTCAATTCTCTACATGCCTGATATTGTGGTTTGGAAACTGTGTTCTGTAGTGTAACTGATAGACATTTCCAGAAGGTGCAGTTAAGCTACAGAAATGCAAATTATAAATTAATTTTATGTCTTACAAGTTCAACAAGTGATCCACCAATATTATGTATGTCTAGTCTCCTATTAGTCTCTTACTGATGTTACTGACAGAATTACTCTGATCAGAAATACATAGAAATTAACTTAAAAGCTATACAATGAACGGAAATGTTCCTATGGACACAGCAACCAAATGAAAACTACATGAACTTAATATGCAAATGCTTACCTTTCTATAGGGCTGGCTTGTGTCAAAACATTTTCATGTGCCCATTGGAGAACTAAATAGAAATATAAAGCTCCAAGTATGTTCTTGATCAAAAATGTTAAGTTCTTGCAAAATCTCTTTGAGTCCCTTCTTACTCTACAAGTCCTGGCATGTTCTGTTAAAGAGCAAAGACTCCGACCTCCTTACTGACATCACTGGAGTTGTATCTTCTTCCTCCTTCCATCTTATACGTGTAGTAAGGGTTGTTTCAGATATGAATGTAGACATACATAACTGCCAATCATGTTTATACAGATAAACACACTTGGGGTAAGGCACAGTGTAAGGCTGGGGCGCCACGTAGTGTGAATGCTTAAGGCTAAGGCCCAACATTGTGGAACACAGCTAAAAAACACTAAGGGAAAAAACACACAGGGGAAATTAATCACATTGTTTCCCACAGTGTTGTTCATTGCGTTTTATGATACGTTTTTCTTTTGTGGTTTTTCCTCCCCCTATTAAAACTAGAGAGAAAGCACAAGCTTTTCCACAGATAAAATTGCCATGCATAAGTTTTTCAAAACACTGCTTCTGCGCAACCATTTTTTTTCCCCTGCAATATGTGGATGGAATTAACCAGAATCTCATTCACGCTGCTAGTACTGTAAAATGCAACATTCTCTTCTGCATCTTCTCAACTTGGGGCCTCAGCCTAAGGCCCATTGCAGAGGACCATATACGAGTTCAGTGTGTTATCGATGGTTTTTCTTGGATAGCACACTCATTATTTATTTTTTTTTTTAAATGTAGATTGTGAGCCCCACATAGAGCTCACAATGTACATTTTTCCCTATCTGTATGTCTTTGGATTATGGTATGGAAATCCATGCAAACACGGGGAGAACATACAAACTCCTTGCAGATGGTATTTTGCCCTTGGTGGGATTTGAAAACCAGGATTCCAGCGCTGCAAGGCTGCAGTGCTAACCACTGAGCCACTGTGTGGCCCCGACCCACTCATTTCTATCAGCCCACGCGCATGACTGTGTATTCTGTTCCATGCTTCCCTGGCTCCAATTCATTGAAGCGGACCCCACGAACAGAAATCCGAATGCAGGTGTGAACCTAGCGTTAGGTGTTTTTCCATCATAAAGTAGGCCCATTATATGCAGGATCGAGTAATGACCTTTCCATTGGTGTCCTATGTAATCTTTCTGCTACAGCGAAGTGAAGCTATAAATGTGAGAAAGCATGAGAAAAAGTCATATGCAAAGTAACCGAAGTAGTCACAGTGGGTGAGGAGAAACTTCAGCCTAGTCAAGAGTGACATCTCCCTCGTGACATCAGAAAGTGAGGGGGTTGTGAGGGATATTTCAGTCACACATAGATGTGATCAGCATGGGGACCACCATAACTATTTAGATTAATTTGCATATGACTTTTTATGATTGTGGGGCCAGATGTACTACATGTATTACATTTATGTATTACATTTTGAGCGATTGTTTTTCAATCAAATTTTTATATACAGTACCTTTGTGGGGGCTTGTATGGCGTGAACTATATTGTGTGGGTGTCTGTAACATGGGCCCTTACTGTATGGGGCCTGTAATGGGTTTCTTACGCTATTGGGATCTATATCAGAAGCCTTTACTGTATTGGAGCCTGTAATGGGGTGGGTTGATATACCATGTATGTGGGGGTGGGGGGGGTCAGTAAAGGGGGTGTTATACTGTGTGGTTACCAGTAACTGAGGCATTATACCATGTTGGAGCAAGGGGAGGTCCCAGTCAACATCTGGTTATGGGGCTCCTTCTTTCCTGGTTACTCCACTAGTCCATACAATAAGATCTGCCAGAGTACTGACGATCACATACTTGTATTAAACACACAATTTACTATCACACATATTGTGGTACCCATAACATAGTATCGTCCACATAAAAGTGCCCTTATAGGAGTTCCTACTTGTAAGGTAGTATGGTGTTTTGCATTAAGTATCTGTTTATCTGTATTTTACTCTTCAATGACATGTATTTATTTAGCGCACTTCACTTCAGCTATGCGTTATGTGTATTGATGTGTATATTGTTATTTTCTCTTTTTACTGGGTGAAGATGTCTTGTTTAATCCATAAGACATTTTGAGAAAAAACGATCTTTTGTACTGATTCTGCAGATGTCGTTCAGCAGACACGTTCTGCAGTGCAACCATACATTGGCTGCGGCTTTACACTGGGTTAATACAGTGACAGGGCCACTCTAAAGGCAGGAGAGACTATGTGCCACTTTGTTAGTTCGAGTTCTGCCAGTGATATATACCAACACTTCTGTGATGGCATCCAGGAGCCCAGTGCCACTCAGTGAGCTGTGTTGCTGATGTACCTCGGTGAGTTTGTCTCCTATGTCTCTCTGTTTGCCTACAGAACCACTTTGACCACTTGGAACTTCAGCACAAGTCTCACATGCCAAATGATGCCATGGTTCCTACAGCTTTTTACATAATACATGGAGAATCGTGTGACTTATCACGTGCTATTCATCTTACATGGGCTATGGAGACTTTTGCACTGTTATAGATTCTAATACTTACTTGTGTTGCAGCCACTGAAGTGTTTCTGACTAATATGAGTAAAGACCCAGGTTTCTATCCCTACAAATATGTGAGTGAATTGTTTGACAGATAATTGTTCTAGTACACCGTCTGCAACCACATTATGGGGAATGGGTTTGAGGCAACCCATGAGCCCTTGCATACCCTAGGAGTGACCATACAGCAGTACCAACTAAGCTGTATTGCCCATAAGCAGCATCAGACACAAAGAACTGCCAGTACACTATAGCTAGCCATACAACTTCTCATACAGTAATGTTTCCTTTTTAGCAACAATACAATGCCTATCTATTAAAGTACAGGTGAAAATGATAATAGTGAGATGACTAAAATGAAACTTGTAGAAGAATGGTTATAGGAGCCTTTGTCAGTGCTATAAGACATCAGGTAGCGTACGGTGGAGCTTTGTTGTAATAGTACACAGTCTGTGTCCACAGTTAGAAAATAGAATTAAAGTATTGCGATCATCTTTGTTATCATGCTGGAGGACAATGGCAGATGGCATGAATGCACAGAATCTACAATAGTACAATTCTGCATTGTCCTTTCTAATATCTACTGGAGCTCCAGGAATGAGATAGGAAACTCTTTACGAACATCATGGCTAAAAGAGCAATAACAAATAAAGGAAGGATTTTCGAACCAAATCTAAAGAATGATTTAATATAATATTGCATTTAACGCATGATGGTGGTGGTAGTAATATTTAATGATGAATAGCGCTTAATGAAAACTTTACTGCTTATCTGTGTTAAATTCTACTGCCAGCGTTAAAGACTACTTTGGTTTCTATAAGACATAAATGAAATAAAATGTTATACGGGTTTCCTCTGTATAAATGCCATTGTTAAAAGTCTCCTGTTCTCCTCCAAAGACATTCCGCATATTTTCAGCCTCACGTTTTTTGTCTTTCCTTCACTTGAAAGAGATTGTGTCAGTAGGGTCATTTATTTTTTTATTAAAATAGTCAATGTATTAATATAGTTATGCTGGTGGTTATAAAGTGGGGATCAGCTGCGGATAGAATGAAGTACATGCCATATACACAACGTATGTCAGTCTGGGCCATGTAAGAGCGAGATATTCAGTTAGCAAGTAAACATGTATTGTGACATATCTATATCTTTCTATGGACCAGACTAGAAATTACCTAGTTCTATCATATTTTTCCATGTTGATATCAACTAAAGTCTCATATATTAAAACACAACTAAAAAACACTGTACAAAAAATGCAGCAAAAATTTCTTGAGCTTTTCTGCAGTGTTTGTCATTGAGTCTTGTTTCTGCATTTTCTTCTCCCCCCATTAATTCTAAAGAGAAAGTGCTCAGGATTCCTCAGCTAAAATTAATACACTACATTTTTCAAAAATGCATGTGTTTTTTTTTAAAAAAAATACTGCTTTTCCATTATTCTTTTTTTCTGCAGTATATGTGTATATGAAATCTCTTTCACTTAGTATAAGGGAATTGGAGTTGAGCAATTCCCCAGCGCTGCTGCTGAAACCTAGGAGGACGGGAAAGACAGAGACAGTGAGTCCTAAACTTGTCCCAGTCCCTGTCCCTGCCTACTTGCCTCAACTGTCCTAATGAGAGGGACAACAGGGCATCAGTCCCTTCTCTAAATAAATGTAAACATAGAACACGGACAAGACAACACAACACAACATAGAAGGGGAGTCAGCAAATAAGGGGTCAAACCAGGGAGACAAAGCAGTATCAAATCATAATCCAAAAGAGTAGTAACAAGAAAAGTCAAAGGTCAGAAGTCAGTAAATACAATACAATAGCAAAGATAACAGCTTAGTGAGGACAGAGTCACAATAGCCAGCAAGCATGTGTGGGCTGATGACCTGTTTATAGGAAGTCCAGAACCCGCCCCAGACTTAATGGGCAGATAGACTGTCAATCACAAAGGTAAGGCTAAGTTTAATTATTGGAGGATCTGAGGGAAACAAGGAGTGAGAGATGGGTGTGGTGGAAAATCAATTCAGAGATGAGGGAATATGATAGTGTTCAGACAGAGCAAAAAGCAAAAAATCATAACTTAACACGCCTCCTTGCAACGTGTAAACAGAGGGTGGCGCAGAGACCTGAACAGGCAAAGATGTTAAAATTAGGCTGGATTCACATCTGTGTTGCAGTCTCCTTGTGAGACTAAAATCGTCAGAGAGAAAAGACATGATAAGACTATGGGGTCCACAGCTTTCTGAGAGTAACCTCTTTTTAAGTGGACAGGATTCCCATGCGTACCCAAATGATAGAGACCTGAATGCTAGTGTGAACCTAGCACCAGCCATTTATGCAACAGCCAACAACTCTGAGTCTGGGTTTCTGCAACATGGGGCCTTAAGCAAATACAGTTTTTCAGTACTGTACAAAAACTTCTTGCACATTATTCTGTGTTTACACCATTTCCCAATGTATATTCCAAATGTGCCCTACAATCACAGTGTATACATTTTTTTACAGTGTCAGACATAGATGTACGTTTTGCATACAGCCGAGTAATAATTGTAAACCTTGTCTGTATGCACCAAAAGAAGTGTGTTTATAGTCCATGCATGGGCTTAAAAGGGCTTTGTAGGACTTTAATATTGATGACGACTAATATCAGATTGTCGAGGTCTGACATCTGGTATAACTAATGAAAAGACACAGGGGATACAATAAAGGAAGTCTTATGTGTTCTAAAGAAGCGGGGCGCCATTCAAGTTCTGTTGGGAAGCTCAATGGTTACTTGATACACCACTGAGCCTATGAGTAAATTCACACAGAGATTTTTGGTCAGGATTTTGAGGCCGTATCCGCCTCAAAATCCAGACCAAAAACACGACTCCCATTGAAATCAATGGGAGCCGTTCAGGTCTTTTTTCCGGGAGCCGTTTCTTCCGGCTCCCAGAAAAAAAAGAAGTGAGGTGCTCATTCTTCAGGCCGGTTCACCTCACGATTTGGCCTGAAGACACTTCCTCCTCCCGACTAGGCCCATTCATTGGGCCTAATCTGGAGCGGAGTGCGCGGCTGGATGCCAGTGCAATGCAGGTTCCGGACCATAAAAACCCATATGAACTTACCCTAAGGCTATGACCCCATGTAGCAGAAACGCAGCGTTTTTTGTTGCTGATTTTGCTGCGTTTTTTTTTTAGCCTAAACCAGGAGTGTATTTAACAGAAGGGAAACATCTAAGAGCTTCCTTTATATTGTCCATTGCTTTTCAAGCTACTCCTGACTTTACCTTTAAAAAATCTGCAAAAAAACCACTGTGTTTCTGCAACATGTGGCCTGAGCCTAAAGGTTCCCATACACCTATTAAAGCTTCTAAGCAGACAAGCCTTCACCCTGACTCTCCCATACACAAACATGCTCCGTTCAGCAATTTCTAACCGTAAGTTAACTTGTGACAGATTCTCTGTAAATACTCTCCCTCCCCCCGGAAACTTGTAGACAACAAATTGACTGTATACTGGATTGAATTAATGATGATTGCCCTATTGACTGCCCACTGTAAATCTATATGTCATTCTCATGAAGCTCCTTAACAAGAGGTTAAGGTGACAGCTATTTTGCCACTTCAAGAGGATCTCATTCTCATGGGTCCCTACGGATCCCATAGCTTGCATGATGCATATAACATGCTCGAACCCCGGATATACTCTATAGCTACTGTATAAAAAGCAGAAATCCCAGTCGTCCGTGTACATGGTGCCCTACACTGAAATAGTCTCAAATTGATGGCTTTTCATCCATACGTATACTGGCAGAATGATTTTGTTTTTCACCATTATGTGCTCTCAATATCTTATCTAGTGCTTGCAACAATTCCTGTCATTTGGTTCCGCAAGGGTGCTCCGCAAATTAGATATTGATGAGATCTCATTTGTGTCACTGTTATCTCAAAGTCACTTAATGAGTCTCTAATATATAAAAACAAATTACCCAGCGGTAGGTGCAAACAAAACTTTCCCAGTTCCATAGCGGAGCATGCGAATAAGGGATATGAAAATCTGTCATGTCATACAGAAGTTCGCATCACCTCTTCCATGTGTCAGGAAAAGGAAACAAATTGATTTTCATGCCTGTGTTGTTGTCTTAGTGACTATTACATGACCTAAATTTTGCATCACTTCATTTTGCACCTGAGACAAGACATATCCTTGTCAGTCAAATGTCTCTCACTCCAGCTGAAACCTACATTAACCATAATCCGGAAACCTCGGCGTCCCTCACTATCAGCACTATCTTCATGACCTCTAAATGATCCTAATCTGGAGCATCAGTCAAAAGCATTATCGGTCAGGAAGTTTCTTCCGTCTAGAAAATCAATATTGTTGCCTTCCAGAGTATGCATGGAAATCTGTTGATAGTTTTCACACATGGGGATATGTTTTTTCTTGAAGTAAATGAATCCTCGTATATTGGTAATTGTGAAATCTTTCAACCATGTTTCCTAGACAGAAGTCCTGACTTTCAAAGTTTGCATTAAGCTTCACGTTGCAGAAAAAAAATGCTACCTACAAAGTGGATGGGATTCTGGCTAATCCCATCTACACATTGTGGGGAAAAAAATTGGCAGCAGAAAACACCTGCGTTTTGGAAAATCGCAGCATGTCAATTATAGCGGCGGACACGCTAGCATTTTCTGTAATGGTATAATAGGGGCAAAAAGTCTCCATTGTGTTTTTAATGTAGACTGTGAGCCCCATATAGGGTTCACAATTTACAATTTTCCCTATCAGTATGGGAGGAAATCTACGCAAATCTATACAAACTCCTTGCAGATGTTGTCCTTGGCAGGATTCGAACCCAGGACTCCAGCACTAACTACTGAGCCACTGTTTGCCCCAAAAGTCTGCAGTGTGTGAATGAGATTTGTTCATTTGCTCATTCACTACACTACCAACGTACACTGTAACAGGTTATCCACTGGCAATTCTGCTGCAGCGAACCCACTGCAAACTCACCCCAAGTATCCTCGGCTTTATAGTGAAAGGCCCACTTTAAAATGCAACCTATCTGACCCTATTTTTCCCCAGTGGTAAATGTTTCACAGCACCTTGGCACATTTGCCATAAAATATCTAATATGGTCAGTCAGGGTAAAATTTGAGAAAATCATTTAGATCCTGGAGAAATAAATTCCCAAAGCTAAAAGCAATAAAAGAGAGTGAAAGTATGGAAAAGTAAGTGACAAGTGAAAAATCTATACATATGTGGCCAGATTTATTTATTGCTATTAAATAAGCTCAGAAAGTTGTTCCCGGCTAGGTTAATAGGTTGGTTGGGAGCCGTGTTCTGCTTCATTGTTCATTCCACTTCATTCCGTGTTCTTTCATTGGAGCAATGTATTTACCTACCCCTGACTGCTCTGGGAACTATCACACACTCTACCATGAAGAAATCTGACAGCAGAAATAAAGGTGGCTGATGAATGAGAGATTTCATTATAAACTGAACCAAAATGGTCATCAGCAGGAAAGTGAAGCCAATGGATTGTTATCTCAGTCTCAGTCTATGCTTCTCCTCACCTGCCTGTCTACGCATGTTTACTACTGACAGTAATAAGCCATTCCATACTGTATCAAGTCCACAGCTAACCTGCATTTATGACAGTCACATCTTTCAAAGCAGCTGAAGTGGAAGATGCCAGAGGTCTGCTAAGGTCATCCCGATACATAACTAAATGACCACACTGATGAATGATAGATATTAATTCCCTCCTTATTACCTATGGGGTCACAATCACTGATTCTGCTGCCTGTTATTCACACACAGGAGCCAGGCAATTTATATCAGAGCCAGTTCTGTGCTACCCTAGGCTTTCTCATCTAACCTTGGACATCTCCTCCTTCCTCTATCAATAATCTACTCATTAAGATCATTTACACTCAGCAGATTCACATAATTGCTCGAGAAAACACAAGCGCAGCCTCATTGAAACTATCCCAAACTCTATGTCTACAAGACTTTTCTTTGCTTGTGTTTTTAGCCGATCTGTCTTGGAATGGTAACAGTGGACGCAATAACTGGGAAAGATTGGAAAGACCACTGTGAAGTATAAGGCTGGAGTCACACAGGTCTATTACTCACCATGGGTCCCCATCCTAAGAGTTTGGCTTTTTCCCATTGGGGCTCATGCACACAACTGTATTAGTCTATGTTCATACTACCTTTGTCAAAGTCAGTTAGGATCACAGCAATGGGCTTTAACCATAGAAGAGTAATAGACAAGGATGGAGCCCACTCAGTCTGTGTCTGAACTAATATAAAGAACATGACATATGTTGTCTTGTGTTATATATCTTTACTTTTGTTACGGAAGAAAAAGTCCTGCATACACGACTTTTTCTTCCATAAGAAAAGTAAATTCCTGACAGAAGACCGCATCCGTCATGTTTTTCCATTGGGGTAAATGCAATCGGGTATCCGATGGACGGGGCTCTATTTGCATCTGTCATTTAATATCCATTGCTCTCATCCTGTGATGGATAAGAGCAATGAAAATTAAATAATTGTTGGGTGAACCTAGCCAAATAGATCCATACAGATCTGTAATATAAGACCTATAGAGGTGTATGGCCCCAAACTTTGATTTCACATGGAGGAATACAAGGGCAGACTTATGAAAACTGCCTAGAAGAAACTCTGTTTGTAGCAGGCAGCCCCAATGCTGTACAGAGGCACCAAATGCTGATATCAGAGTGAATGCAGCTCAGCAATATGTAACCACAGATTCTTAATGTGCTGCTGTGGATGCCGCATTGTATGTTCTATATGTAATTGCAGCTGTTTTCCTTTAAGGGCTATTCCACTAGGGATGGGAAAGTAATCTTTGGTTTAGCTCATCTAGCACATCATTGGGAATCCGGAGTAGACGGAGAGTTTTCATCTGGCTTCCAGTGAGGAGAGATCTGTGTTCTAGCTCTGTAGTGAGAGGCTAGTAAGGGACACAGATAGAAGCCCAAGATATTACTGCTGCAGACCTGAGACAGGGAAAGAATACTGCTGGCAGTCTGAGAAAAGAGAATGCCATTTCTGGGTTTAAGGTCAGCCAAGGCAGATTAGGCCGTCCTGGGAGTATTTAGTATTCAGAACAGACAGACAGAGTTTGTGAAGTTGGTGTTATTGGTCATACATTGCAGAAAACTATCACCTGGGTCATCTCCAAACCCACAGTGGAAATGCTATAAGGACGTGCACCTCCACTAACCTGTCTGCACCTGCACCCTGAGTCTATCCTGCATTTACCATGAAGAGCTCAGAGAGGCTGAAGACAAAGAGGAATTACTAGCACCACCATCAGTGGGTATCCTGCAGCCCCCCCCCCCAGCTCTGCCCCAGCCCAGCAGCTGAGCCAGAGAAGTTCATTGAGAGCCCTAGCCAGTGTGACTACTACTTTTTTTACAACTACTGCTCCCATCCTCCAATGGGTTGATGCATGTAGCCTCTGTATTCATGGCTAAAGACTCTATTAATCTTTAGACTGCAGTGAAATCTGTCCCATGCGAGTCACATGGGTCGTTCGTAGATGTGTCCATTCCTTCTTCTTCCATAGAGTCTTTAGTGAGAATCTATTACCTACAATCATTTATAAAGGTATTCATTGATTTCATTATTCTCTCTTATATTAGCACCCTCAAAAAGAATATCAGAAGGAGCCCCTTAAATTATATTATCTAAGTCCTTATGACAGGGCCAAACACAAGAGTTTTAAGGAGAGGTTTCCAACCATGTTGGTGCTGATTAGAGATGAGCGAACACTAAAATGTTCGAGGTTCGAAATTCGATTCGAACAGCCGCTCAATGTTCGTGTGTTCGAACGGGTTTCGAACCCCATTATAGTCTATGGGGAACAGATACTCGTTAAGGGGGAAACCCAAATCTGTGTCTGGAGGGTCACCAAGTCCACTATGACACCCCAGGAAATGATGCCAACACCTCTGGAATGACACTGGGACAGCAGGGGAAGCATGTCTGGGGGCATCTAACACACCAAAGACCCTCTATTACCCCAACATCACTGCCTAACAACTACACACTTTCCACATTCAAAAAAACCTCTATCAAAGTGGGAAAATACCTGGAAACCTTCTTTACTCCCCAAATGGATGGACACAAACCCCAATTTAAGCTCAACAAACAGTAACAACCACCCCTTTAAATCACGTTCCCCATGACAACCACAAATGGAATAGGCAATGGGAATTCCAAAAGCCCTCACCCTTAACTGTCATTTTGAGTGTGTGTGTGTGTGTGTGATGTGGTAAGACCTTCCAAAATTCACTTTTCTAGCCCTTAACATGAGCCCTTCCAAACAAAGTTACATGACCTTAAGCTGAGCTACCAGCAGAGATTGAGGCCCTTGGCATGAGTAGAGCCTTGCACCAGCAGTGTTTTTGGCACTTAAGGTGAGTTGAGCCTTGTACCAGCGTGTGTCCCTTAACATCAGGCGGGCCCTAAGTTCTGCGCTTTGCACAAAAGTTCCACATTAACTAGGCTGAATGGTACAAAGATTAGTAGGCCCGAGAACCAGGAACAGGTCTTGCAATGGCTGTCGGATAACGCTTAAAGCACATTGTCCACCAGCCAGGCAGCCTCTACCTCCTCTTACCCAATAGTCTTGTCCTCCTTCCACCCAAAATTCCCAATCTTCCCAGAACAATAACCCCAACTGTCCCTGCTCCCCAGAGCTGTTCTCCCTTCCTTTGACTGTACCGCAACCTGCCCCTCCATTTCGCGATTCCACGGACCTAACAGACGAGTATCTGTGTCCAGATGCTCAAACACTAGAGTCTCCTCCATTCCATCTCCGGTCGATTTGGTGGCGGATGACCAGCAACCCACCCTCATCGACGACGATGAGACGCAGTTGCTGTCAGGGCAGCCAGTTGACATGCGCATTGTGCAGGAGGAGGAGGCGAGACAGGAGTTGGAAGAGGAGGTGGTGGACGACGAGGACACCGACCCCACCTGGACAAGGCAGATGTCAAGCTGGGAAAGTAGTGTGGATGTTGAGGCAGGTGCAGCACCAAAAAGGGTAGCTAGAGGCAGAGACATGTCCAGAGGCAGAGGTCAGCTGCTTTGCCGAAGCCAGGCCAGACCCGGAATGTCCGAAGATGTTCCCTTTTGTACCCAGCCCAGAAAAACTCCCCCATCGAGGGCACGTTTCTTGAAGGTGTAGAGTTTTTTCAAGGAATGCGCCGAGGACAGATATAGTGTCGTCTACACAATTTGCCTCTCGAAATCGAGTAGGGGCCCTGAGAAGAGCAACCTGTCCACCACTTCAATGCACCGTCATTTGGAATCCAAGCAATGGAATCAGTGGCAGGCAGCAACGGCAGGACAAACGTCGCCCGCCGTTCATGCCACTGCCTCTGCTCACAGTGCTGGCGATGCACTCCAGAGGACGAGCCAGGACATCACTTCATCTGCCTCCGCCACTTTGTTGACTTCTCCCTCATCCTCCCCTGTTTCTGTCTTATCTCCTTCTCCTGCACCATCAAAGGCACCATCAGGCGCTTCTTTACAACAACCCACCATCTCTCAGACATTGGAGCGCCGGCAGAAATACACCGCTAACCACCCACCCACGCAAGCCTAGAACGCCAACATCGCTAAACTGCTGGCCCAGGAGAGGTTGGCGTTCCGGCTTGTTGAAATTCCCGCCTTCCCGGACCTGATGGCAACTGTGGCACCTCACTATGCCGTCCCTAGCCGTCTCAACTTCTCCCGGTGTGGCGTCCCCGCCTTGCACCAGCACGTGTCACTCAACATCAGGTGGGCCCTTAGTTCCGCGCTTTGCTGCAAGGTCCACTTGACCACCGACACTTGGACAAGCGCCTGTGGTCAGGGATGCTGCAGTGCTTATCTTTAATGACAGGCAGGGTGAATGTGGTGGAGTCTGTTCCCCGGGTGCAAACTGGGGTGGCCTATCTCCTCTCCCAGGCCAAAATTCATGGCAGGAGTAGACTGAAACCCTACGACGCTGCAACCTCCACCACAGCTACTAGCGGCAAACGCTAAAACACTGGTGTGGGGAGACGTCAGCAGGCGGTGCTGAAGCTCATCAGCTTGGGGGACAGACAGCACAGTGCCTCCGAGGTCAGGGATGCCATCCTGGCTGAGATGGCATTTTTTTTTCCCTGCTACACCTGGGGCCTGGCATTTTTACGCCTGTGATAATGGCTGGAACCTGGTAGCGGCTCTGGAGCTTGCCAGCCTCCAACACGTTCCATGTTTGACCCACGTCTAACCTAGTGGTGCAAAGTTTTTTAAAAACATACCCAAATGTACCGAAGCTACTGTTGAAAATGCGGCGCTTGTGCGCCCACTTTTGCAAGTGCACAGGAGTCGCTGCTAGCCTAAAAACACTCTAGCAAGGCCTACATCTGTCCAAACACAGGCTGTTGTCCGTCATTCACACACGCTGAAACCCTACAATACCATATCTTGAGCAGGGTGTGTGAGCTGCACAGACCTTTGATGGAGTTCCATCTACAAAACCCAAGGGTTCCTCAAAGTCAGCAACCAAAGTTTCTGCACCATGAGTTTCCAGGGGTGGCAGAGTTATGGCTAGGGGAAGAGGCATGGATAGGGATGATGTCTAGGGGCAAAAGCAGTGTGGATGTGGAGGCAAGCTAAGCAGGAAAAACTGGGGGTACAAGCTAAGGCATGGACTGGGGTGATGTCTAGGGGCAAAAGCAGTGTGGATGTGGAGGCAAGCTAAGCAGGAAAAACTGGGGGTACAAGCTAAGGCATGGACTGGGGTGATGTCTAGGGGCAAAAGCAGTGTGGATGTGGAGGCAAGCTAAGCAGGAAAAACTGGGGGTACAAGCTAAGGCATGGACTGGGGTGATGTCTAGGGGCAAAAGCAGTGTGGATGTGGAGGCAAGCAAAGCAGGGAAAATGGTGGCTAGAGGCAAAGGGATGTCCATAGGCAGCAAGGGCAAAGATGCAAAACTCTCCCGTTTCAAGAATTTTCCTGACTTGTTTCCCCACAAAACATTCCTGGGAGGAGGGCTGAAACACCACCCTCCTCCTCAGCTACGAGCTGAAAACGCTGCAACACTGGTGTGGGGAGACGTCAGCAGGCTGGGCTGAAGCTCATCAGCTTGGGAGACGGACAGCACACTGCCTCTGAGGTCAGGGATGCCATCCTGGATGAGATGGCAATTTGTTTATCCCCGCTGCCCCTGGGGCCAGGTTTTTTAGCTTGTTGGAGGGCTCTGGAGCTTGCCAGCCTCCAACACGTTCCATGCCTGGCCCACATGTTCAATGTAGTGGTGCAATGATTTTTAAAAACATACCCCAAATTAGCTGAGCTAAGGGTGAAAGTGCGGCACTTGGACACCCACTTTCCCAAGTCTACAGTACCTGGAGCTAGCCGCAATACACTCCAGCAAGGCCTACATCTGCCTGAAGCACCTACTGTTGTGCGAGGTCACCACACGCTCTAACCCTAGATACCGTATGTTCAGCAGGGTGTGTGAGCAGCAGAGACCTTTGATGGAGTACCAGCTACAAAACCCAAGGGTTCCTCAGAGTCAGCTCCCTCACTTTCTGCACCATGAGTTTCCATGGGTGGCAGACTTATGGCTAGAGGCACAGGCATGGATAGGGGTGATGTGTAGGGGCAAAAGCAGTGTGGATGTGGAGGCAAGCTAAGCAGCAAAAACTGGGGGTACAAGCAGCCGGTGACATCATCACTGACAAGCACAGCTGTCTGTCAGCTGACAGGCTGACTTTCACCAAAATGAACAGACAATGGATAGACTCATCATATACATGTCAGTTACATGACAAATTTAGTGCAATTTGCAAGTCCAAGATGGTTTGGAGATCTGCGGAGAGGAATCTCACCACCTCTTGCGGGTGCCATCATTTGGAAGGCAAGCCCTGGGCTCAGTGGGTGAGAGCAAGCGCAGGATAATCGTCGTTTGGCCTGGCGGCCACTGCCTCTTCCACTGTTGACAGGGCTGGTGCTGCAGTCCAGACCAGGAGCCAGGACACCTCCACATCTGCCTCTGACACTTTGGGGAGTTCACCCTTATCCTCACCTTTTCCTGCCATTTCTCCTTTTGCCCGCGCCATCATGCGCCTCTTCCCAGCAACTCCCCATCTCCCAAGCCTTTCATTTCATGCTAAAGTACAGCGCAACCCACCCACATGCCCAAGGCTTCAACGGCCTCATCTCAAGAAATCTGGCCCAGGAGATGTTGGAATCCCGGCTGGGGGACACTCTGCCCTTTTTGGGCAGAGTGTCTACTGCGCCACCGCACTGTGCCGTCCACACCAGCACTTTCCCCCAAACATGAGGCGGTCCCTAAATTCAGCGCTTAGCCCTAAAGTTCCATGTGACCAGTTACGAATGGACAAGTGCATGCGGACAGGGACGCTACCTTTCAATTTGGGCACAGTGGTTGAATGTAGTTGAGGCGTGGACCGGGTTGCAAAATGTGGTGGCCTGACTTGTCTCCCCACACAACATTCCTGGGAGGAGGGCTGAAACACCACCCTCCTCCGCTGTTAAATTGACCCCAGCTACGAGCTGGAAACGCTGCAACACTGGTGTGGGGAGACGTCAGCGGGCCGTGCTGAAGCTCATCAGCTTGGGGGCCAGACAGCACACTGCCTACAAAGTGAGTCATGCCATCCTCGATGAGACGGCAATGTGGTTTTTGCCACTGCACCTGGGCCCAGGCATGTTGTCATGTGTGATAATGGCCGTAACCTGGGATTGGCTCTGTAGCTTGGCAGCCTGCAACATATTCCATGCCTGGGCCACGTTTTTAACTCATTGCTGCTAATCTTTTGAAAAAGGTACCCCAATGTTCCTGAGCTACTGGTGAAAGTGTGGCGCTTGTGCGGATAGTTTTTAAAGTGTATAGTTGCCGCTGCTAGCCTCTATGCACTCCTACAACGCCTGTACCTGCTGGAACAACGGCTGTTGTGCGACGTCTCCACACTGCTGGCACTAAACATATCATGTGTTGAGCAGAGTGTGTGAGCAGCACAGACCTTTGATGTAGTTCCAACTCCAAAACCCTTGGGTTCGTCAAAGTCAACTCCCTCAGTTGCTCAACCATGAGTGGCCATGGGTGGCAGACTTATGTGAAATCCCATCCCATCCATTGCACTGGACACGAAACATTAGCATGCGCTCAGCACAACTTCGGATATGGCAGATGCGTTAAGCAGGGTGCAGGGTACAACACAGACCAGGCCCGAGCACCAGGAACAGGTGTTAGAAATACTGCAGCATCTGCCATTTCCTTCCAATTTTGGGGTTTTGGACCCGCCACCGACTTGTCTGGACCTAAGTGGGGATCATGAGACACAGTTGCCATCAAGGCAAGCTGTGGTCATGTGCGGTTTGCAGTAAGGGGGCAGTGCGCAATTGGAAGAGGAGTTGGTGGATGACGAGGCCACCGACCCCACATGGACAGGGGTGATGTCTAGGGGCTAAAGCAGTGTAGATGTAGAGGGAAGCTAAATCAACAAAAAACCTGGGTAGAAGCAAAGGCATAAACTGGGGTGATGTTTAGGGGTGAAAGCAGAGTAGATGTGGAGGGAAGCTAAGCAGCAAAAACAGTGGGTAGAAGCAAAGGCATGCAAAACTCTACCCTGTTGGAAGACTTATTCCTAGGTCTGGAACACGTTAATGGCCCCCCTGGACAAATTACTGCCACTCAGGGGCCTAGTGTCACCAGGAGGGACAAGTATAGGCGCATGTTGTGGGAATACCTGGCCGACACCAGCTCTGTCCTCTCCGATCCCTCTGTGCTCTACAGCCTAAACTTATTTTCTCATCTTTTTTTCTGAACTGCACATCTCTTGCCTGCTTCCTTTGGGATCTTAGAAATGGTGGTCCACTTCCACAGATGGTAACTTCAATAGACAGTGTAACGGGAGTAGCTGAGGGATCGCTGTCTTAACCACTTTTTGGCACAAAATTAACTTCCAAAGCCAAATATGGTGCAAGTATATGATGCAAGGACACCTACACACCTATCTCTGACACATTGGGGAGTTCACCCTCATGCGCCCTTTTGGCCTGCACCATCATGCGCCTCTTCCCAGCCACTCCACATTTCCCAAGCTTTTCATTGCAGGCAGAAGTACAATACAACCCACCCCCATGCCCAAGCCTGTAACAGCCTCATCGATAAACTGCTGGCCCTGGAGATGTTGGTGTTTGTTTATGCTTCTGGAGACCCAGGCCTTCCGTCAGCAGATGGCAGCTGGGGCACCTCCCTATGCTGGGCCTAGCCGTTACTACTTCTCTTGGTGTGCTGTCTCTGCCTTGCGCCTGCATGTGTCCCATAACATCAGTCGGGCCCAGAGCTCTGCGCTTTGCTGCAAGGTCCACTTGACCACCGACACATGGACAAGCGCCTGTGGTCAGGGATGCTGCAGTGCTTATCTTTAATGACAGGCAGGGTGAATGTGGTGGAGTCTGTTCCCCGGGTGCAAACTGGGGTGGCCTATCTCCTCTCCCAGGCCAAAATTCATGGCAGGAGTAGACTGAAACCCTACGAAGCTGCAACCTGCACCCCAGCTACTAGCGGAAAACACTGTAACACTGGCATGGGGAGATGTCAGCAGGCCGTGCTGAAACTGATCAGCTTGGGGGACAGACAGCACAGTGCCTCCGAGGTCAGGGATGCCATCCTGGCTGAGATGGCATTTTTTTTTCCCTGTTACACCTGGGGCCTGGCATTTTTGCGCCTGTGATAATGGCTGGAACCTGGTAGCAGATCTGGAGCTTGCCAGACTCAAACACGGTCCACGCATGGCCCACGTTTTCCAACTTGTTGGTGCCATGTTTCTTTGAAACCTACACCATTGTGCCTGATATACAGGTCAAAGTGGGGCCATTTTCGTAAGTGAGAACTAGCCTCTGCTAGGCAGAAAACATTCAGAGCACACTCCTCTCATCTTCGCACCGTTGGCTGGCGGAGGAAGACGAGGGGGTTGGAGTGGCATCTGATGTCCCTATCCCACACGAGGCTAGAGGGTGCACTTCAGTGCATCCCATTGCTTCACCACAAATGGTGTGAAGGGGAGTGGAAAATGGAGGAAATGGAGAGTGACCCTTACAGTTGGGGCCAGCAAAGGCATGCCAAGTAACACACTGGCACACATGGCTGACTTCATCTTGGGTTGCTTTTCAACACATATTTCACATCATGAAGAACAAATAATACTGGATTTTTTCAAGCCTCGAACCCCGGTCTAGGTCTAATGTCTGTTCCTTTCTTATATTAGGGGAGAGGGAAAAAAAATTACTTCAGTGATACGTTTAGCGTACATAGACTGACTATTAATGTGTATCCCACTTAGTGTTGTTAGGGTTACACACCGTCACAACCTGGCTAAAGCTTCTATAGCTGTTAATAAAGTCAACATAACTTTACGGTATCCAAAAAGACAGCTGGTACCGACAGAGAGCAAGACAAATGTCACCCAAAGCTGTGAGCTCTGAACACCCACAGTGACTTTGGCGTCATCATCATTATAAGGGAGCGGGTGGTAATAAATAACTTGGCAGTGCCTAAAACCCAAAAAGCTTATACAACTATATTTACATTAAGATACACAAATGAAACTTTTCAGTAGCATGTCATGAGACAAGCTGATAAGCTCTTCCTTTGTGCAGTGCTATTTGAAAGTTAAACGCTGCCTTTATTTTAATTCTGGAGAAGGTGCAGACATTAGATTTAGAACATGTTGTCTTCATTGTCCAAATCCTCTATATAGGTAACGTGTTTTTCGGGCCGAGCTGTCTGGGAACGAGCTGGTGCAGCACTGACAACCTGGGTGAATATGGCAAGAGCCTGAGATGTAGGGTGAATGAATCCCCAAATTATTTGTGGAATTCCCAGTGAGACAATGGCACTGTATACCAGTAGCAAAAATTGTGGGTGCACGTAACCCCCATATATTCTTTGAATTCCCAGTCAGACAATGGCACTGTATACCAGTAGTAAAAATTGTGGGTGCACATAACCCCAATATATTCTTTGAATTCCCAGTCAGACAATGGCACTGTATAGCAGTAGCAAAAATTGTGGGTGCACGTAACCCCCATATATTCTTTGAATTCCCAGTCAGACAATGGCGCTATATACCAGTAGTAAAAATTGTGGGTGCACATAACCCCCATATATTCTTTGAATTCCCAGTGAGACAATGGAACTGTATAGCAGTAGCAAAAATTGTGGGTGCACGTAACCCCCATATATTCTTTGAATTCCCAGTCCGACAATGGCACTGTATACCAGTAGTAAAAATTGTGGGTGCACATAACCCCAATATATTCTTTGAATTCCCAGTGAGACAATGGCACTGTATAGCAGTAGCAAAAATTGTGGGTGCACATAACCCCCATATATTCTTTGAATTCCCAGTCAGACAATGGCACTGTATACCAGTAGTAAAAATTGTGGGTGCACATAACCCCAATATATTCTTTGAATTCCCAGTGAGACAATGGCACTGTATAGCAGTAGCAAAAATTGTGGGTGCACATAACCCCCATATATTCTTTGAATTCCCAGTCAGACAATGGCACTGTATACCAGTAGTAAAAATTGTGGGTGCACATAACCCCCATATATTCTTTGAATTCCCAGTCAGACAATGGCACTGTATACCAGTAGTAAAAATTGTGGGTGCACATAACCCCCATATATTCTTTGAATTCCCAGTCAGACAATGGCACTGTATACCAGTAGTAAAACTTGTGGGTGCACGTAACCCCAATATATTCTTTGAATTCCCAGTCAGACAATGGCACTGTATACCAGTATTAAAAATTGTGGGTGCACATAACCCCCATATATTCTTTGAATTCCCAGTCAGACAATGGCAGTATATACCAGTAGTAAAAATTGTGGGTGCACATAACCCCCATATATTCTTTGAATTCCCAGTCAGACAATGGCACTATATACCAGTAGTAAAAATTGTGGGTGCACATAACCCCCATATATTCTTTGAATTCCCAGTCAGACAATGGCACTATATACCAGTAGTAAAAATTGTGGGTGCACATAACCCCCATATATTCTTTGAATTCCCAGTCAGACAATGGCACTGTATACCAGTAGTAAAAATTGTGGGTGCACATAACCCCCATATATTCTTTGAATTCCCAGTCAGACAATGGCACTGTATACCAGTATTAAAAATAGTGGGTGCACATAACCCCAATATATTCTTTGAATTCCCAGTCAGACAATGGCACTGTATAGCAGTAGCAAAAATTGTGGGTGCACGTAACCCCCATATATTCTTTGAATTCCCAGTCAGACAATGGCACTATATACCAGTAGTAAAAATTGTGGGTGCACATAACCCCAATATATTCTTTGAATTCCCAGTGAGACAATGGCACTGTATAGCAGTAGCAAAAATTGTGGGTGCACGTAACCCCCATATATTCTTTGAATTCCCAGTCAGACAATGGCACTGTATACCAGTAGTAAAAATTGTGGGTGCACATAACCCCAATATATTCTTTGAATTCCCAGTGAGACAATGGCACTGTATAGCAGTAGCAAAAATTGTGGGTGCACATAACCCCCATATATTCTTTGAATTCCCAGTCAGACAATGGCACTGTATACCAGTATTAAAAATTGTGGGTGCACATAACCCCAATATATTCTTTGAATTCCCAGTCAGACAATGGCACTGTATAGCAGTAGCAAAAATTGTGGGTGCACGTAACCCCCATATATTCTTTGAATTCCCAGTCAGACAATGGCACTATATACCAGTAGTAAAAATTGTGGGTGCACATAACCCCCATATATTCTTTGAATTCCCAGTGAGACAATGGAACTGTATAGCAGTAGCAAAAATTGTGGGTGCACGTAACCCCCATATATTCTTTGAATTCCCAGTCAGACAATGGCACTGTATACCAGTAGTAAAAATTGTGGGTGCACATAACCCCAATATATTCTTTGAATTCCCAGTCAGACAATGGCACTGTATAGCAGTAGCAAAAATTGTGGGTGCACATAACCCCCATATATTCTTTGAATTCCCAGTCAGACAATGGCACTGTATACCAGTATTAAAAATAGTGGGTGCACATAACCCCAATATATTCTTTGAATTCCCAGTGAGACAATGGAACTGTATAGCAGTAGCAAAAATTGTGGGTGCACGTAACCCCCATATATTCTTTGAATTCCCAGTCAGACAATGGCACTATATACCAGTAGTAAAAATTGTGGGTGCACATAACCCCAATATATTCTTTGAATTCCCAGTGAGACAATGGCACTGTATAGCAGTAGCAAATATTGTGGGTGCACGTAACCCCCATATATTCTTTGAATTCCCAGTCAGACAATGGCACTGTATACCAGTAGTAAAAATTGTGGGTGCACATAACCCCCATATATTCTTTGAATTCCCAGTCAGACAATGGCACTGTATACCAGTAGTAAAAATTGTGGGTGCACATAACCCCAATATATTCTTTGAATTCCCAGTCAGACAATGGCACTGTATACCAGTATTAAAAATTGTGGGTGCACATAACCCCCATATATTCTTTGAATTCCCAGTCAGACAATGGCACTATATACCAGTAGTAAAAATTGTGGGTGCACATAACCCCCATATATTCTTTGAATTCCCAGTGAGACAATGGAACTGTATAGCAGTAGCAAAAATTGTGGGTGCACGTAACCCCCATATATTCTTTGAATTCCCAGTCAGACAATGGCACTGTATACCAGTAGTAAAAATTGTGGGTGCACATAACCCCAATATATTCTTTGAATTCCCAGTGAGACAATGGCACTGTATAGCAGTAGCAAAAATTGTGGGTGCACATAACCCCCATATATTCTTTGAATTCCCAGTCAGACAATGGCACTGTATACCAGTAGTAAAAATTGTGGGTGCACATAACCCCAATATATTCTTTGAATTCCCAGTGAGACAATGGCACTGTATAGCAGTAGCAAAAATTGTGGGTGCACATAACCCCCATATATTCTTTGAATTCCCAGTCAGACAATGGCACTGTATACCAGTAGTAAAAATTGTGGGTGCACATAACCCCCATATATTCTTTGAATTCCCAGTCAGACAATGGCACTGTATACCAGTAGTAAAAATTGTGGGTGCACATAACCCCCATATATTCTTTGAATTCCCAGTCAGACAATGGCACTGTATACCAGTAGTAAAAATTGTGGGTGCACGTAACCCCAATATATTCTTTGAATTCCCAGTCAGACAATGGCACTGTATACCAGTAGTAAAAATTGTGGGTGCACATAACCCCCATATATTCTTTGAATTCCCAGTCAGACAATGGCACTATATACCAGTAGTAAAAATTGTGGGTGCACATAACCCCCATATATTCTTTGAATTCCCAGTCAGACAATGGCACTATATACCAGTAGTAAAAATTGTGGGTGCACATAACCCCCATATATTCTTTGAATTCCCAGTCAGACAATGGCACTGTATACCAGTAGTAAAAATTGTGGGTGCACATAACCCCCATATATTCTTTGAATTCCCAGTCAGACAATGGCACTGTATACCAGTATTAAAAATAGTGGGTGCACATAACCCCCATATATTCTTTGAATTCCCAGTCAGACAATGGCACTGTATACCAGTAGTAAAAATTGTGGGTGCACATAACCCCCATATATTCTTTGAATTCCCAGTCAGACAATGGCACTGTATACCAGTATTAAAAATAGTGGGTGCACGTAACCCCCATATATTCTTTGAATTCCCAGTGAGACAATGGAACTGTATAGCAGTAGCAAAAATTGTGGGTGCACGTAACCCCCATATATTCTTTGAATTCCCAGTCAGACAATGGCACTATATACCAGTAGTAAAAATTGTGGGTGCACATAACCCCCATATATTCTTTGAATTCCCAGTGAGACAATGGAACTGTATAGCAGTAGCAAAAATTGTGGGTGCACGTAACCCCCATATATTCTTTGAATTCCCAGTCAGACAATGGCACTGTATACCAGTAGTAAAAATTGTGGGTGCACATAACCCCCATATATTCTTTGAATTCCCAGTCAGACAATGGCACTGTATACCAGTAGTAAAAATTGTGGGTGCACATAACCCCAATATATTCTTTGAATTCCCAGTCAGACAATGGCACTGTATACCAGTATTAAAAATTGTGGGTGCACATAACCCCCATATATTCTTTGAATTCCCAGTCAGACAATGGCACTATATACCAGTAGTAAAAATTGTGGGTGCACATAACCCCCATATATTCTTTGAATTCCCAGTGAGACAATGGAACTGTATAGCAGTAGCAAAAATTGTGGGTGCACGTAACCCCCATATATTCTTTGAATTCCCAGTCAGACAATGGCACTATATACCAGTAGTAAAAATTGTGGGTGCACATAACCCCAATATATTCTTTGAATTCCCAGTGAGACAATGGCACTGTATAGCAGTAGCAAAAATTGTGGGTGCACGTAACCCCCATATATTCTTTGAATTCCCAGTCAGACAATGGCACTGTATACCAGTATTAAAAATAGTGGGTGCACGTAACCCCCATATATTCTTTGAATTCCCAGTGAGACAATGGAACTGTATAGCAGTAGCAAAAATTGTGGGTGCACGTAACCCCCATATATTCTTTGAATTCCCAGTCAGACAATGGCACTATATACCAGTAGTAAAAATTGTGGGTGCACATAACCCCAATATATTCTTTGAATTCCCAGTGAGACAATGGCACTGTATAGCAGTAGCAAAAATTGTGGGTGCACATAACCCCCATATATTCTTTGAATTCCCAGTCAGACAATGGCACTGTATACCAGTATTAAAAATAGTGGGTGCACATAACCCCAATATATTCTTTGAATTCCCAGTGAGACAATGGAACTGTATAGCAGTAGCAAAAATTGTGGGTGCACGTAACCCCCATATATTCTTTGAATTCCCAGTCAGACAATGGCACTATATACCAGTAGTAAAAATTGTGGGTGCACATAACCCCAATATATTCTTTGAATTCCCAGTGAGACAATGGCACTGTATAGCAGTAGCAAAAATTGTGGGTGCACGTAACCCCCATATATTCTTTGAATTCCCAGTCAGACAATGGCACTGTATACCAGTAGTAAAAATTGTGGGTGCACATAACCCCCATATATTCTTTGAATTCCCAGTCAGACAATGGCACTGTATACCAGTAGTAAAAATTGTGGGTGCACATAACCCCAATATATTCTTTGAATTCCCAGTCAGACAATGGCACTGTATACCAGTATTAAAAATTGTGGGTGCACATAACCCCCATATATTCTTTGAATTCCCAGTCAGACAATGGCACTATATACCAGTAGTAAAAATTGTGGGTGCACATAACCCCCATATATTCTTTGAATTCCCAGTGAGACAATGGAACTGTATAGCAGTAGCAAAAATTGTGGGTGCACGTAACCCCCATATATTCTTTGAATTCCCAGTCAGACAATGGCACTATATACCAGTAGTAAAAATTGTGGGTGCACATAACCCCAATATATTCTTTGAATTCCCAGTGAGACAATGGCACTGTATAGCAGTAGCAAAAATTGTGGGTGCACGTAACCCCCATATATTCTTTGAATTCCCAGTCAGACAATGGCACTGTATACCAGTAGTAAAAATTGTGGGTGCACATAACCCCCATATATTCTTTGAATTCCCAGTCAGACAATGGCACTGTATACCAGTAGTAAAAATTGTGGGTGCACATAACCCCAATATATTCTTTGAATTCCCAGTCAGACAATGGCACTATATACCAGTAGCAAAAATTGTGGGTGTATATAGCCCCAATTCTATTGCTAGGGGACTTGCAGGGTATTTCTGAGGTGAAGGTGGGGGGGCACACCGTTGGAACGGGGATTTGGGGTGTATATATGGGGTATACGGGAATACACTGTCAGTGTGTTCCATTCAGGATCCTGGGAAAGCTGGGTTGCGGCGATTGAGCCCGTCAGTGCCACGTTACACTGACAAGCTTCTCCCTGGAATTGAAGTTATATGTAAGCCCAATATATTCTTTGAATTCCCAGTGAGACAATGGCACCATATGGCAGTAGCAAAAATAGTGGGTGTATATAGCCCCAATCCTATTGCTAGGGGACTTGCAGGGTATTTCTGGGGTGAAGGTGGGGGGGCACACCGTTGGAACGGGTATCGGGGGTATATATGGGGTATACGGGAATACACTGACAGTGTATTCCATTCAGGATCCTGGGAAAGCTGGGTTGCGGCGATTGAGCCCGTCAGTGCCACGTTACACTGACAAGCTTCTCCCTGGAATTTAGCTCTTACAAGAGCTGTTGTGGTTGTCTTCTCCTTCCTATCTAGCCTGTCCCTGCCTACCCAGAATCTAACCCCTAGCTAACTGGACGGAAACCTCCGTCCTCGGTGAATTGCAAGCTCAGAATGACGCGAACCTGGGCGGCGCTGTTCTTTTAAATTAGAGGTCACATGTTTTCGGCAGCCAATGGGTTTTGCCTACTTTTTTCAACGTCACCGGTGTCGTAGTTCCTGTCCCACCTACCCTGCGCTGTTATTGGAGCAAAAAAGGCGCCAGGGAAGGTGGGAGGGGAATCGAGTAATGGCGCACTTTACCACGCGGTGTTCGATTCGATTCGAACATGCCGAACAGCCTAATATCCGATCGAACATGAGTTCGATAGAACACTGTTCGCTCATCTCTAGTGCTGATGGCAAAGACTATGGTTTAGGATGCATTCAGACTTGGAGGGTTTAATGTGGCTTTTACCTGTGGATTTGCACAAGTAAAATTCACATTACAATGCCAGGCAAGTGGAGGAGATTGTCTGGCTGGTTTAGTACTTTTTCCTGACATTGCTTCTGAAATACTAATGTCAGATTGTACCTCCTTGTTCTTGTGTTTAGATTTTTGTTAAAATTACTTCCCTCCTGAACCTTATTTATACCTTTAAAATATACATAATGGTTTCAGTCACCCCCCCTCCTACTTTGCTTAAGGCTGTCCTGATCCTGATATGCTGTAACCAAAAAAAAATAAATCAGTGTCTGAACCATCTTGCAAAACATAAGCCTTTATATAGCTTTCTGAATTCAGAGTAAAGCAGCAATCGCCTTTGAAAGGTGAGAATAAAAAGAAATATAAAAAATTTGCAGCAGTGGGAAGGTGTTAAAGGTCCTTTTACTGAATACAGGCCGTGCCTAGCACCAATTGATATAGCAGGTTGATCAGTGCTGAAATAAAGCCTCATCTCCCCATGTTATGACTCTTCAATTCTGCCAGTCAGACTGATTTATACCTTACACACACTGTTTCAAAATGCTGAATCACATGGGGTTTATTGTGAGCAAGTCTTTGTCCAGATCAGTGAATGCAAAGTATAGATGTCATATAATCATGACATGTGATGCTCTATACTCTGCAGTCACTAAATCCTTCCACTGAGCACCACGCCTGCACCTCTGTTGATACAAGAATGAGCTATACCTTGGGCTTACCTGCAGAAACGTGTGGCCATTGATCACTGGGGGTAATTGCCGTGTCTGGCTGTGACCTTTCACCGGCCAATGCAAACAATATTCCAATGAATTAACGAACATCAATACGATTGTTTGATGCCACACAGTTATCGTATTTTTGGAGATGGTGGAAAATGTGCCAACAATATTGAAATTTAGGCATAAAAAAAAGAGCTCATTTATTGGCAGACTGCTGCCATATTTACATAGGTAATTCCGGATCGGGAATGCTTGTTTGTCCTCTCAGCAGGGTTTGTAAGACGGCCGTGTAAAACCTCATTGTTAGCGGTAGATCTACCTGTGTAAACGAGAGTGTGTGGCAGACAAAATGCAAACTATATCATATATTATATAATAACAATTACCCTGGGACACCTGTGATCTTTAACCACTCAAATCAGTTGTACACAGTGCTTAAACTGGGCCGGAACGCGATGGAGCTTAGTTCCGGCACAATAGCAAAATGTCTTTTGGCATAAATGTATTTGAAGTGGAATGTGTGGAAAATAAAAAACACAGTTTCTTACCTCCCCTTGCTCTGGAAGGCTTCGGGCCAACTTGGTGACGTCTCAGACGTCACATTGGCCAGGGGTCGCATCCTTATTTGTCGCGACGCAAACCCCTGCTCAAATCACATCCCATACATCTTTGAAGATGGACGACATCTGTGGGGAATGCGCTAAAGCCTGGCAGAGGTAAGTAACAGTGTTTTTTATGTTTGTATCCCCCCTCGGTCTCCGATTATTATACTCTGGGGTCTGAAAAGACCCCAGAGCATAATAATTGTACATGAATGTACAATGTGGCATACTACTGTGTGGAGGGGCCACTATGGGACATAATACTTTGCACAGGGGCCAGTATGGGACATAATACTGTGTGCAGGGGCCACTATGGGACATAATACTGTGTGGAGGGGCCACTATGGGGCATAATACTTTGTGCAGGGGCCACTATGGGACATAATACTTTGTGCAGAAGCCACTATGGGACATAATACTTTGCACAGGTGCCAGTATGGAGCATAATACTGTGTGCAGGGGCCACTATGGGACATAATACTGTGTGGAGGGGCCACTGTGGGGCATAATACTTTGTGCAGGGGCCACTATGGGGGATACTACTGTGTGCAGGGGCCAGTATGGGACATACTACCTTGCACAGGGGCAGGCTGTAGAAATACCTGTATCAAATAATACATGGAGAATTGAAAACTGAAGGAAAGCGTTCACAGGCAGTGAAATTCTATTAATCTAACTAGTTGTATTGAATTGGTGGACAAGTCTCAAGTCCCAAGACTAGTAATTTTTCATACAATATGACTATATGACCAGCTCTTGCTCTAGAGTCCAACGGGAGATTAGGAATGTGATAGCAAAATAAGGCCCTATTCACATGTCTTTATTTTTCACAGATGGCATATGTATTCATTCATTTGAATGTATTTATTCAGATAACCATTATGGGACATAATACTTTGGACAGGGGCCACTATTCCAAAGTTCCCCCTAAAATTTTTTTCCAGTTTAAGCACTGGTTGTAGAATTATGTTTAGGCCTTATTGACACGTCCGCATCATATTCACGGACAGCACCAGCCCTGCTAATGTTAATTAGGTGTGATGTCTGTGATTGATCTGTTTTTCACATCTGTGAAAAGCAAATCAACTTTTTTTTTTCATTTCCTATACTTTCTATGTCTCTGGGTTTGTATAAAATGGATGACATACAAATGCCATTCATTTTTTATTTCACCGGCACAGAAACTTCCATCAGCATCAGTGAAAAAACCCAAACATGTTGTCGTTTTTATTTCATGGACCCCATGGCTGTGAAAAAAATGGTTATCTGAATAAATACATTGAAATGAATGAATACATATGCTATCCGTGAAAAATAAAGACATGTGAATCGGGCCTTACTTTAGTATCAAAATCCTAATCTCCCGTTGGACTCTAGTAGGAGCTGGTCATATGGTCATATCGTATGATAAATTACAATCTTGGGACTTGAGACTTGTCCACCAATTCAATACAACTAGTTAGATTAATAGAATTTCTCTGCCTGTGAACACCTTCCTTCAGTTTTCAATTCTCCAAGTATTATTTGATACAGGTATTTCTACAGCCTGCCAAATAGGAGCCATCAGTGAGTCCCACACTCCCTGAATGGGTGTAGGGTTATAAAAATTTTATTAAAAGTTAACATTAATTATATAACATTTCAGATTTTTTATACAATGACCAAGAAAGAAACTCTCCAGTGGCGAATTAAAAACATAATGGGCTCTATGGATTAAATGAAAGTCCATACCTCATCCGCTCTCATTAATAGCCACTCTTCTTACTTTGTGCCTGTATAATAAGTTATCTTATTCTCTTTGTAAAAGTCTATTAAGGCTTGGTAAGAAGGAGCTCCATGGTGATGACCTGGCTGTCAATCTACATAAGGTAATTAAAATGCGATTCTGATAAATATGCTTTTGTTGTGTGCGCCATTACATTACATACACCATTAAATACAGCAATTACAGTAATTTGTCCTTTAATGAAGCTTTTATTTAGATGTTTTACTTTGGTTTCCAGATATAAAGATTGAAATGGAGTAAGCATCTCTCATACACTGAACCATGTATGATTCATAATATGAAACAAATTTAACCATAGGGCCTACACTATCAGCTTAGACATCGCTTTTATCAAAAGGAATCATTTTTGCCTGCCCCATCACCCATTTACCCGATCATAGGAAACCCTGCGTCTACCCTAGGCCCGTAACTCTTTTGTTTTCGGTGCTAAGTAGGTATGTTGTGAGCGAAATACTTCTTGGACCACTTACACTACGCTGTTGAAGTCCCAGGACTGGCTCCCTTCGGCACCTGGAGGGTTATACAACAGACACAATTCCTTTTTTCCCTTATCTCTCCGTGATAGGCCATTGACTCTATGCAAAAAGACATGCACTGAGACTGACTCATACCGACATCCCTAGTTGAAGTTTTATGTTCTTTAAACCTCACCCACCAAAAATTACATTCCACCAATCCTGAGCAAGTGGAGAGACAACCTGAGAATGTCTTTCTGTAAACTCCCTCAAATATCTCTTACATTTGCTGGAGATGTGGGTCCTAGGAGGGCACCCTTCTTCATATTTTTTGGTCCTGCTCCTTAATAAATTCCTACTGGGATGGAGTACACCGCATACTCACATGAGTCTGACTTTTCTCTTACAGGCTACCAAGTCCTCTCTTACTTTGGAAGTCTTCCACCTCACCTACGCTAATGCACTGCGTCTGTAGAAAATCTAACTAAGAACATGGAGAACCTCACCTCAGGAACACACATGACTGCTTCATCTCAGCATGGACCCCCTGGATAATGTTTGAGTATGGATAAGTATCAGTATCTTAAGAGAACCTGAGAGGCACTGGATGGTCACTTGCAATTGACCAAATTTCCCCCTCCTTTCTTTCCCCTATTTTTTCCCTTTCACTACTTTCTCCCATTCTGATCTCCCTTCTGCATCTTCCCATATAACGGTCCCCCTACTCTCCTGTCCACCACCCACCCTTCCCCAATTTCCCCTTGATTTCAGAAACATGATTACATACATGTATAGGTTATCCCTGAGGATGTTGAAGTGTTTTGACTTACATTGTCCTATGGGGCAGTTGCTCATGTTGACACACATGGGAGTATTTATCTGATTATACAGCACCGATAGCGTCCCATGTTTACCTTTGTTTGATTTCCAGACTATTTGTATTCTCTTTGTAAAACTTTATAAAAGGAACTTGTAAAAAAAAAAAATAGACCAGTGTAGCTATATTTCAGCATACAGGACCCCATGGTACTACTAAGCTAAACGTAGATTGACATTGAACTTTCTGATCATCCATATTTAGTTTGGAGGAGAAAGTGGGGGGGGGGGGCAAGGTGCTATGTTCATTATACAGATACTAAAATACAGCCTTATTACAACCATGTAACACAAAGTCGGGACAGTGGCGACCACACAGTCAAATTCTGTCAACCAGTTGATCCCAGGTATGAAAATTTTCAATGGAGATGGTGCATTAAAAATTAAGAAAATGCCATATTGCAGCCACTTCTATTGGCGCCATTGGTATGTGTTCCAGACTGCATTGGGCATTATTACATTCGTGATTTCTCCCTCTATAAATTATATTTTCATGGAGGAATTTTCCCTCCGTTGGTTTCAGTTTTATCGATGTTACGATGTTATCGATGTACACCATGTGTTACTGCTGTTTTAGTGGTTCACCTCTCTGTTGTTCAGGTCATTCAACTGACACCCAAACAACAGAGATACGACAATAGTGTGAATCTAGTGCTATTGAGATCCAATCCACCACATATTTATGAGCCTTTATACTTCTAGCTACCTATATAGCATTACAAGAGTTAATTGGTACCATATTAATATGTATTTCTTCATACAAGTTTTCTGTCTGCACTGTGAATATCTGATGAGTCTTGCAGAGCCGTGTATTCTTGTCATTATACTACCACTATAAAATACTATAAATCCCAGAGTATCTGACTTGAGAGATACCCTGAAAATAAAAAGTACACTAATAAATAATTCACCAAGCAATATGTTTTTGTGCAGCATCCAGTAAAACAGTTGGATTACAGAATACAATTACTCAGAAGGTTAAGAATATACTTTGGTCGCCTCTCCCTCATTATCAGTTTGATGCACTTTTTAAGCGAAGTTTACGGGAGCTGGGCCTCCCTCCGCGGGAATACGGTATGCATTTTTTCCGTATTGGCGCAGCGACGGAGGCAGCCCATGCTGAGCTGATGGAAAATGACGTGAAAAGAATTGGTCATTGAAAATTGTCATGTTATGCTGGATACATGAGACCGGACCTCGTCCTGTGAGTCTGTTGTTTTTCTTCTTTTGCAGATCAGCGGGACCCTGTTGTTTGTTTATAGGCCATTTTACATTGTTTAGGCGGCTCAGAGGGCCAAGTTCAGACCTGATGGTAGAAACCTTGGTTTTTAACACATTGGGGTAGTGTGGAGGGGTGTGAGATGGTGCCAGGTGCTCCCGGAAGTGGTGAACTTCAGTCGGTGCGTGCCGTTGCTGGTCATCTTGGTCATCCACGTTAGAGAAAAGGACCTTGCATGGCTGAGCTTTTGGCTGTCATGCAATCGGACCAGGAGAGCATACCTGGTTTCTTCCCTGAGGTGGTAATCGTATGGTCTGAAATTGTGCCCAGGTTAACGTGGCACGGGGCCAGGGATACTGAGTCAGTGGAACGATGCCAAAGATCGGTAAATGCCAGGATGGCCCATATTGTAAGATCTCGGAGTGGGGTAGTGGTCCGGCATAGTCAGTTGGAGGAGGACAATTCCAGGCTGATATGCCCCGATGGTGTATAGTTAAACAACATCAGTGTGGACATTTTCTTGTCCAGCTTGCAAGATGGGGTCAAACAGGCGTTATTTCTTTTGGGTGGGTGTCGGGGCCTGGTATAGGGGTACACGTGCCCCTCGGTGGCGGTACTTCACAGAAAATAGGTTGGATGGGGAGGTGTCTGGCCCTCTGGATGTCAGTGCAGGGCTACCCACTCCCGATCCAGGGTCGGTTTCTATGGTTACAAGATGTTTGTTTTATGGGTGTCCATGGCAACTGGTAACCATGGCAATGGTTTATACAAGTTAAATTTAAACAAAGCTGTCCTTACACCTACAAAAGAAATTTAAGTTGTTGGTGTCTTTATTGCAATGGGAGGGAAATGTGATTGGAAAAAGGTACACATCAATGCAGTCTTGCCACTGCACCACACTTCTCCATGGAAACAATGAGTGCAGAATTGAGCTAAAGGCCATGACAACATGTTGCTAAAATGCAGCATTTTACAGAACCTGCAAAGTGGATGGGATTCTGGCTAATCTCATCCACACATATCCACAGTGGAAATGCTGCAATTTCAAAAACCCTTGCATTTTTTTTAAAATCTCAGAGTGTCAATTAAACGGAAACACTACCATGACTTTCTGTGGAAAAAACACTGTGGAAAAAAAAGCACTGCATTTCCGCTCCAGTCTTTTCTGTAGCGGTTTTTACCTGCGGCTTGCTACATAACGCCTAATGGGGGTTTCTGATGAAAATAGCCTCATTTAAATTTGTTGCCGATTAAATGTTAAACATTTTTGCAAATAAACATAATTAAAAATTTTGCAGAGTATTAAAGAATTTCTGAAATCTGCTCAGTTGTGACAGTCTGTTGTCTTGATCGGTTGCCAATGGATATGAACATGAATGCAGGATCTTTCTATGGTCTTGCACTTGTCTAAAAACCCAGCTATGGTTTCCTTATTGTGGACAGGTTATCAGGCAGGGACAGTTCACATATGACAGATAAGCTGGCCACAATAAGGAAATCATGGTTGGGTTTCAGAGTATAGAGAATTCCTGCATTCATGGTCGTATTCCTTGGCAATTGATCAAGACAACAGACTGTCACCATTGAGAGATTACAGAAAATCTTTGAAATTCTGCAAAATCAAAATCTTTATTTATATTTGCAAAAATGTTTGACTTTTAATTGTTTTTTCTTTCTTTATGTACCTATTCCTTCAGTATATATAGTTTATTCATTTATATCTAAAAATGATTAGGCGCCTCATTGTTACTTGGGTCATGTGATCCCATTCTGCCTAGCTAAGAAGTAATTGCTTCTCTGCCCTACAAGTCACAATCTCACTTACTGCATGCATAGACGGTTCCACTCAGATTCTCCACAAGAGGCACCAACTCCTATAACAGTTACTGCTGATGATTAGACAGACTGCTGTCACATAGTTATAATAAAGACGACAGTTCAGCCTTCCTGGCTGTATATGTACAGTCTGTTCAGGAGACTATAGGAAGAATGATTATTAAATTGGCCTCCAGCAGAAAGAGAGAGCGTTTTCTCTAGATGCCCATGTGATGATAAAGAAATCTAAAAATCAAGACAGTGTTAGATTAGAGCAGACAGAAATGAGTACTATATACACACATATATATATATATATATATATATATATATGTACAGAGTGTGATAGACAATCAGGTGAGGTGCTGATTTGGGTTGAGGATATAAAAATTATGGTGGGGGGGTTACGGATTAGTTCAAATCTGCCCTGGTTGGTATTTCTTTTCCAGTATTGACAGATTAGCACTCCAATTCTATTGCCAAAAGAAAGATCCAGAGTAGGAAATTTTCCATCACTAGATACATATGCTCAGACTCTCCACATATAAAGAAACTGAAAATATGGAATGTCCACAATCTAAATGTAACTGTACCCCCGAAGGAGTAGTCAAACTTGGAATTCACCAGATAAAACAATAGAGGAGCACACAGAACGGATAAATATCTTTAAAGGGATTGTCCAGAGAGTTATAATTGACTTACATGGTCCAACAATGGTTATTGATGTACATGGCGGTTCCAGACACGGTACAACTCCTGAGCGATGTGATCCAAACCAGCATTGTGCCCCATGGGTTGCTCTACCTCCTGGGTCACTCCACCCCTCCTCCCATGATTTCACAGGTAATTAATTAAGGAGGAAGGTGATAGAGGGGCCCCCAAATCCATCATCAGTGACCCCCAGACCAGGTAAGTAAATTACAGCTCCCAAGACAAACCCTTTAACCTCTTATGTGTCCTGGTGGTCTAATGATATACAGTGAGGAGATTAGAGTCCAGTCCTTTGACAGCCTTCTTCTATTCAGAAAGATCACACCTACCGAACTCACTGCGACAGAGGCACACAACCACAATAATGACATAGTGCTAAATATTAAGTCACAGAGCACTTTGAGGATAAGTCACCACTGGACGGAAACGCAGCGTTTTCAACAGAAAGTTCATAGAGTTTTCCTCCGTGAACTTTCTGTTACAATGATATCTATAAGAAAGCCGCTGGCTTTTCCGTAGATATGATTGACATGCTGCGATTTTCAAAACCGCAATGGTTTTGGAAATCACAGCGTGTCCGCGCTACGATTTTTTCAGCAAAGTGGGCATGGGATTCGCATGAATCCCATCCACTTTGCAAGTACTGTAAAACGCCACTATTTTTACCACGGAGTTTCCACCACGGCCAGATCGCAGTGTTTCCAGCCAGTGGGGCCCTGGCCTTAGGCTGAGGCCCCACATTGCGGAAATGCAGCTTTTTGTGTTGCAGAATTTGTTGTGGTTTTTTGAGCCAAAGCCAGGAGTGGATTGAGCAGAAGGGAGAAGTATAAGAACTTCCTATATATTTCCTATTCCTTTCATTCCCATTCTTGGCTTTGGCTTTAAAAACGGCAACAAAATCTACAACAAAAAAAGCTGCGTTTCTGCAACGTGGGGCCTAAGCCTTATTCTATTCATAAGGAAATCACAAAACCCAGCACATTATGATTAAAAGCAGCATGCCCAACTCATGTTTTGCTATAACAGCTTTTTTCTAGGACATCATACTATATTGATACAGCCCAATTTATTAGTTCCGACTGGTTTTAGATCGATAGTAATAAACTTTATTGGAGTTCAAATATTATATTAAAATGTTATGTACTGAGCAATATGTAGTTTTTGTGTTGTTTTCTCATCTGTCCAGCCATACCTTCCCTAAAGACACTATTCCTACATGTAGGGAGGATTTTATATTGCATTTGACTTTTAATTCGCTGTATCATAAGAAACACCAGAATGAAAGTATATTGGAGACTAAGCACATCAGTATCCCCTCCTGTATGGGAGAGGTAAGAACTCCGGCTCTCCTCTAATTAGTAAGCCGGGCTAAGGACAGCAGCCAGCCTAGGTATGTCTAGTAAGGAAGAGCTGTCCTGAGATATAACACTGTCAGCACAATCCAGCAATATTAGTAATCCTCCAGCGATATACCGGCAGCACTGCAACATTAATGGAACTGGAAGTTTATAGCTGGGACAACAATATTTAGGATAGCCAGTTAATATAATATAGAGTGTAAAGCTCCAGTTGTGAGCCGCAGAGACTCTATAAGTACTGAATTATCTCAGCAATAAGTTAGACACTGAGAGGATAAGTTGGACAATAAGGGGCTAATAGAAAAAAGCATTATTGTGTGAATATAACACAAACAACAGTTTGGTATTTTCCTCGCTATAATACTTTCAATTAAGTATATAAACACATACTTCCAATATCTTACTTAGAGTCAGTACACAGAGTTTTTGGGCGCTGATTTTGAGACTGAATCCGCCTCAAAATCAGCTTAAAAAAAGCCTCCCTATAGAACTCTATTGGGAGGCTTTTCTTGAAGGCTGATTTTGAGGCAGATTCAGCGTCAAAATCAGCGCCAATAAACTCTGTGTGCACTAACCCTTAAAGGACGAATAAAGCCAGATTCCAAACAATTAAAAAAGAATTACACAATTATTATCACAATTACAATGCATAAAAAATATAGTCCCGGATTCTGTGTCCTGTCTCGCTGTCCATGTCGGCAAGAGGTGTGTCCTGGCTTCAACTGATGACATAACTATTTCATATATATTTTTGGTTTTTATCCTTAGGTTTCAAGGTTAAGGTTATGTTCACACAGAGTTTTTTGCAGGCGGATTTTGCCGCAGAATCCACCTCAAAATTTGTCTGCAAAAACATCTCCCATTCATTTCAATGGAAGTCAGTCTCTTTTTCTTCCCACTAGCGGGAAAAAGAAACAACATGCCCTATCTTCCCACGGATTCCGCGGCTGACTTAGCTGCAGCATCCACGGTTCAAGACACACTCCCGATTAGGCCCACTCATTCTGGCCTAATCAGGAGCGGGATGCCACGACAGGATGTCGATGCACTGCAACGGCATCCCATTGCGGCTAGCAGCACGGAAAAGTCAAACCTTTTCCACTGAGTGAATCTACCCTTAGTTTCCCCTTCAAGTACTTTTAAAAAATATATCAAGTATATGGTATAATTTTACCCCATCTCCATAGTGTATCAGCAGGAGTATTAAACACCTATCTTTTCATGTACATCAGCCCTGAGAGTGAAAGGCCCTAGGGTCCACTTTTTTTTTTTTTCAAATGTCCTATTGTTTTACATTATTAATGACCATTGTATATATTACACGCCATTCAAACAGTGACATCTCCTGTATATAACAGGCGTTATATACAGACAGTAAAGCTTTTACAATGCAGTACAGGTTTTATAGGAAATGTCAGCAGGAAATTCATTATGAACCCTATCACAGTATCTTAGTGGTGAATCTACAGTTTCCAAAGATGCCTTTGATACTCAGTGTTGGAGCCCCATTTTTATGTAAATCACTGCTTTATTCATATGGAGTCTTAGCATGCTTATGGTTTGTCTCAGTTTTAGTTACCTAGGCAAAGTACTTTTGGAAATAAAATGACGATTTACATAAAAATGGGGCTTCAAAGCTGAATAACAGAGGAATATTTGGAAATTGTAGAATCATCTCTATAAGGTTTATAACACATTTACTGCTTACTGACTCCCTTTAAGGTCGCATCACATAAGGTTCATGTCCTTAACAACCGGTCATGCAGAGAAAAGCCATTAGGTGTTATACTCACAATGCTGCAGAGTTTATTATATAGGAGTCGTGTTTCCTGGGGGACCAAACCTAAAATCTAAAGTGTTAAGTTTTCTCACACATTTTACATTTCTTGTTCATCAGAAATGGAAAGTGTAATTATTTTTATTCATGGGAGACATTCTTCCTGTAGGAAGCCGTGCGCAGGTCGTGAAGGCATTAGAATGATTTTATAGATAAGTCTTTCTCATCAGTATTAAGCTCCTCAAACCAATCAAGCGCTTCTACATTCACGTACACCATAAGCTGGTCATATCTGAAGGTAATGTCAAAGACCGAAACACTAAAATGATACATAAACTCCTCAATACGTATTAAAATATATTACTAAAACATGCAGAGGAATTCACTCATTAATAAATGAATTATTTTAGCAATGGAGAACAAGTCAGCTGTGGGTGCCCTTACACGGCGCATCCGGGCCGTGTTGGCTGAATGTTAATTGTCAGGGTACACCTGTACTTTCTTGAGTATTACAGGAGCAGCCCTGTAATTAAAAGGGCGCACATAATTACCGCTAATTACTGGGCTGCACCTGTACTTGTATACAATGGAAGGTACGTCAGTACAGGTGCATCCCCAGATTAGCACATAGCACATCTAGTTGAGATGCAATGTCTAAGGGCACCCTAAAGTCATAACAATTATCATTAATGATGAAAATCTCTATCAGCTAAAAATGATTGGTTTAACGAATGTACTGTAGTACAAAGACATCATATTTTCTCCTAATATAAGTACGTTTCCATGAAAAATATCTTGGCAAATATCTGCCCCTGTATGCCCCTTTTCCACCCTGCATTTGGATTGTTAAAGGAAGTTTGTCGGCTGTGTTATGACTACTAGGCCACTAACAGGACCAGGTACAGGACTAAAAGATATGCAGACCTTTGTGCCTGCCACGAGAGGTGCACTATATGCAGCAACCCAGTGAAGGAGACCAGAGAGTGAGAGTATGCTCCTCACTCCCTCCAATCCCTCTCCAGGGCCGTGCACAGTCAAGGAGGGTCCTGCAACACTACCTGATGAAGATGATAGTGATCTTGTTACCCCGGGGCACTCCCAGTTGGAGAGGGGACCTCTCTACTCTGAGCTGGTGTGGTGTTATTCCGGAGAGCCCTGATGGTAATGCAGGCAAACGACTCAGGGAGTCCAGAGTTGCAGTAAACCAAGAAACTGTTTAATTTCAACTGTATCCACCCAATAGAATCAGCAACTTTGCAAATGGGGGTATCAAATGCAGTTCAGGCCCACTGCCTTGTTCATAGGAGGCTACCCAAGAACATTAGAGGCTCTAACATGAAAGTCCTTCATTATTCCTCCTCTCGTGCTACTCCCAATTTAGTGACATGGGGTTTCTAGAAGGGCAAGGAGTTGCTGATATGGTTCTGGTTACCTGGAAGCTAGGACCGAATGCGTACCTCCTATCAGTTCCTCCGTTGCACCTCCTGGCACGGGTGGCAAACATCTCTCAGAGATGCTGAAGTATATTCCCTGTCTCAAAGCTGTCTCTGGATGAGCCTGGGGCGATGAATATTCCTCCTAGAGGCTCCTAGAGGCCCGCGGCTCCCGCAAGGAAAGGGGCGTGGGGTCCGCGCTGCAGGTGATTCGCGCAAGGGTGAGGGGGCCATGGACGAAGTCGCAGGTATAGCTAGTATTACATGTAACATATAAAACATATAAGACGGGACAAACCAATACAACCTGGAGGCACAAAAGACAAACATAAGAAATCAGCAGCTACTCCAGGATGCTGCATATATACACCTGCAGATTGATCAATAACCTCATTGCTCAATACTCCTTTGTATCGGCCTGTTTACACAGGCCACTGCAAAGTGAACGATGGAAGAGTGACTGATACTTCACCCATTTATCCCCCATTTATCTGTGCTGATAACATAGAGCGATGTGCTGTCCATAGTCTGCATCTGTTACACTACATGAAAGGTACAAGCAGTTGCTTGTTGGTTGGCAGCACTATTACACAGGACAAGTGTCTTTGTATTTTTCCTGATTCTCAGACTGTGTAAAAGGCCCTTTAAGACTATGTTCATACGGCAGTACGTGAAGAGAAATTGCTCTTGATTTTCCACTTGATTTGGCTGTGGGATTCTCATAACGGGATGCTGATGTTTTCTGCATCTAATTAGACCCAGATGAATGAGCCTAATCTGGAGGGAGTCTTGAGCCGCTGAATCCGCGGCAAGATAGAGCAGGATGCTGATTTTTTTCAGCATACTGCTGCGATCTCTGCCTCCCATTGAAAACAATAGGAGGCAGATTCAGGGTGTAATCTGACACAGATTCAGCAGTGGAATCCACCCACAAATCTCCAGTCAATATCTACTTGTGAACATAACCTCATAGTGCAGAGAAAATTTTTTTTTCGCTTGTATGCAAACAAGGTTATAAGTGCTTGAAGCCTAGCAGGAACCTCTTACTAACACCTCCAGTAAAGCTGGAGAACAGTAGAATCACCAAATAAAGAGGGAGGTGATGGTAGTGTGTACTCACAAGAACTGGGGCACTTGTCAGGGTGGGGCCTGCACACAAAAAAATGTTATTTTTCTCTGCACTGCGGAGCCTATCTGCAGTCACAAAAATATTTCTACACTTATCTATAAAGATGCAATTCAAGAATAAAAAAATTAACTGACACTCAACTCTCTCCTTCTAGCCATTCCTGCACTGCAGCTCCTTTCACAGTCACTCTCTGGTGAGTGAGAGAGGTGAGTATAACTTCTTTTATTTTAAAGTCTTCCCTGCTGATGGACATAACACACCGTCCAAGTCCAAGTCCGTCAAAGTTTGTCTCCTTTTTTTACAAACAGTCTGGCTATAAAGTCGACCGAGAGAGTTGTGAAACATATTGTTAGATCATTGGCAAATTGTGTTGAACTCTTTGGGTTCAGCTAACTTTGCTTGGCCAGCTTGTAGCAGTCAATACCTCTTTCATTTACTAATTCCCTATAATTCCTAATATATTGTTGTTAGAAAGTCCTCGGCATTTATATTCACGGACAGGCTACCTGCCAAGAGTATCTAGTGATCCAGGTAAATTTTTCATACCAATAGGTTGTATATGAAAAACAGATGTAGGATGAAGCTAATAGCCTGCTAAAATGTCTCATAGCAGAAATACTCCGGGCAACTGTTCAAAGAGAACTATCATGATAAAGAGATATGGTACTCTCTTACCAGTCCTGCAGATAAAATTCTCTTTCCACCAGGCACTTATCATGAAATGCGACAATTCAAGTCAAGTTCCAATTTGAAGCATCAATGAATTGTCAAACTGGACAAGGTTTGGCAGATCGGCAGCCAAATCTCTCTAGCACTGATGATCTATATATGTATCAGTGTATATAGCTGTCCTTGCATTGCTTTGTTGTCAGCTGCTAACTTTATTTGTCAGATATTAAACATTGAATTATTGACAATGATTTGGAATTGAACCTTTTCTTTAACCACGTATTATCCATCTACTAGTAATATTACTTTTATGGAACATATGCTGGAAAAGACATATACAGTAAGTATTGTCTTATTAATGTGGTATGTAGAAAAAGTGTGAATGGTTCAAAGGGAGCCTGTAAGATCGAAAATGCCTTCCAAGCTAATACCTATGCCATGTAGGGGGATAGTGGAAGCAACACAGAGACGACCATCTTATTATGGATACACAACTAAGCCTACAAGTACATCTGGGGTGGGACCTGACTTGACAGATTTACTTACAGACAATTGCAAGTTATTTTTCTCCCCTAGAACCGCAGTCCAAAGACACTCCTGTAGCTGTAAGTGACACTTCCAGTCTCTGCCTGTGTGACAGCTGCCTGTAGGCAAATCTACCAAAACAGGCCCTGCCCACTGGGGAAACACGCGCTGGCTAATTTGCGTATCTGTAAAAATACAACAATCTGTACATTGCCTCACCAGTTTGTGGCCACAAAGGTATGTTTCTGCTCCTAATAATAGCCTGTACATGGCACTATTATTGCGTTTTGGACCTTACAGACTCCCTTTAACATAGCTACTGTAATGGGGCAGAGACCAAGGCAGCCTTGGCTCTACAAATTTATTATGATTCATTCCATAGAATTTATGATGGATTCCGCCTAAAAATCAGCTCCAAATTCCGTCTGAAATCTGCCTCGCATTCAGTTCAATGGGAGGCAGACATAAATTTTTTTCTTCTAGTTGATTTTTCTTGTAGTGAGAAAAAAAAGAGACATGCTCAATCTTCTAGTGGATGTTGCTTGGTATAAATTCCACTTGCGTGGTGTCAAATTTGCAAATTCCGTGGTAAATTTCATGGTGGAATTTGGCCAAGCAGAAAAATTCAGCACGTTCAAATTCCATTGTTTAAACATACCCTTACAAGACTCTTAATAATTCTGACACTTCTCGCGCCCGGGGGGATTTGTTTTAGAATGACTTAGGAAATGTCAGTCTTCATAAATTTCCTCCAATGTGTTCTTTATATGCCAGTGTTACTAATAAATGTTGACACGGAGGGTTTTCTTCAGCTTTGTAGTCATCATTTAAGGCATTGAGTCTTAGGCTTGAGTAGTTGATCATTTGCTGCCATTGTTGTAAAGCGCTCCACAGTAGTTAAAAGGCAGAAAAGATTTACTGCAGACAAAATGTTTTTCTAATCCCCAAATTATGGTTGAGTCCCATGTGAATTTTCCAGTCTGTATTCCTGTATACCACAAAATCATGCTTTGAAGAAGTATGATTTCCCAGTGCAGCACATTTACTAACACTGGGACGGATATACCAATGAAAATACGCCAGATATCTGATGTGATTGGTGGCAAAAAACTGGGTTGTAGAGCCTGTATCAGTGTTTCAGACACATTCTGGCAATATCTTTTGCTTTGCCCAAAAAGTGACTTAGTGAAAAAGTTGATTTACAGTTAAAGGGGTGTGGCTTCCAGTGAAAGGCGTGTGGCTTATAGTGAAAGGTTGTGTGGCTTCCAATGAAAGGTTGTGTGGCTTCCAATGAAAGGGGTGCGGCTTAGGATAGAACACTGCCAACATTTTGAGTATCTTTTTATTATTTATTTTTATTTGAAAACTAATCCAACTAGATCCGCAGAGTTTAAACAATTCCTTTTGGGGAGCACACAGGGGTAAGAAGAGTGTGTACAGACTACCACACAAGCCAGGTTCTCGTCCATGCGGTGGCCTTCATTGTTGAAAAAATAGGACATGTTTTATTTTTTCATGGCTCACACTCTATGTTCCTTTTCATGGACCCAATTGGTTCACACAAGGATCCATTAAACACACAGTTAAGAATTGGCTTGGTTGTGTAAATATGGCATGAGAACAAATATATAATATTATAATATTAATTCACGTATTATATGAGACACCGCATGCAGTGTATGTGATATAGGATGCACCAATAAAATGTCCAACATCTGGTGAGAAGAATATGTTTTAGATATAGCAAAAAAGTTAAAGGTATGTCTGATACAGCTAGACATTTGATCAGATATTACAATGGAGATACAATTCAGTTTGACTCATTGCTGTAGAATTGGTGCACAAGCCTATATGGGTGGAGGCTAGAGAAGGCATTTGCTTAATAGGGTGCCTTCTGGATTCTACTGTACATTTGGAATTTATGATTGGTCGATGGTGGTTTGGGATATAGTTGCATGTATATTATTATGGAGAATAGAATTCACGTACATTGTGTGTTGTCAGAAATATATAAATTGTTCATAAGATCTAGTAAATGCAACAAGCCAGTAGATATTCTGCCTAGTCTGTACTCTATATCTAGTGGAATAGGACAGGACGGCCTTTCCTGCCCGATACAAAATCATTATATTGGGCAGATAGTAGTTAGCTAGTAGAGATGAGCGAACACAGTTCGGAACAGCACGCTCACATAGAAATGAATGGAAGCGGCCGGCATGCGGGGGGTTAAGCAGCCGGCCGCTGGCAAAGTCTGCGTGCCAGGTGCTTCCATTAATTTCTATGGGAGCGTGCTGTTCGGATCGGCTGATCCGAACAGTGTTCGCTCATCTCTATTAGCTGGTAGACTTGGTCCTAGATTTTTCTCACCTTCAGAATCTCCTCACCAAACAATGTATTTGATATAGCGTTAATGATGAATCCAAAAGCTAAGGCCGCACAACTCAATTGACACACTTTAATGGAAATATTAGTTGAATATTTTTTGCTGGTGACGTGCAGACTACTACTTTTTTTAAGAAAAAGAGGAATTTTAGACCTTTTCTTTAACAATAAAGAAGATTAATACAATGTTATTAACAGTAATGAATAACGCAATCATAATATAGTGTACAAATATGTCGGTAAGGAATTCTATGATACATGCGAATATAAATCGACTTCATACAAAGTCTTATAGGTATCAAATGTTCAAATATTATATAATATTGTGTTACAGTTCTATACAATCTGGAAGGTAGAGATAACAATGTTTCAATTTCATCTGTAAAAATAAAACCTTCTATGGCTACGCATAGGTTTTAAGTAATATCTGTTTAAGAAACAATTCTAGTGAAATGTAAGGCACTGGCATAATCCTCCAGCGTTCAATGGCCTTTGTGGTATACTGCCTGGCTATTAACTTAGTTAAATATAAAAATCTATAAGAATTTAATAGAGGGCATTCTATATTACATATCTAGGTCATAAACTGTGCTTTTCAGATTGATTTTACTAATACAGTTATTATAAGAATTCCAAACAGCTGAAACCACAGCGAACATGGTCACCATTTAAAGCATTCCTGGTCCGGTAAAAAAAAAAAGATTCCTGCGCCTGCGCTGTAGTACAGCTAGAAATACAATGTACAACCTGCATACTTAGGGTCTCTTCCTCTGTATATTGGTTTTGGAATTGAGATTCATAAATTGTTAACCCCTTATCATCACAGCCAATTATGCTTTTTCATTTCTGGGAATATTGATGACTAAAATCTAAGTATTGTGGCATTGCCTCTTTTTTTATTACTGCCTCTATATTGTGCTTTTTAAAGTATAACTAAGCTTTCTTGCAACTTTTTGCTTTTCTGGCAGTTTTTATGTGAGGGTCAATGGCTATATCTTAGGCGTTCTAAAACGTAGAAACTTGATTTCGATGTCATGTGAAAGAAGAGAATCTCATCTTTCATATGAAACTCAGCATACAATATCCCATTCCCAACTGTGTTTTCAACCAGTTATATCTCTGTAAATCATAGAGGTAGAAATGCATCTTTATTATATATGTAACTAGCTTTTACCCGCGACTTCGTCTGCGGTGATTTGAGAATTGGGCGGACACAGACGTGTGAAACTGTAAAAGTGCTTTAAAAAGTTTGGTGGGCTAGCAAATGTGATGTGATGTGTTATATTGTGTATGTAGTGATACAGACAATGTGATGTGTTATATTGTGTATGTAGTGATACAGACAATGTGATGTGTTGTATTATGTATGTAGTGATACAGACAATGTGATGTGTTGTGTATGTAGTGATACAGACAATGTGATGTGTTGTATTGTGTATGTAGTGATACAGACAATGTGATGTGTTGTATTGTGTATGTAGTGATACAGACAATGTGATGTGTTGTATTGTGTATGTAGTGATACAGACAATGTGATGTGTTATATAGTGGAAAGCTATATGTAAATGTGAGTGAGTAGAGTGAGGGCTACTCAAGAGGTGACAGTAAGGAGTGTGCAGGCAGGTTGAGGCAGGAAATGCCAGGCAGTGTGTGTGAGTGTGTATGTAGTGATATAGACAATGTGATGTGTTGTATTGTGTATGTCGTGATACAGACAATGTGATGTGTTGTATTATGTATGTAGTGATACAGACAATGTGATGTGTTGTATTGTGTATGTAGTGATACAGACAATGTGATGTGTTGTATTGTGTATGTAGTGATACAGACAATGTGATGTGTTGTATTGTGTATGTAGTGATACAGACAATGTGATGTGTTGTATTGTATTGTGTATGTAGTGATACAGACAATGTGATGTGTTATATAGTGGAAAACTATATGTAAATGTGAGTGAGTAGAGTGAGGGCTACTCCTGAGGTGACAGTAAGGAGTGTGCAGGCAGGTTGAGGCAGGAAATGCCAGGCAGTGTGTTGTATTGTGTATGTCGTGATACAGACAATGTGATGTGTTGTATTGTGAATGTAGTGATACAGACAATGTGATGTGTTGTATTGTGTATGTAGTGATACAGACAATGTGATGTGTTGTATTGTGTATGTAGTGATACAGACAATGTGATGTGTTGTATTGTGTATGTAGTGATACAGACAATGTGATGTGTTGTATTGTGTATGTAGTGATACAGACAATGTGATGTGTTGTATTGTGTATGTAGTGATACAGACAATGTGATGTGTTGTATTGTGTATGTCATGATACAGACAATGTGATGTGTTGTATTGTGTATGTAGTGATACAGACAATGTGATGTGTTGTATTGTGTATGTAGTGATACAGACAGTGGAAAGCTATATGTAAATGTGAGTGAGTAGAGTGAGGGCTACTCCTGAGGTGACAGTAAGGAGTGTGCAGGCAGGTAGAGGCAGGAAATGCCAGGCAGTGTGTGTGAGTGTGTATGTAGTGATACAGACAATGTGATGTGTTGTATTGTGTATGTCGTGATACAGACAATGTGATGTGTTGTATTATGTATGTAGTGATACAGACAATGTGATGTGTTGTATTGTGTATGTAGTGATACAGACGATGTGATGTGTTGTATTGTGTATGTAGTGATACAGACAATGTGATGTGTTGTATTGTGTATATAGTGATACAGACAATGTGATGTGTTGTATTGTGTATGTAGTGATACAGGCAATGTGATGTGTTATATAGTGGAAAACTATATGTAAATGTGAGTGAGTAGAGTGAGGGCTACTCCTGAGGTAACAGTAAGGAGTGTGCAGGCAGGTTGAGGCAGGAAATGCCAGGCAGTGTGTGTGAGTCTATAGCTGGGGCTAGGAGTCCTGCTTTTGTGAGTCTCCTGCTAGGAAGCCATGGCACCAAAAGTAGCCTGTGACTCAATCCTAAGGGAAAACTATGTTTGTGGAAAATTGCACGCAAATCCATCCGGGCGTTTTAGCGTGATTGAGGAACAAACATCCAAACTTACAAACATATTAGTAGGATAAGTATATGTAGATTTACATTGGTGACATTTTCGTCAAGCTCTTTTGTGAGCTGATCATTGGTATTGCTTCTGTTTCTGTTCTATCGTGGTTTTATCTCCTATATTTTATATCCATGTGTATTATAATTATTCATAGCAACCATCACAATGGGATACAGAGGGAGCCCTCTCTCTTTGTAACCACTTAGATGTCACACTCAGCATCACCGTGGCATTTCTCTGATCTGAGCCATTTTAACAGTAGATGGATTCCTGTGGTGCTCATATGTACAGCTTCCAAGCCCCTGCTATCACCTGATATACAAGTGTTCCATTTTGTAGAAACTCCTTCCTGCTGATATACATACATGTATGTCAAATGGAGAATATTTATAGGAGATGTGGTTAAGTGAGATCACTGGTTTGAAGAGGGTGTAGATTTAGGCAATGGGTAAAAACAGGAGAGCAGGCAGCATCTCATGGAATAAAATGGGGGACAGCATTTTTTAACCAGCCACTACATATTGTGTTATTGCAATAGATAGCACCTGATCATGTCTACTCACCTGCCCATTCTACTGTCCATACCGCTCTCCACTGCTACTTCTAGGCAGTGTTCTTACGTCATGACAGTGACAGTGACCTTGTTTGAAAAACACTGAAGCGGCCAACAGAAGTTTTATTATAATTTTTTACCCACCCTAATACAATTATGTATAAGTTGTATTTGTTCTGGAAAGTAATGTCATATATTTGTTTTTCTTTCATTAGATGTCTCAGCTGGTGACTGAGAGAACCTTGCCCTCAAAAATGTCCTCTACTGCTCATCTAAGACAAATTCAATGTAGCTGCAGTGACCGACTTTCTTTTGGCTTTTGTGATGTTGATAACTGGATATCAGTAAGGGTGAGGTTCTCTCTAAGCAAAACCAAGCTGTGGTCCAATCCCGACTTGCCATCAAAGCAGTCCATGTCAATTATTTTTTATAATACATGTTAACCCTTAGCTGCACAAACACTGCTCAACTTTGGAACAAGAAGGATGGATTGTAAAACACAACACCAAAGTGCTTAGGGTGGGCTTTCCAGACCTTGTAACAAACGTTAAGTGTTACAAGACCACAACTATATTTAGTGCCCTGTATTTCTTTCTATAACTGTTGATTGGGTGTCTGATATGGAACTGGAGAGAAATCCTCTGCTGCCCCACTGCTGCTCTATGCCTACCCTCACACCATGAGTCTCATGCACAGGGTGAGATATCAAGACTACAGCATATTATCAATCTTGTCCATAGGGGCATAACTTGAGTGGGTGTAGAGGGTGCAGCTTCACCAGAGCCCAGGAGTGTTAAAGGGGTTGTCCCATCTCAAGGATCCTATCTATACTGGTATCTTAAGTAAATTGAAGCCTTTTCCTAAATATATTGCTTTAGAAATTCTGCTTTGCTTGCCTGTTATGTGACCTTATTCCTCCCATAGTTTACACAGCGTTGCTATAACCACGGACCTATTGGACAAGTGACGTCACTTACTCACTGCTCTTGCCGGTAGGACAATCTTTCATTTAATTGCAGATTTGCTAATAAAGCAAAGTCTGTTATCTCACTGTGTAAACACACAGATAACACTGAGCCCATTCTGTACAAGGATCTGCATATTATCTGATCTGCATAAGTGTTGTGTGTCCCGTTCAGCAAGAGGGAGGAGGGGGGAAAGAAATACAGGAAGTGAGAAGACAATGTGGGCAGAGTGCTGAGACACTGAGATGGGAAAACCCCTTTAAGGGGCCCATAAGCACTGGCATCAGTATTGAGATTGCAGCTTCCATCTGGCCCATAAGCCAAAGAGACCCAAAGATTACCCTAACCACACAAAGGTGGATTAAACTCCTTAGCACCCATAACCATCACTATCAAGAATTTGCTGTAGGGATGAGGTAGGGGGCCCTGGACAAAAGAATGCCCCGGGGCCCACAAGACTTTAGTTACACCACTGCTAGGGTATATACATTTTTGATTGCAAAAAGTTTTCGCACAAAATGTGTTACTTCTTTCGTCCTGCATACCACATTTTCAAAAGTGAGAAGGGCTTAGACAGGATATAACAGGAGAGAGTGTGGCCTCCCACAGGTGAATATATTTACTATCATTTAGTACAGAAACTGACATAAATTATATAGCAAATCTACACAAATTTGGTGCTCCCATTTTTGTTCTCTTGTTTTTAAGACTGTGTATTAAAGTCACCATACTGTGTTACATTTTATCTTTCATAAACTCCACTAAAAGAAGTTCTGAGTATCTTTTAATAGCTGCTGCTCCACTGATTCCAGCGTAGTTGGAATTTTCTCTAGCCTCCTCCATTCTCACGCAACATATGCAGGGTTTTGGTGCCTGATGTGCTATGTAAGCTCTGTAATGTCAGAAGGGCAGTGTCAGGCAGGGGGTGTAATTCAGAGCTCCAATCAGGGGCAGCCAATGTCAGGGCTCAGGATCACGTCCCTTGTCTACTCCGGTCCTAACACCGTCCTCCTGACAATCCAGCGGCTAAATAGCTAATCAGACACTGAAACTAACAGCATTGATTGTTCAGGAACGGTGGAGGTTGAGAAAAAATTTCAACTGTGCTGGAGTCAGTGGAGCAACAACTATTAAATGATGCAAAGAGCTGGACTTGTTGGAGGTGGTGAAAGGTCCTCATTAAAGACTTCTGAACATTTAAAGAGAGCCTCTGGCAGGCAAAGGCATAGTGAGGGCTGCTGGAAAGAGAAATGGATAAAACCGTCTTTATTTTACAGCTTCATATTCACACACGTTTCACATTCACATGTACTGCAGATTTATGTAAATATAAATTATAAAATGAGATAATATACTGAGAAACATGTGCACCAGGCATATAGAACAATTTTTTTGTCTGGTAGAATCTATCTTTTGCTGTTTTCATGCTACATTTGGAAGATTCCACATGTATTTGTTTACTATATGTTAGGAGGGGGAGCAGAAAAATAAAACTTTTTGTTTTTGTGTCACCTGTGTGCTCATCCTATGATCATGGTCCATAAATCACATGACCATGGTCAGAATTTTATCCACTAGAAGTAACAGAATGAATGACAGCAAGCAGAGATCTAGAAAACCGGGAGGAATTGATACAGAAAGTATATTGGAAAATTGTATATCTTTTTATTGTACATTTGTTTGTCAATATTGGTCTGAAAGTGGCCAACTCATTTAAATATAATTATTATTAGTCATAGAAAATTATAACAATGGACAATGGGAGAGATTTATTTATATTGAAGTAAAACTCAGAAAATATGAGTTCTACCAGAATAATAATCCTGCAGTTGTATGGCGTGACCACTATGCAAAGTACAGAGCCTGAGTCTTGGAACTCCGCCAATCCCATACTGATGACCTATCCTATAGATGTACTATTAATGTTAGGTCTTTGACTACCAGTTGAAACTGGTCATTGCGTAGCAAATATTGCGGGGCAATTTATGAATTAATATGTAAAGCTCCACGCTCCAGAATTCTGATGTTGAAAAGTCACAAAACTGAGATTTTGCAATTTTTTAAGCCGATTTCTGCAAAAATCTTGCAACTTTTCACATTTTTGTGCCACTCACCTCATTTGTGAAAAGTGAATGGGTATGGTTATGTCTGTCTAGTTGTCTGTAATCCAAATTTATTAATATTGACTTTCAAAAACATTGTACAAATTGTTGTAAACTCACTTCAGTAAGAGGTGGCTTATATTTTAGACCTGCAGATGCAAATTTATAAAACATTGCCTAACATTTGATACATTTTGTTCAAATTACACCAATGCAGACTCCAGAAAACTGATTTTAAGGCAGGGGTCCCATGTAGCGCAAACATGATTTCGCCATGGTGTTTTACAGTACCTGCAAAGTGGATGGGATTCTGGCTAATTCCATTCAGACACTGCAGAAAGAAATCTTTAAAAAATTTAAAAAACACTTGGACTTTCTGTGAAAAGCAATGCGGGAAAACCTACAATGAGTTCCCATCGCGGCTTTTGCCACTTTTTGACTGGCTTGCTATGTGGGGCCTTTTTTGGGCTGCGGCTCGCTACGTTGGGCCTTAGCCTAAAAAATCCCCTTATTGTAAATCACCCTCATTGGTAACTATTATGTCAGTAGTGCTATAGACAATTGTTTAGACACCTGAAGAACTTACAGTTCATATTACTTCTCAGTTAGATGGTTGTTACTAAAGCCCTGGAAAAATATGCGGAGTGCACTGTAAAAGCACAATATTTTCAACTATACAGTCAATTTTCTACAAAATAAAAACATATCTGCGTGTGCATGTTCTTTCCTGATGCATTTTCTAAATGGAAATATACACTGAATGCTTTTCCTGTCAGGAAGAAACCATGAGAAAATCCAATGCTTGCGGTCAGCTTTAGATTGCTGATGAAGGGATAACATCTTCATAAGAATGGAGTGACTGCGGAAATTGTAGGATGGATTTGTGATGTGGTCAGTGTTGGGGATAAGAGCTTTTACATACACATATAGCTATTGAAAGTAGATTGTTCATGCATGAAACCTTTAACCGATGAAGCATATTTTAAAGTACGACATTACTCAAGTCACTGTGTCCGGCTTAACAGCTTTAGGGGATCTCCAGTCAGGATCTATTATTTATTCCTCTCCCGTTCTAGTAGAACAGTGGACTCACATTTTCTGCATGGAGAATCATTGTCTGTGTATGATGCCATATGTAGTTAGAATGATTCCATTTTCTTGTTCCTATTTCTATGGGAGTCTCCTGTGTAAGTACTTGTATCTGCTTTGTGCATACTTAATATTCTGTAAATATTAGTAAGACCCTGTTGTATTTGTGGCACATCTGTCCTCCTGGTTGTATGTTTCCTCTCACACCTGTCATGACATTTAGACGCTTTTTGTCTTGTCACTGTCTTTGTAATGTTGTTTGCTTTAGGGCTTTCTGCAGTTTTCTTAAATCTTGCACATTATCTGATGAATTCATTAACCTTAGCTGGGCTCGTGCTGCTTATGAGTTCCTGAAACATGAAATTCAGTTTTCAGATTGAGTTCAGAACCTTGATTTACCAAATTGTCTTCTGTTCTTTGGGAATTTGTACCAAATCCAATCTTATTAGTTGGTAATCCAATGTTATCTGTTTGTAGCTAACAGTTTCTGGTCTGTTACAAAATGTTCTGTCAGCTCATTTAACACTGTGTATTCTTGTAGAATACCAAGTTTTCCTCACATTGTTTTTTACCTTTTATATTGACAGAGGGTAGATAAAAGTTTGGAAACTTTGCAATTGCAAGCTACTGTATTTGCATTAAGCTCTCTTCTACCTAGCGCTGTGGCTTCTATAGTATCCTGGCTGCTCTATACTTCATGATAAGTTATTATCTGTTTAGTGAATGATTCATGATACTTTAGTGGAACTCTCCCATGACTCTTGTACTGGATAAAATAGCAGAGTACACACTTTAACACTAATGCAGTTGTAACAGAACCTTATCTATACCGCAATCAGGCTACATAATCTACATCATACCAAATAAAGTTCACTCTGCACAGACAACTAAGTGACCCTGAAATCTTCCTTCTTTCTTCTCTTACTTAGCTGCTATGGACTCCTAGTATATCTTCTTTTCTCAGCATATGTGTGTCTACTTCTGTAATATATTATTGTTTTATTACCCTGTAACTGTATTACTATGCTGCTGTAACATACTGAAATTTCCCCACTGGGGGACTATCAAACGATTATTAAAGGATTATCTCTACTGCACTGGTCTAGCGTTCCAATGTAGTTTAGCAGAGAAGCATTCCCTATTCTTCTTCTTTAAATACCTGAGCCTAGGGTTACACTGAACTACTAGAGTACCAGAACCTCAGGCTCCAACACAATCATGGGCCCCAAGTCCTACAGAATATATCCTCATGTTAAGTTCTTAGTTTGCTCCTATACAGTAGGTTGATTCACAAATATCTTTGGACTGTATCAATGGTGTGGACTATAGATAAATGATTATAGGGATGCATTCTTTACAGACTGATGGCAGGTCCTCACAATTTCCTTTTAGTGGGTCAAACACTAGTTGCATTCCATGTTTGTAGGCTTTAGGATAATTGGAGTCTGTCAACAGGACATATGATATTAAACCAGCCAAAATGCATTTTGGGGGACATTATGCTAGGCACTATAGCTTCAGGGTGTCCATCACCTTTTCCTTGAAAAAGTCATGTTTATAAATACACACTTAAGGCCCATACCGGCTTTGTAGTCGGGATTGAAAAGCAAGGCCTGTCCCCTTGAGCCTTATTTGCATATTTATAAATATGGCTTTTCAAGGAAATGGTGTATCTAAAGGAATGGTGGTGCTGAGGAAAACATCCCCTACAATGCAATATGGCTGGTTTGATAATGAGTTCCCTGGCCACAGGCCCCTTTCCCAACATTTTTTTATATCCACCTTCCAAAAGCGATCTCTTTTTAATATATCTGTTAACAGACCCATACGACAGAACAAATTGCACTTTATATCTATATGATGTTCTTGGAAGCTGAAGAAAAATATAGAATGGGGCAGAATTTTAAAAAATCTGTACTTGCGCCTTTTTCAAATGGGAGTTGTTTTCATACATTAATACATTTTTTTTAAAAAAATCCAAAACTTTAAAAAATAAAAACATTTCTTTGAGTATCTAGTATCTATTTTCTGACACACTTTTTTAATATTTCTGTGTACAGAGCTGTATGAGGCAATTTTTTTGTGGAGCAAATCATAGTGTTTATATCATTTTAGGGATTGTCTAATGTTTTGATTGATTTTTATTCAATCTTTTGTGGGAAGTGAAATGGTAAGAAAATGGTGGTTCAGCCATTTTGATTTTTCATTGACTTCTATTACATGCTGTCTATAGCTGCACTTAATAAAAGTACAATAATGGGAGTGTTAAAAAGGTTTTTGCTGTGGAGGACAGCAATCCTCGGCAATATGATGGAGAACAGTGGAGACCTGACATACACTGTACATGTAAAGCTGATAGTGGGAAAGGATTAAGGAAAACAGATAGCTCTGTACAGTTCCACACATGCCACTCAGAATTAGTCAATGGATGAACCTTACAGTACTTTGCAAACATTTTAGGTAGCATTTAGAAAGCATTTTTACTTTGCAGCAATTTTTGCACACATGTCTAAAATGTTTGCATGATACTGTATATTAGGTATGAATATCAATTTCCAGCATCGTGCAGAAAAGCCACAGTGGGTCCTTAGATTTTATTGGATCCATTCTGGGTAGAGATGAGCGAGTAGTATTCGATCGAGTAGGTATTTGATAGAATACTACAGTATTCGAAATACTCGTACTCATTTGAATACTATTCGTTATTTGCAGTAAAGATTCGATTCAGAACCAGCGTTGATTGGTTCTGCAGCAGGCTCTTCTTTGCTAGTCGGGAGAGCTGGCAGCTTGCGGTAATGCGGGAGCTGACTTTTTCTCATAGGAATGCATTGACCAGCGTTGATTGGCCGAATGCTATACAGTGTATAGCATTCGGCTAATCAATGCTGGTTCTGCAGGATGAGTAAGGGCCGGTTCACATTAGCACTTGACTCCCGTCTGGAAGCAGTCCGTAGGAGGACCCCCCTGACGAATGGAATATCAGCGCAACTGCAAGCGCTGTGCAGTTAAAGCGCACGGACCCCATGGACTATAATGGGGTCCGTTGGCTTGCCACGCACTGCGGACAGTGCGCTGCAAGTACACAGAGCCATTATAGTCTATGGGGTCCATGCGCTTTAACTGCACAGCACTCCTCCTAAACACTCTCCTCCTGCTACTCGTGGACTTGGTGACTCTCCTTTAGTCGATTAGTGGTTTCCCCTGAAACAAGCATTTTTTCCCATAGACTATAATGGGATTCGATATTCGATCAAGTAGTCGAATATTGAGGCTCTACTCGAAACAAATATCAAATATTGAATATTTCACTACTTGCTCATCTCTATTTCTGCGACACCTTTCATCAGTTGAGGCGCAAGACCTATACAGGAGCTGTATAACAAAATGGGTTTTTTTTTTTTTTATCAAGCTCCCTGAGAAGTCCAGTGCCACAGCTCAATACAAAGTACTGAGTGCAGAATGTACACTGAGTGCTGCCTGATGGTGGATGCAGTGACTTAAAACTGCACAACCTGACAACAATTGTCAGCGCTACTACTATATGAAGTCCCAAGTTGCTCGCAGTGAATGATTATTATCCAATTATTATTATTTTTGTTATTATTACCTGTGATACACCCAGCTATTGTCTCTTGTGTCCCATCTTTGTCTTCCCCATCTGTCTTTAGGATTAACATGAAGGAAGGCTCTATTGCCTTATTATATTGTTATTGATTTTTCTTTTTATTGTATTGTTTTTGATTAATTTTGAAAATCAATAAAAATTACTGTTAAAAACACAACAAAATTTTAAAAAAAGTAAGCAGCATAAAAAATGATGGTTATCTAAAGCTGTCCTTCTTAGTTGGGTTTCTGTAAAAAAGGAATAGTTCATTGAACTAGTTATTTCTGTATGCCCAATAAAAGTGCATGTGAGTTATGAAAACTGAGTAGCACAGTAAGTGACACTGTTTGCGTAATTCCTATAGAGGTGAGGGGAGGTTATATAAACAGAGTAGCTCAGAAAGCTGTGTCATTTTCACTAGGTTTCATCCTAATGACAGCCCGATTTTAACACCAGGATCAGGAGAGAGGAAGAATGGGATTTAGGGGGTCAGTACTACCTTTCTGTGGACCATTGTGGTAAAAGCGAATGATTTTTGAATGTTTTTGGAGCATCAGTTGTAATAATTTGAGAGACAACTAATCTGATACTGATAACAACTGATATATGTGAACGTACCCTAAATGAGATCACCCCGATGACGGTTTTCACTCCAGCTGAACAAATCTGAGTTTTCTAGCATCTGGGGATGTTCTCTCCCTTTAATAATCTAGTTGTCTGTCTTTGTACCCTGTTTAACACTGCAATGTCCTTTTAAGAATATGGAGCCCAAAACTGAATCTCACATTTAAGGTGTATTCTTATGAGGGATTGATATAAGGGTAACATTACATTGGGTTCTTTGGTTATCAGCTCTCTTTTTATGCACCCCACAAAGCATAGTTGCTTGCCATTGAATACTGCTGCTTATACAATTGTAACTGCTATATCTGAGCTCAGAAAAACAATTGTGGAAAACAGTTTATGCCTGATTGACACCTTAGTGTTTTGCATCAGTGTTTGTAAACCAATAGGTAAAAGGAAAATGTTCGTTGTTGTACCGTGTTAGCCAGTGGGTTGGAAATATAAAAAAAAACACGAAAACTTGAAGATTACCAAGTTTTCGTGTTTTTTTTATATTTGTAAACCAATAGTGAAGCCTACATATAAATAAGATGTAATGATAACATTGCTACCTGTTCTGTGTTCAACTCACTCCTGGATTTGGCTCACAAACAGTGATGCAAAACACTGACAAGGCCTAAGGATGAGAACTGAATAGAATACATGCTGTAACACAAGTGCCCTGTTACTCATCTAGCCTGTCTCCAGCTACGCTCTGCATTATCTTTGCGGTGTTACACAGCACCTGGCACCTCTTGATGCTTTGACTCAGACAAGTTAAACCTTCAACTCTAAGTGTTAGTCAGCTATTTTCCCAACGCTTCCTACGCTCCTGACTTCATCCCTGCACATTTTTGCTGGTTCCATGGATCCTGAACCTTGCATGCAGGGTTCTTCTGTCCGCTTGAGAAGTCGGATATCTTCACTTGCGGACAGGGAAGGACGGGCACGGAGTGCAAAAGAACGCACCCGATGCCCATTGAAATGAATGACAGGTGTCACGGACACAGCTAGTGTCCGCTCCTAATGTCCGTGACAGATTTTGAGCGGACACTACCTGTCGGACACCGACGGTAGTGTGAACGCCCCCTTAGTGATTAGAACTGCAGCCTTGCAGCGCAGGAGTCCTGGGTTCAAATCCTGCCAGGGGCAACATCTGCAATCTACATTTAAAAAAAAATAATAATAATTGTAGTATATAGTAAGTTTCCTGTTCTCAAAATAGTTGAAAGTCAAAAGGGATTGTTGGTTTTCATTTGGATTCATTATGAACAAAGCATTATCTGCGTTAACATTCTTTACATATAAACCTGGGATACCCAATGCATTGCAAGTAATGATTCCTGTTTTCAGTGCTATATATATGTAAATCTGGATCTGAAATTAATAAATTAAATACAAAATATATCAAGATGAAATTTACAAAACATGTTAATAATAGAGATTACAGTATCTGAAATAATAATCTGGAGGATTTGCATTTAGATGCAAGTTACAGCCAGTATAAAATGTATCTAGATGTATCCATTGGACTTCATTTCTTAAAGCATTAGCATACCCTGTGGCTATGGTCAATCCTGTGGTCAATAACTGTGTAATGAATATTGATTATTAGGTAAACCTTGACATATTCCTCATTATCATTGTGTCTTTTTATAAGAGTAAATTATTAATTGAATTAAATGAAATGGAAATGGGACATTCAAAACAAAACTTGTGCGCCAAAATTTTATCAAGGGCAGTGATACTTGAGGGTCAAATTGGGCTAAACCAAGGCTCTTCTGTTTCTGAAGATAAGGATTGTGTAAGGACAGTCAACATGCACAGGTATAATGGTGGAGATTTATCAAAAATGCCAGTCCTGATATTCTCTGCGCTGGAGTGAGATGTACCTAATATATTATGAGGCAAAAGTCCTTAACAAAATAGGTATATCTTTACCCCTCCGTGCATCAGAAACGCAAATCTACACTGGTATAGTGACAGGGCTGGCAGAAAATAACCAAAAGTTGCACATTTTTGTACACAAATAGGTTTGCGAAAATTTTCGAACATTTTTTTTTTTACTCCAGATAACAGGAGTATGTGTATACTTAGAACACGTCAGAGCATTTGGAGCGATATTTACCTGATGCAGTTACGTACTGCTCGTATGCCGTGTTCTTGCTAACATAATGCAGCCTGGATATCAAAACTAAATTTTTCAAATGTCTTGCATACATAATTTGGGGTAGGAAGACAGAAGGTAAGCATTTAAAATCAGGCTCCGGGGAGCCTTGCTTAAAGCAGTAGACACCCGGCGGCTATGGCGGCCACCCGGCTCCCGGGCGGTCGCCATAGTTACACACCCGACATGCGCCATACTATTACGGCGGATGTCGGGAAGGGGTTAAAGGGGTTATCCATCTTATATAATTTAAAACATAGCCATCAGTTTTAGGACTCGTTCACACGGGCACAGAGGGGGCGGATTATGGCGCGGAATACATGTCATAATCCGCCCCCTTACAATGGTGGTCTATGGAGATCGCTAGCGTTCGTGTTTCTGCTAGCGTTTTTTTGGCGCTAGCGGAAAAAAGAAGTGACATGACCTTACTTGAGGCGGATTCCACTTCAGGAAGTCAATACAAGTGAATGAGATGCGGAAACCGCATTGCGGTTTTTGGCGCGGTGTTTTTAAGGTCCATTCACTGGCCGGGAGCAGAAAACTGCCTGGCGTTTTTTGAGGTAGTTTGTACCAAAACCGCTCCAAAAAAATGCCTCAGTGTCCAAAAACCGCTTCCTAATTCCTGAAGCGGTTTTTGTCCAGACCAAAATACGCCACACGGTATTCACGTGTGAACTAACCCTTAGACTGTTGGAACCCCCAACAGATCAGCTGTCTCCTGGGTGAAAAGCTACTAGGCATGTACTGTTATATTCTTTTTTTTTTTTTTCCTTTAATGTAGACTCTGAGCCCCATCTAGGGATCACAATGTACTCTTCTTTTTTTTTCCCCCTATCAGTATGTCTTTGTAGAATGGGAGACAATCCACGCAAACACAGGGAGAACATACAAACTCCTTGCAGATGTTGTTCCTGACAGGAACTCAGGACTCCAGCAATGCAAGGCTGCAGTGCTAACCACTATACCACCGTGTTGTCCCATACTGTCATATTTTTGATAGCTAGCTGGGGCCTGACAATCGAGCCCCCACTGAAATTTGATGGACTGTGCTAAAGGGGTTTTCCAAGCAAATTTCTTTTTTTTTAATAAAAGATTTGTTAGTGCTATTAATGGGTTAATAAGTGCACCCAAAAACTTTTAACAGTGTTTTGAGGGATTTCTGGGTATCTCTGGGAGCTCCTGGCATCTTCTGCATTTATTTACATGGTGTAGCTTCCTGTGTTGTAGCCTACAACTACCATGATGCATTTCTCCCTCTCCTCTCACACCCCCTCCCTGTCTCCCTAGCTAGCCTGTCCACTACTAGCCCTTCCTTCTCTCTAGCTAGCCTGTTCACTACTAGTCCTTCTCAATCAACTAACTCCCTTACTGTCTTGTTCGTGTCTATGCCTAGACCCAAAATCCAGACTGCAGACTACACCGTTAAGGGAACAGGGGAAGGAGACTTTCCCTGACGCTACAGCAGCTAGCTAGGCCCTGCCTGCAGGTGGTGGTCAGCTGTTCCCAAGCTAGCCTTGGCCCCAACAACTCCTGGCTCTCTAACAAGAAGGTCTAGCCGACAGATAGGGCGAGAGATACAAGAGAGGTAGGGACTGGAGATGCTAAGGTGGTCACCCCTACAGAAACCAAGGTGCAGCTGCAGACAAAACAAACTGGATGGGATGTGCTAGACAACAGACACGCAGCACAACACAATACGCAACAAGAGAATGAGGAGAGGGACAGTGGACAGGTGAGGAAAGGGTTAACACAGGACTGGGGAAACACAAACTGGAACCCAAACCTCACAAACAACAAGATAGTGCCAGGCAAACAGAACTGAAGGACAGGGTAGAGTTGAAGTGTGGAGGGACAAACCAGACTCACACACAAGGCAACACTCACACCACTTCCTAGTCAGTTGTAATACTACCAAACCAATCCTCCACCCTGAGCCATAAATTCTAGGTGGTAACCACAAAAACCAGCAACTAGTGAAGCCAGCCCTCCGCCTAATAAAGGCCCCAGAATCTTGCCATAGGATAATGACAACGACCAACACCTGAGGTTCGCTCCTGAGAACCTCAAGCATACTCTGAAGACCAATACCAACTGCACAAACAGAATGGACTAATGGCAAGGAAACCACCCAAAGACCAGAGAACCCCAGATCAAATCCCCACCAGAAACATATACAATTTTATTATCAGAATTCAGGTCGTGACACTTACTGTTTAGGAATTCACTGAGAATTGCATTTGTTTTCCCACCTTTTCCACCCTCATTTTTTTAAAAAAACTTTTTTAACCTATCTTAGGGCTCGTTCACATCTGCGTTGTGAACTCCGTTATGCAGATTTCCGTTTCCTGCCTAAAACAGAGACAAGAGACGGAAACCTGCAGGAGTCTTTCTCACCCATTCATTTGAATGGGTGAAAGAGATGTCCGGCCGTGAGCGGCGGTGAGCGTTTTGCGCTCTCCGCCGCGAAACCGGGTTTTATAATCCGGACACAGAGTCGGACATGCAGTACTCCGTGTCCAGATAAAAAAATCCGGTTTTGCGGCGGAGAGCATAAAACGCTCACCGCCGCTCACGGCCGGACCCGGTCTGTGCTTTCCGTCTTCTGGCATGCAGAAGACAGAAAGCACAGAACGGAAAGAAGAACGCAGGTGTGAACCTAGCGTTATCTTTATTTTTCATTTTTCATCCGCAACAAAATTATGATGTTTTCTTAACACCCACCAATCTTATTTTGTGAGCTCCCTATCAATAAGCATTTCTTCAATATATTTTTTTTGGAATAAGTAAAATCCCCTTTTGAGAAAACTGCAATAACTTCGTTTTAGTTTGCTCTGCAGGTGTTATAATGCCCCACTGATTATTTTACATTGCCCCCAGGAACTGCAGTTCTGAGACAGAACTTCCAACTGATCTCTGTCTTTTTCTATTCTACTAATGCTATGCTCCAGCATAAACATAACCTTTAGCATAGCCCATGAATGCAATCACGCAGGGTTCCCAAATAACCTCAAAGACGAAGCACTAAATATAATAAGACCATGGAAAAACTCAACCACATGCAGTCTTACAGTTCATGTTATATTGCTTACTTTAGCCAGAGTCTGTCAGCAGTTTTCACCTCTCAATAGTCCTGACAACACAAGAAAGATGATGGGAAATGCAGTTAAAGGATACCTATGGCAACGCTCATAACACATAGTATCGTATCCTCTTCACCCTAACTTCTGCTCCTATTCACACAAGTGTTATAAGCATATAATGTGTGGAGAGGATGGCATACATTGGTCAGAAATTGGTTTCAAACTGCTCAATATAAATCCGCAAGGATGGCAAAAGATCATTTTAAGGATTCGTAAGTTGTGAGGAGGAAAGAAAGGGCAGTGAGCACTAATTTTTGTGCCAGGATTGTAGCACTTCACACACATGAAGTTGGTATGTTTGTTGGTAAGCCCTGTTGCTGTGCTGTGTACATGGAAAATTTAGTTGGAACGAGTATCACACTCACAGAAGCAGAGAAGAACCTGTCAATCATGACTTCCAGGTTGTGACTTAGCGCCTGGACAACATGACTTAATGATGCTGCGCTCCACTCCCTGTGACTACATAAAGCTGCTCCCCCAATTTTCCATTTGCATGGTGTAGGCTATTGTTTGGGCTTTATATAGTGATATTATTGGTAACATTGTTTTTGTATAGTAGTCCTGGAATCCTACTAATATTATAAATGTGAAAGTTTGTGTGTTTGGATGTTTGTTCCTCAATCACGCAAAAACGGCTGAACGGAAATTTGCCACATACATAGATAGGAACCCCGATTAAAACATAGGTTACTTTTTATCCCGGTAAATGACGTCACTACACGACCGCAGTGAAGGAATTTAGGTTCACACAACACTAAAGGATCACATGTCCTTGAGCCATTCTCAGATAGGATCATGCTAGGCAGTGGGTGGAGCTATACACTATTTTGTGGGCGGGGCTATGTAGGATGAAGCTGGACAATGTGAAAGCTGAAGCAAATGGAGTCTCATAGAAGCTCAGGAGACTACAGAACATGCAGGTTGTGTGTGGGCAAGAGGACTATATCGGGTGTACAGTTTCAATGAGTACTACAGGGAATGTGTTGTTCTACCTCTGATGGGGGAGGGGTGAGAACTTTGGCACATTTCAGCAACATCCGTTCAGCCGTTTGTAACACAGAAGCTGCTCAGACAGTCACTTAACCAAATCCCTGTAATCACAATTGCCCGATGTAGCAGAGTTTAGGCAGCACTGTAGCACACCTCTATAGGCTCTCCATATGCAAACGTGTACATACAGCTGGGTATCCTATGCATATGCAGCGATGTAGCAGAACTGAGACGCGGGAGCAGGCTGATCGAAACTGTGGCAAATTTCTGCAACATCCATTCAGTCGTTTCCAACACAGAAGCTGCTCAGACACTGACATAAGAATACCCCTATGATCCAAATGGCCAAATGTAGCAGAGCTTAGGCAGCACTGTAGCACAGCTGAGTACACTCTCCATATGCAGAGATGTACATACAGCTGAGTATGCTGTGCATATTTAGCGATGTAGCAGAGCCGAGACGTGGGAGCAGGCTGATCATCCACAACAGCAATTGGCTAAATATAAGCGGCTCAGCGCCAACACCAACCCGCAGACGAAGTTGCGGGTAGATGCTTGTAGTGTATAATTTTATAATTGTAATTGTATAAAAATAATTTTTACACATATCTTTAGTTTTGGAAAACCTCTTTAACTACAAGATAATGATGGAATAAACCAATATAAACTTCTACAAAGTTGCAGAAAAACTGTGTCCCTATAGGTTTGTGTTTTAGTGTCCTGCTTATCTTACCTCCTAGTGTTGAAGTCTCTTATCCCGCATTCACATAATGTTGTGTTAATGCGGGGTTAGTTCATTTCTCCAAAAAATAGATACATAGATAGACAATAGAGATGTTATAAATAAGAATTATACAGATACTACATATTTTTAATATGGACTTCCCTTGCTGTCTTATTTTGATATTTACGAATGCACTACTTTCTGTATTTTTTCATTTATTTTGTGAGAAACAAAAACATGTCTATGTGACATTTTAGAATTGCTTCTGAGAGAATTATCAGGTTAACAGAAAAAAATATCAGGATTTAGAAAAGTGATATGCTTCACTTTCTGTTTGGAATATGGTAACTTAAATATATTATCTCTATGACGCCAGGCATTCCTTGGTATGCTGGTATTAACTTACCTTTCAAACAAAAAGCCACTACACCTAGAAGACAAGTTGTGTCATATAAAATTCATATGCATGCTCATTCTATTAACGTTTAACCTGAAGCTATGTGTAAGCTATTGCACTACAGTAGCAGCTGTGTTAGGCTATTGGCGTATCTGTTGTATCCTTCAATGGGGTATATAAATAATGGATGTCTCTACATTCAGAAAAATATTTTATATACAATTGTTTTATCTCCTATATTGTCAATTTTGTAGGAAAGGGCTGGAAGCATTTGGCCCTAGAGACAAGTACATATCTAACAGCAGAGTATTATCACACATAGGAATTTTACAACATATCTGTGTGTTGTTCCAATTTAAAGTGACTATCCTTTTTTCACCTAATATTTTTTGCGGCATCTTTCTACTGAGACCTCCACCATATAGCTTTATTCTGGTGCCATGTTCTTCATGTCATCTTATGCATACACACAATAATACCTAAACAATAAATATAAATTGGAAACAAAACAATACTCTGGATGTAAGCAGAGTTATAGCCATACAGTGCAGCCAAAAATCGTAAGGTAGTGGTCCCAGTACCTGCTAATCTGGAGTGCTGACCCTGTTATAATGAACTTGAAACACAGCTGGTTTATATGGGCCAGCCCTTAAAGGGAGTCTATCATTGATGAAAATCAATTTTAACTGAACACACATTGGAAAGGCTATTCTTCTCCTACCTCTTTTTCATTCCCGCTCACTGCCGTTTTTGAATTATATTCATCTATCCAGATATGCTGGGAGCACGGGGGGGTGTCATATTTATAACGCTGATGGGGAACGCATATTGAGAATCAGTGTAACTGGCAGAGCATACGCTGGCAGCACAGCCCAAACCCGGAGTGGCAGAGCTGACAGCGCATGCGCGGGATTTTGGTCCCACTGAAGACATCAACAGGATGAGCTGGAATTGCAGTGGGCATGCTAAAAAGGCAACAGTGGTGGAGTAACAAAAATGACAATACTGTGCTTAGGGCACAGTGGGAATGACTAATGTAAAGAAGGGAAGGAGGCCATGTTTAAATCTGAAGAGGAGGAAGAGGTAACATAGTTAGTATTAGTGCAGACAGGGAGGAGGGGATCCACTATAGAATCTGCAAGGTGATAGGGGACAAATCACACAACCAGGCGGCATCAAGAGGAGAGACCCTCATGGCCGAATCTGAAGGGGAGGTGAAGATATCACACAGCCAGGATCAGTGTAAAGCATTGCTACAGAATACTGATTAAATTACCCAAAATTGTGGAAAAGTTTTTCCTTAGGTAATGACACTTCAACCTATTATAATCCACTCAAAACTGAGACATATAAATTGGCCTCTGTACTAAAATATATCTGAAAAACTCCCAGTGCAATAATATAGAAGGAATAAAATTGATGAAATTACCAATGACAATTTATTAAATAACATCATTCAGTGATATTATTTTTAAAATATCATGAACGACCAGATAAAGAGTGCTTTTCTACACTGGATAATAAGCACTTCTGAGAAGTTGTTTCAGGTAGAAAGGTTTTCGGGAAGTCCTGGGAATCAGGCACACAAGCAGCATCAGTGTTAAACAATGTGTGCACACTAAAGAGGGGCTGTATTGTATTGGAAGGGGAAAGTCGTACATGAATTCATCTGTGCACATACATGGAGTCTCTGTAGTGCTGCTTTCCTTGTATGTTACATCTAAATGTGAATAGAATAAAGTGGATGAAAAGAATACACAAAATGAATCCCAAGGGAACCAAAGCCTTGACTAAACGAATAACTAAAAGTGATGGCAAAATATAGATATAATATTTATTGGTATGCATTAAATTAGAATATCCCAGGTAAAAGTATATGATATATACAGCAACCAGAGACCAAAAAGAATGCTGCTAATCCTATAAACAATACTTTCTCCGCAGACTAGGGTATAGGAACGCAACCAATTCTAGTGAGTAAGAAAACCCACACAGAGAAAAGCCCCTCCCCCAAAAGAAATAAGATGAGAAGGGAAATACTGTTTGAAAGGTGTATAGCCACCGACAACTCCCAGCTAGATATATACCGCAACTGAGAGCATAGAAACTACACCAACTGCCAATAGATAATGTATAAGCAGAAGGGTAATGCAATACAATTTTGGCACTGTGTACATATAGCAGTAATCCCTGCCACACCAATGCACATATAAATATCCAAACGGAGACACACAGGTGCAGCACCTCTATAATGCTTAGGGCAATCTATCCCAGGGAAGTAATGGTTTGTCTCACCCTAGGGAAGCCCTATAACCAGCTGCAGGTACTAACACTCTGGTCTATGTACCCTGGTCCTTAGCAGAGAGTGTTACTATATTTGCAATATAAGAATGACAGCTATATACTGATATCTGTCTCTATCAACAGTATAAAAATAACCACTCTGAATGTACCTCTGTCTCTCTGCATATATTGTCTGTCTCTTAGCATTTTTCCCTCTGTTTAGAGCGTTCCTCAGGAGACTATTATATCCTATAGCATCTGCTTCAATAAGCAAAGTGACAATACATCGATAATGGCAGTGAAAACCACCATGCCCCACGCCGTAATGGTGGACGCGGGTACTTAGAAATTCAGCTCTGGCTGAAAACCGCCTTTGGCTGAAAACTGCCGTTCCCCATGCCCTATTGGTGAACACGGGTACTTAGAAATAGCTTACCAGGTACCTGAGTTTTCATTAAAAGTTGAAATATGTGCAGGGTCTTGCTGGGCAATCTGTTCTATGACTATATAAGCATTCAAATATGGTGTCCTATCAATTGTTTTGCTGCTAATACTCAGAGTAAGATACAATTTACATTTGTCCCTGAGGCAGGGGCATGTACAATAAGGAACAGACTGCCCCATCCCCTATTTTTTATAACTAGAGTAGCTTACAGTAGCAAAGTATTTATACCCCTTGAACTTTTTCACATTTTTCACCTTGTCACCTTACAATGACAACCTTAAATGTATTTTATTGAGATTTTAAGTGATAGACCAACACAAAGTACCAAGTAATTGTGATGTGGTACAAAAATGAGACGGATTTCAAATATAAATCAAATAAAAATCTGAAAAGTGTAATGTGCAAAAGTATTCAGTCCCCTGTACTTTAATACCTCTAAATAAAATCCAGTGCACACAATTGACATCAGAAGTCACTTAATTAGTTAATAGAGACATGGCTGTCCACCTAAACTAACAGATCGAGCAAGGAGAACATTGGTCAGAGAAACAGCCAAGAGGCCCATGGCCACTCTGGAGGAACTGCAGAAATCCACAGCCCAGGTGGGAGAATCTGTCCACATTCTCCATCCAATTTGGCTGAGCTTAAGCTATTTTTCAAAGAAGAATGGGCAAAAATTTCAGTCTCTAGATGTGCAAAGCAGGTGGAATCATATCAAAAGACTTGCAGCGGTAATTGCAGTGAAATGCGGCTCTACAAAGTATTGATATGGGGGCTGAATACTTTTGCACACATTTCAGATTTTTATTTGATTACAATTTTGAAAACCATGTATCCTTTTATTTCCACTTCACAGTTATCTGCTACTTTGTGTTGGTCTATCACTTAAAATATCAATAAAATACATTTAAGTTCAAGGGGTATGAATACTTTTGCAAGCCAATGTAGTATGGTTTGTTTACATGCAGAGTCGTTTACATGCAGCACTTGCAGGGAAAACCCATGTAAAAGGGCCCCCAACTTAGATATATCAATATTATCACTATAGTATAGTGGTAGATAGCTCCTCTAAACAGGGCTCTACATTCAATTTAGGTGTATACAATGCAGTAACATTTAGTGACTTACAGGTGACGTCTCTGACTAATCACTCACATTCTAAAATGATATAACCCCTATATAATGAATAATACTCCCAAGTGCATCTATAAATGGATAATATCCTTGTGTACCCCCTTTAAATCGTGACCCTTATTAATAATGCCCAATGTGTTTCCTAATTAAAAGGTTTTCCTGGTCATCAATAAAAAAAATAGTGGGGTTCCAAAACCGGGACCCCCAGGATCAGCTGTTTGAATGAACCATGGTACTTGTGTAAGCGCCGTGACCCCTTCTCTGTTTGCATAATGTCATTCCTTAGCATCCACGTTATGTTACTACAGCGTCGTCCTATACACATCTATGTGACAAGGCTGTAATTACATCACACAGTCACTATAAACTGACAGCGTGTGATGTCAACAGGCCCCTTCATACAGCTAATTAGTGGGGATTCACTGATCTCTTATTGAAGATCTATTCTGACGCGAGATCATCAAAAAGATGAGGTGGAATGAATAAATAAATAAAGCCTAAGTGTCACCTTAATTAAATTAATTGGTCCCTTATATTACGCCTCTGATTACCCCTAACCTAAATATAAACCTCTTTTATAAATGATGTCCCCTTCTATTCATAATGACGCCTAATAGCCTTATATAAATGACCACTTCCTTATGTTCATAATGCTCCTTAATGACTAGAGATGAGCGAACACTAAAATGTTCGAGGTTCGAAATTCGATTCGAACAGCCGCTCACTGTTCGTGTGTTCAAACGGGTTTCGAACCCCATTATAGTATATGGGGAACATATACTCGTTAAGGGGGAAACCCAAATCCGTGTCTGGAGGGTCACCAAGTCCACTATGACACCCCAGGAAATGATGCCAACACCTCTGGAATGACACTGGGACAGCAGGGGAAGCATGTCTGGGGGCATCTAACACACCAAAGACCCTCTATTACCCCAACATCACAGCCTAACAACTACACACTTTACACATTCAAAAAAACCTCTATCAAAGTGGGAAAATACCTGGAAACCTTCTTTACTCCCCAAATGGATGGACACAAACCCCAATTTAAGCTCAACAAACAGTAACAACCACCCCTTTAAATCACGTTCCCCATGACAACCACGGATGGAATAGACAATGGGAAATCCAAAAGCCCTCACCCTTAACTGTCATTTTGTGTGTGTGTGTGTGTGTGTGTGTGATGTGGTAAGACCTTCCAAAATTCACTTTTCTAGCCCTTAACATGAGCCCTTCCAAACAAAGTTACAGGACCTTAAGCTGAGCTACCAGCAGAGATTGAGGCCCTTGGCATGAGTAGAGCCTTGCACCAGCAGTGTTTTTGGCACTTAGGGTGAGTTGAGCCTTGTACCAGCGTGTTGAGAAGATTCACCGAGCAGACCCCCAGGATTAGATTCTCATTAGAGGAGTGTCTTTGCACATAGGAGCTTGTCAGCAGCAGTAGTAACATCCAATACCTCCAGGAGGTGAAATGAACACAAACAGAAACAGACCAATGGATGTGGAAAGAACTGCGCTTGCTCCAAATTCCATAAATTCAACACGATCTTTATTATAATTCCTAATACACGACGCAGCGGGCTGCGTTTCAGGGCTTCCCCTTTGTCAAGTGTATTACCACTGTACACACTTATCCTTCCTTGTCCTTGCTTGGTTAGGTAGTGGCGGTCAACTCCTCCAGCGCAAATGCTACCTCACTGATGCCATGGGAGTCCCGAGAGATGGATGACCAGCTCGGGGCCGATGACTCCAATGCAGAAAACCTTTACATTCAAGGTAAGATGTACACATATATGATAATCCTTCTTCTGTCACTTGACCAGGTCCCAGATGGCTTCATATCACATTTCTACTCCGTATCGGAGCATGTCAGCCCTGTACTGGCATATGGATTTGTTGAATATCCTGCAGGTAAATGACGCTCTTCCCGTTTTGACGCCTTCGCTTGCGGACGGCTGATTGAGATTGGTTTGAGGAAAAACCAATCTCAATCAGCCGTCCGCAAGCGAAGGCGTCAAAACGGGAAGAGCGTCATTTACCTGCAGGATATTCAACAAATCCATATGCCAGTACAGGGCTGACATGCTCCGATACGGAGTAGAAATGTGATATGAAGCCATCTGGGACCTGGTCAAGTGACAGAAGAAGGATTATCATATATGTGTACATCTTACCTTGAATGTAAAGGTTTTCTGCATTGGAGTCATCGGCCCCGAGCTGGTCATCCATCTCTCGGGACTCCCATGGCATCAGTGAGGTAGCATTTGCGCTGGAGGAGTTGACCGCCACTACCTAACCAAGCAAGGACAAGGAAGGATAAGTGTGTACAGTGGTAATACACTTGACAAAGGGGAAGCCCCGAAACGCAGCCCGCTGCGTCGTGTATTAGGAATTATAATAAAGATCGTGTTGAATTTATGGAATTTGGAGCAAGCGCAGTTCTTTCCACATCCATTGGTCTGTTTCTGTTCTTGTACCAGCGTGTGTCCCTTAACATCAGGCGGGCCCTAAGTTCTGCGCTTTGCACAAAAGTTCCACATTAACTAGGCTGAATGGTACAAACCTTAGTAGGCCCGAGAACCAGGAACAGGTCTTGCAATGGCTGTCGGATAACGCTTAAAGCACATTGTCCACCAGCCAGTCAGCCTCTACCTCCTCTTACCCAACAGTCTTGTCCTCCTTCCACCCAAAATTCCCAATCTTCCCAGAACAATAACCCCAACTGTCCCTGCTCCCCAGAGCTGTTCTCCCTTCCTTTGACTGTACCGCAACCTGCCCCTCCATTTCGCGATTCCACGGACCTAACAGACGAGTATCTGTGTCCAGATGCTCAAACACTAGAGTCTCCTCCATCTCCGGTCGATTTGGTGACGGATGACCAGCAACCCACCCTCATCGACGACGATGAGACGCAGTTGCTGTCAGGGAAGCCAGTTGACATGCGCATTGTGCAGGAGGAGGAGGCGAGACAGGAGTTGGAAGAGGAGGTGGTGGACGACGAGGACACCGACCCCACCTAGACAAGGCGGATATCAAGCTGGGAAAGTAGTGTGGATGTTGAGGCAGGTGCAGCACCAAAAAGGGTAGCTAGAGGCAGAAACATGTCCAGAGGCAGAGGTCAGCTGCTTTGCCGAAGCCAGGCCAGACCCGGAATGTCCGAAGATGTTCCCTTTTGTACCCAGCCCAGAAAAACTCCCCCATCGAGGGCACGTTTCTCGAAGGTGTAGAGTTTTTTCAAGGAATGCGCCGAGGACAGATATAGTGTCGTCTACACAATTTGCCTCTCGAAATCGAGTAGGGGCCCTGAGAAGAGCAACCTGTCCACCACTTCAATGCACCGTCATTTGGAATCCAAGCACTGGAATCAGTGGCAGGCAGCAACGGCAGGACAAACGTCGCCCGCCATTCATGCCACTGCCTCTGCTCACAGTGCTGGCGATGCACTCCAGAGGACGAGCCAGGACATCACTTCATCTGCCTCCGCCACTTTGTTGACTTCTCCCTCATCCTCCCCTTTTCCTGCCACTTCTCCTTTTGCCCGCGCCATCATGCGCCTCTTCCCAGCAACTCCCCATCTCCCAGGCCTTTCATTTCATGCTAAAGTACAGCGCAACCCACCCACATGCCCAAGGCTTCAACGGCCTCATCTCCAAAAATCTGGCCCAGGAGATGTTGGAGTCCCAGCTGGGGGACACTCTGCCCTTTTTGGGCAGAGTGTCTACTGCGCCACCTCACTGTGCCGTCCACACCAGCACTTTCCCCCAAACATGAGGCGGTCCCTAAATTCAGCGCTTAGCTTAGCTGGGAAGAGGTGCATTATGGTGCAGGCCAAAAGGGCGGATGAGGGTGAACTCCCCAATGTGTCACAGACGGATATGTAGGTGTCCTTGCATCATATCCTTGCACCATACTTGGCTGGATTGGACTTTCATTTTGTGCCAAAAAGTGGTCAAGACAGTGATCCTTCAGCTAATCCCATTACACCATCCATTGCCAACTGCAGCGCTGAAATTAGCATCTCTGGAAGTGGTCCAAAATCTTTCTCTGCATTTAGCCAGGCTTGATGCTATGGTAGGCTCCAGGGTTCTCTTAATGCATATTGCATGGGGGACTCAGATGTGTTTCTCAGCACTGAGACCACCACTTCTGAGATCCCAAAGGAAGTAGGCAAGAGATGTGCAGTGCAGAAAAAAAGATGAGAAAATAAGTGTAGGCTGTAGAGCACAGAGGGATCGGAGAGGGCAGAGCTGGTGTCGGCCAGGTATTCCCAGTCAGAAACTGGCACTATATGTCAGTGGCAGGACTTGAGTGTATTTGTAACCCCAATATATTCTTTGCATTCTCAGTCAGACAATGGCACTATATGGCAGTGGCAGGACTTGAAGGTATTTGTAACCCCAATATATTCTTTGCATTCTCAGTCAGACAATGGCACTATATGGCAGTGGCAGGACTTGAAGGTATTTGTAACCCCAATATATTCTTTGAATTCCCAGTCAGACAATGGCACTATATGGCAGTAGCAAAAATAGTGGGTGTATATAGCCCCAATTCTATTGCTAGGGGACTTGCAGGGTATTTCTGGGGTGAAGGTGGGGGGGCACACCGTTGGAACGGGGATCGGGGGTGTATATGTAGGGTATACAGGAATACACTGTCAGTGTATTCCATTCAGGATCCTGGGAAAGCTGGGTTGCGGCGATTGAGCCCGTCAGTGCCACGTTACACTGACAAGCTTCTCCCTGGAATTTAGCTCTTACAAGAGCTGTTGGTTGTCTTCTCTTTCCTATCCTAGCCTGTCCCTGCCTACCCAGAATCTAAGCCCTAGCTAACTGGACGGAAACCTCCGTCCCCGGTGAATTGCAAGCTCAGAATGACGCGAACCTGGGCGGCAATGTTCTTTTAACCCCTTAGAGACACAGCCCAAAAGTGACTTAAGGACCAGGCCTCTTTTTTCAAATCTGACATATGTCACTTTAAATGGCGATAACTTTGAGACGCTTTAACTTACACAAGTGATTCTGAGATTGTTTTTTCGTAACACATTGTACTTCATGTCAGTAGTAAATTTTCGTCGATATGTTTTGTCTTTAATTATGAAAAAATAGGAAATTTGGTGAAAATTTTGAAAAAAATGCAGTTTTCAAACTTTGAAATTGCAAGCCTTTCAAATAGAAAGTCATACTACCCGAATTTTTTCATAAATATAATTAACCATGTCTCTGATTTATGTAGCAATCAAATTTTAAGCACCCTTTCATTTTTTTCAGATATTACAAGGCTTACAAGTCAAGCAGTAATTTTCCAAATTTTCAAGAAAATTTCCAAAACACATTTTTCAAGGGAACAGTTCAGTTCTGAAGGGAACTTGAAAGGCCTCTCTAATAAAACCCCCCAAAAGTCACCCCATTCTAAAAACTGCACTCCTGAAAGAATCCAAAACAGCAGTTAGAAAGTTTCTTAACCCTTTCAGCATTTCACAACAATTAAAACAAAATGGAGGTCAAATTTACATTTTTCAATTTCTGTCACTAATATATTCATTTAGCCCTAGAATTTACACATTTACTAAGGTTTAAAGGAGAAACTGCACCCCACATTTTGTTACACAATTTCTCCCGAACACGACAATACCCCATATGTGCTGGTACCCTAATGTACGGGCACACGGTCGCTCTCAGAGCGGATGGAGCGCTAATTGGATTTTGTAGGCCAGATTTTGCTAGAATATTTTTCAGGTGCCATGCCCCGATAAAATGTCACTGTAGCCCCAAATTTTTCATCTTCACAAAGGGTTAAAGGAGAAACTGCACCCCACATTTTGTTACACAATTTCTACTGAACACGACAATACCCTATATGTGCTAGTACCCTAATGTACGGGCACACGGTCGCTCTCAGAGCGGATGGAGCGCTAATTGGATTTTGTAGGCCAGATTTTACTAGAATACTTTTCAGGCACCATGTCCCTTTTGCAGAGCCCCCAATGTGCCAAAACAGTGGAAACCCCCAAAATGTCACCCCATTTTGGAAACTATACCCCTCAAGGAATTTACCAAGGGGTTTAGTGAGCCCTTTGACCCTACAGGAGTGTAACAGAATTGGCCCAACAAAAGGAAAAGTGACATTTTTTGCTATAAAATGTAGCTTTAACCCCAAATTATGCATTTCCACAAGGGGTTAAAAAAGAAAATGCACCCCACAAATTGTCAAGCACTTTGCCCCAACTACAGAAATGCCCCACATGTGGATGTAAAGTGATCTATGGGCACACTGTAAAGTCCAGAGCTGAAGGATCGCTATTGGGATTTTGGAGGGCAAATTTAGCTGAAATCTGTTTCAGGCACCATGTTGCATTTGGAGAGCCCCTGAAGTGCTAGAACAGTGGAAACCCCCCCCCCAAAACGACCCCATTTTGAAAAATAGACCCCTCAAGGAATTTATCAAGGGGTTTAGTGAGCACTTGGACCCTACAGGTGTTTCACAGATTTTTTTACCATTGAGATGTGAAAATGAAAAATTACTTTTTTTCCAATAAATCATCCATTTAGCGCCATATTTTTAATTTTTGCAAGTAGTTAGAGAATTAAGAGCCCCCACAGTTTGTTACACAATTTCCCCTGAACACGGCAATACCCCATATGGGATCATAATCTGCTGTATGGGTACATGTTGGGGCTCAGAATGGAAAGAGCGCTATTTGGATTTTGGAGGGCATATATTGCTGGAATAGTTTTGAGGTGCCATGTCGCATTTGCTGAGCCCCTAAAGTATCAATACAATAGAAACCCCTCAAAAGTGACCCCATTTTAGAAACTACACCCGTCAAGGAATGTATCAAGTGGTATTATGATTTTGAGACTAAAAATGCTTCCCAAAAATTGAAATTTTTAAAGAAATATGCCATTTTGGTATCCAATGCATTGCACCCACTTTGTGTTGTCAGAGATCTGCACTCCTAAAACTATTAAGTGGGCCTTCCCGAGGGGCAAAAAAATTATATATGTGGGTATAAACTGCTGCTTGGGCGCACAGCAGGGCTCAGAAGCGAAGGAGCACTGTGCTTTTTAGCTTTTGGGGTACAGATTTAGAGGGACTTTCTGGGCGCCATGTTGTTTTTGCAGAGCCCTGGAGGTGCCAGTAAACTGGAATTCCCCAAGAAGTGACCCCATTTTGTAGGGGAAATTTTAGAGTCTCTGCAAAAGTGCCATGGCATCCAAAAACCAAACCGTCTAAGTCTGTGCTCCAAAAACCAAATAACCTTCTTCCCTTCTGTGTCTGGCTGGGCCCTAATATCAGTTTATACCCACATATGACATTACATATGTTATCCCGGGTACACCAGTGTCATATATGTGCCCTAATATCAGTTTATACTCACATATGACATTACCCCGGTTACACCAGTGTCATACATGTGGCATACACTGCAGTTTGGGCGCACAGCAGGGGGCAGAAGGGAAGGAGCGCGATGCGGCTTTTGGAGTACAGATTCAGATGTTTGGTATCTAGACGCCATGTCATGTTTGTAGAGCCTGTAAGGTACCAGAAAAGTGGATTCCCCAAAGGAGTGAGCACAGTTTGAAAACTGCACCCCTAAAATAATTTATCAGGGGGTGTAGTGAGTATTAGTATCCCGGACGTGACTGCACAGCGGATGGCGAAGAGGGAATGTATAAGCGGTGCGGAGGACATTGCAGATACTAAATTCCCTACTGTACCCCCAGTAGCTCCTATGATTGGGGAAGTCACACTGGGGTCACTTTGGGGGTCACTTCTGGTGTCTGTTCCCTCATAAGCTGTAAATCTGGGGTGTCCCCTGATATTCGCTTGCACAGCTTATACATTCCCTGCCTGCCGCAGCCAGTTGTGTTCTAATGATTTGGCGATTTTGCGTGATTTTGTCTTCACATTGGTAGAGGCTATATTTTCTTTATTTTTCTGCTGACGTGGCCATATAAGGGCTTGTTGTTTGCGGGATGCGATGTATTTTGTAATGACACCATCTTGGGGTGCCTAAAACTTACTGATTACATTTTATTAACTCTTTTTTTGCTGGATTTAAAAGAGAAAAAATCAATTCTGGTATTGAGTTTTACCTTTTACATTTTTCGCCATGCAGCGTACAGTATAAGTAACATGTGACCTTTATTCTGCGGGTTGGTACGGTTACGGCGATACCTCATTTATGTTATTTTTTTATGCGATACTAAGTCTGCAGAACAAAAACACATTTGGGGACATAAATCAGTGATTTTTGCATCGCCATCTTCTGAGAGGCGTAACATTTTTATTTTTCGCTTGACAGTGTTGGTTGAGGGCTTATTTTTTGCGGGACAACCTGTGCATTTTATTGGTACTATTTTGGGGTGCATATGACTTTTTGATCACTTTTTATAGCACATTTTGTAAGGTGAGATGGCGAAAAATCACTACTTCCGGCGGGTTTTTTCCGTTATTTTTTACCGCCGTTCACTGTGTACATTAAATATTGTTTCAGTTTTGTTGTACAGGTTGTTACGGACGCGACAATACCAAATATGTATTGTTTTTATTAATTTTTTGTGTTTTTTTTACATAATTCATTTTTTATAGAAAAAAGGGATTTTTGGGACTTTATAACTTTATTAATTGTTTTCAAATACTTTTTTTTTTTTTTTACTTGTTCTTGTGTCCCTATGGGACACATGGATCAGTGATGATTGCATCACTGATTCTCTACTATAGAATGAGACACAGGCTGCAGTGACAGCCTGCACGTGTCTCACTCGAGAAACAGGAAGTGAGCTGTGCGGACGGCACAGACTCACTTCCAGAAGACGCCGGGAGCATCACCAGGTAAGTGAGTGCTCAGGGCTGTCTGGGGTCACTAACCAGACCCCAGACTACATATTACAGATACCGGCACCCACCGATCTCACCGCGGGGGGTGCCGGCGGGGGGGGGAGAGATCGCGGCACCCTTTGTTTGCGGTGGTCATGTTTGACCATCGCAATCAAAGGGTTAAAACCTCCGATCGGTAAAAGTACCGACCGGAGGTTATGGAAAAGGGTGATAGCTGTCAGTAACAGCCATCACCCAGTTCCGATTCCGCCCGCTCAGCTAGTGAGCGGGCGGAATCACCATGACGTACAATTACTTCATGGTGCGCGAAGTACCTCGCATCCATGACGTAATAGTACGTCAAAGGTCGCTAAGGGGTTAAATTAGAGGTCACATGTTTTCGGCAGCCAATGGGTTTTTACCTACTTTTTTCAACGTCACCGGTGTTGTAGTTCCTGTCCCACCTACCCTGCGCTGTTATTGGAGCAAAAAAGGCGCCAGGGAAGGTGGGAGGGGAATCGAGTAATGGCGCACTTTACCACGCGGTGTTCGATTCGATTCGAACATGCCGAACAGCCTAATATCCGATCGAACATGAGTTCGATAGAACACTGTTCGCTCATCTCTATTAATGACCCCTTAAATAAATCATGCCCCCTTATATTCATAATGCCCCTATTAGCTCTTATATAAATGACCCTCCTTATGTTCATAATGCCCACTTATATAAATGACCCCCTGAACATGGCAATGCCCCTAATGAATCCTCCCTTATAGTTATAATGCCCTTCTTAATGTTCCTATTTACTATTAAAATACCCACAACTGCACTAAAACAAAAAAAGCTATACTTACCTACCTGCGAACCCTTGTTGAATGGAGCCTCTGCTTCCTCCTCTTCTTGAGCTGCTCTCTATGCGCTGTTTCCTCACATAAGACTCCTGCGTCTCAGTGCGATGCTATGATGTCATCACTTCCACCTGTGCCAAGAAGTAGACGTCTCTGTCTGTGTTCTTGGTATCTTGTAAACCACAGGCCTAAAGTGGCTTTCTGTTTACAAGACCGTTTGTTGCATGATGCATTATAACTAGATAGGTGTTTGCACACCCATGTAGTTAAAAGTAAAGCATGTATCTATGGTGTGGCTTGTGAACCTCAAAAATGTTGGGTTTTGTGGAACCCAAAATTTTTGCACCGTAGGGTCCACTATGGGATATCATACTGTATGAAGGGGCCTCTATGGGACATTATACCTTGCGAAAGTACCGCAATAGGACGTAATACTGTGTGGAGGGGCCGCTAGGGGACATTATACTGTATGAAGGGGCCGCTAGGGGACATTATACTGTGTGGTGGCCACTATGGAACATTATACCTTGTGAAGGGGCCACTATGGGACATTATACTGTGTCGAGAGGCCACTGTGGGACATCATATTGTACAGAGGCTACTATGGGACCTGCATTCCTGCTGTAGGTTTTCAGGCATCACTTTTAGGCTGTGGCTTGCAACATGGTGCCTTAGTTTTAGGGTACGTTCAAAATGAAGAAGAATTTGAGGGGGGCATCCTAATCAGATCAATGGGCCTAATCAGTGGGCTGCAGGGGTCTACAGCTGAATCAGCCCGACTCAAAATCAGTGTCAGATTACGCTGTGTGAAGGGGCCCTTATGGTTTCAAGTCACAAAATTTTCAACTTACAATAGTCATTCTGGAAACAATAATATTGTAACTTAAGAAACCACTGTACATCACCGCTCAACTAGTAGAAATACACCAAGGATAACCTTACTTTTTAATATTCAAATATTCTTATGTATTTATCTCTCCAGGTAACCCGTAATCTGTAATAAAACAATACCTAGTCACTGTAACCAACGAATAAATGAAAAGGTGGCCGCCATTGTGTGCAGATCTCTATTCATTACTGTAACTTCCACAGAACTAAACGGAGAGCGCTGTGAGCGTTATTCATTCCCCTCCAGGGTGCAGTGGTTGGTGACCCCCATTCACAGCATAATTGTCGTTCCAAGAGGTGCAACTCACATCTTGCAGAAATTTATGGCAAATTCTGTTAATATGATATAAATGTTTGAGAAAGGAAAAAGCATGAAAGCACAAGTTGAAGAAAAATCAGTGATGTTCATGTTTTCAACAAACCAGCAATTGTACAGCAGAGCCGGAACAGAAGGTACATAGTTCCCACACATGAGTAAAATAGCAGCAGAGTGATGCCCAAAACAGGAACTATTCTCACAATGCAACTTATCATAATAATCATGTAATATACAGCACTGTCTTCATAAAGGAGTTGTACCACAATAGACACTTATGGCATAACCACAGGAGATATATGCCATAAATATTCATACAGATATACAGCTCTGAAAAAAAATTAAGAGACCACTGCAAAATTTTCAGTTTCTCTGATTTTTCTCTTCATTGGTATATTTTTGAGTAAAATGTACATTGTTCTTTTATTATATATTCTACTGACAACAAGTCTCTGAAATTCAAAGCAAAAAATTTTGTATTTATTTGCAGCAAATGAGAAATCGTCAACTCTGAGGACTGTTTTTTTTCCAGCAGGACAATGCGCTATGCCACACAGCTAAGGCAATAAATGTGTGGATGAAGGAGCACCACATCAAGACCCTGTCATGGCCAGCCCAATATCCAGACCTGAACCCCATTGAAAACCTCTGGAATGTAATAAAGAGGAAGATGGATAGTCACAAGCCGTCAAACAAAGGAGAACTGCGTACATTTTTATGCTGGGAATGGCATAAGGTCACCCAAAAACAATGTGACAGACTGGTGGAAAGCATGCCAAGACACATGAAAGCTGGGATTAAAAATCATGGTTATTCCACCAAATATTGATTTCTGAACTCTTCTGGAGTTATAACTTTAGTATTGTTGTGTCTAAATGAATATGAACTTGTTTTCTTTGCATTATTTGAGGTCTGACAGAGCTGCTTCTTTTTTATTATTTTGTCGATTTCTCATTTGCTGCAAATAAATACTAAATTTTTTGCTTTTAATTTTGGAGACATGTTGTCAGTAGTTTATATAATAAAAGAACAATGGACATTTTACTAAAAAATATACCAATGAGAAAAAATCAGAGAAACTGAAAAATTTGCAGTGGTCTCTTGTTTTTTTTTCCAAATCTGTATACTCCATAAAAGTCTAAAGGATGTAGATGCCCTATCTCTGAAACTGACCCACCAAAACCCTATCCCAGGAAATCCCAGCCTTGCTAACGGCCAAATCCAGGCTATCAGCAATGGTTGGTTCATGTAAACTAAGAGGAGAGTTACTCTAACAGTGGAACGCTAACACTATACATTTTTTTTTGTATTCTCATTAAAATCACATGATTTTAGTGACAGTATGATAACATTTCTAGTTTAGCGTTCTATTGTTAGATAGTGGCTCTACTCTTATTTCTTTGATTATTGGTTGATGAACGTTTACCTCTTTAACATTTGGATTAGTTTTTGGTTCATGGAGACTGCCAAGCTCACTTAGGCTAAGACCCCATGGGACATCCTGCAGCAATAAAGCACTGCGGGTAAAAATGTATTGCGGTTCCTCCCGCAGCGCTTTAGACAGAAAGTTTGTAAAGTTTTCCTCCGTGGATTTTCTGTTACAATTATATTTATGGGGAAACCACCGGCGTTTCCATAGGTATAATTGACATGCTGCGATCTCCAAAACCGCGCTTTTTTTTTTACTGCAAAGTGTGTATGGAAATCACTAGAATTCCATACGTTTTGCCCGTACTGTAAAACACTGCGATTTTTCCCATGGTGTTTCTGTCCCGTAGGGCCCCGACCTTATGTCTTGTACACAGGTTTTCTGGTGTATAAGGCATCAAAACATTTGCTAAATGACTGCGCAAATTGGGTTTCGCTCTAAAAAATTGCGACTTTTTTCTGTTTTGCACCACCCATGCCACTTTCATGCCTGAACTTTGAAATCTATTGTAATTAAGGCACATTACAAATGTTGTTGTTTCATGGACAGAGGTGTAGTGTGGGTGGCACACTAGATTTTTTTTATCTCTAAAGTCTATACCACATACACACAAGCACAAACTCAGTGGATAGAGTGCTTGATTTATGAAGAGGTGTGCGTCTCCTTATAAATAAGGCACACCCTCTGCCAATGCAGAGAATATGATAACTGGAAATGAATACGCTAGTCTTCATAAATCTCCACTGATGAGTGATGCTGTTGGCGCAACTTCCATAGAATTGAATGGGACTTTTGGAAACAGGAAACTACTTTGATCTATGCTGTTTCCACATCTCATTAGTTACGGAAACAGAATAGCAAAATGTGCTATGCTTTTTATGGGAGCCTGCACACGGAGTTACGCTCCGCTCATTCTGAACGTAAAACTCGTTCAGAATGAGCGCGTAAAAACCAGATCCCATTGATTTCTATGGGTGCCGGCATACGTGCGTATCACATTGAAAGCAATAGGGAAAAAAGCCTCTCAGTGATTTCAATGGGTAGCGCACGTATGCCGGCACCCATAGTAATCAATTGGATCTGGTTTTTATGCACTCATTCTGAACGAGTTTTACATTCAGAATGAGCGGAGCGTAACTCCGTGAGCAGGCTCCCTATATCTCCCAGTCATTTCTATGGAAGTTATAAAAACAGCATAACTCAATGGGGTTTTAGAGATAAGTGCTAGAGGGACCTGCATGTAAGAGACATTTGTGACATATCTTGTGGATATGCCATAATGTCTATCATGGTACAACCCATTTAAATTGCATTTTTTTTTTACAATTTTAAACCTTTGAAAGGGAGCAGATAGATGTTTAAAACTCTCTCACCTTCTAAAGGTCCTTTCATTCTAATACTGCAGACCGGGTTTCTTTGGCTTCTTGTCCCTGGTGAACCTGAAATGGTGATATCAAAACCTAAATCTTCGTGACTGCTCTGCCAATAACTGGCCTCAGAGGTTAGTTAGGTTAGAGGTTTGTTAGATTTTGCTATTGAGAACTGAAATATGTACACTGCTTTCAAAACCTGAAAATGAAGGGCTCTTGTATATGGCAGGGAAGCTGAGGATGGGGAGGGAGGGGGTAACTAACCTCAAACCGTTATAACTTGGGCAATATAAAACCTAAAAAAGTTGAAAATGCATTCGCGATTGGGAGTAGCTCCATACACAGTAAACATGCCAATCCCGACTGTCTTTTCAATTGATGATATCTCTTGCAATGTTACAGAACTGAATTCTTAGTAAAATTGCAAATCTCAAATGACACAAAAATCACCATTCTGTTTTTTTTTTCAGTGCCCAAGATATGTCTGTATAAAGTAAGTCTCCGTCAACCTCAGTTTTTTTGCATTATGCAAGATCCTATACATCTGTACACTTTTAACAGAAAGGAGACAACATTTGTTAATAAAGTATATTACAACATGGATTAATGATAAAATTCCTCCAGAAAATCAAACGTTATTTGAAAGTTTAGTTACCCTTTAATGGTTTGTTCAGCATTCAATTGGACATAGTATATCCTTTAATACCTCTGCTGGAATCTCTCAGCGGCTTATTGTTCACACATTTCATTGCTATCTATTAATATGATGGTACGGTAAGAAATACCTTTTAAGGGGTTATAAAGTTTCTAGTGTTATTTTTCATCCTTAATAGGGTAATATAGGGACAACCACCTTTGGGGACAGTTATGTAAGCTAAACTCCACTTTTGAGTCAGGACATTCTGGAAGTTGCTGAAATGGCTTCATCAATTGGAACCGGCCTGGTAAATTTGTTACAGTTGGCAACAATGGATTAGTAGCCATTTCTAGTGCACACATTCTTATTAATAAAAAAAATTCTTATTTATATAGCGCCAACATATTCCACAGCACTTTACAAGTTATAGTGTTCATGTACAGACAAAAAGATACATTACAGAGTAATAAATCAATTCATACAATAGAGATGAGGCGCTCTTTGAAAGAGCTTACAATCTATGACGCAGGGAGTGAGACAAGAGGTAGAAGTGCTTATATAGTGGTCCAGCCATTTCATAAGACTGGACCATTGTATAAGCACTTGACTGGTCTGTATAACAGCAGGAATGACTCAGGAGCTACTGAGCATATGTGACCATGATGTGGGTGTTCTGAGAAGGAATCAAAATAACAGCAGGGTGCCATACCAAGTATATAAGAACAGAAATAATTTTTAATATACAGTAAGTATAATGGCAGACTTTCCTATCCTGACCCGATCTGTACTTGAGTACTATTTATCTGTTTGCCAACCTTCTTGAACTATGATGATGGTTATACGTATAGGCATCCCATTACTTCTTTGAGGCGTTACGATGCCAAGTGTCCAGTATAACAGGAGATGTGACCAGCCTGTGTAAGATAATGTTCCAGCGACGTGTATTATTCCATACATAATATGGAGAGTAGACACTTGTCTGTCCTTCCAGACTATTATCCTCTCTTGCCCTCCACTCGCTCCATCCCTGGTCTGTTCTCTACATCAGGCACTGCTAATATGTACTCTGTATTCCCCTCACTAGCCCTTATACACTGGACATATATCTTCAGTATGGCATAGCTGTTTTCCTCATATACTGGAAAATTGTGTATGTACCCCAGGGGCACAGAGTCACATTGCATCCAAAACCAGCCATGTCAGATGCCCATTCAGTAAACCCTGTAATCCATCAGTGTAGAGCGCTGTGCACAAGTATCTATCCCCCCTTCTTCATTCTATCTATCTCTCTGTCATCTATGTAATCTTCTCTATCATCTTCTCCATGTACACGTCCTGCTGCTGCTGTCTGCTTATCTCACTCCTTGTCCCTCTGCTTTGTGGCTGTCACTTTGTCTGTGTCTCTCTCTGTTCTTTGTGTCCTCTTGTATTAGAGGAAAGGAGAAAGAGGAAGAAAGAGGAGGAGAGCTAGAAAGAGAGAGAGACTTGAAGGAGGAGGGGGAGTGCAGGGGATTTTATTTTTTTTTTGGGGGGGGAGTATGTCAACTCGTATTCTCAGCATCACTCGCTCTAAAACCAGGGCAGCATCTGCAGGAACCTGTGTGTGCCCGTCTCTCTCTATCTCTGCCCTCACACTGTCTGTGCCTCCTTATCACATGGTCTCTGCAGCAGCAGCGGCAGCCTCTCGTAGATGTGGAGCTGTCTCTGCAGCAGTCTTTCCGGGCTCTCTCACATCTGCCTCACAGCTGGAGCGGTCTCGGTGCGAGCAGTCAGCGGTGTCTCTGCAGAGGTCTCTGTCACATCCTGAGCTGTCTTTGGCGCGGTCTGCCTCACACGTCTGGAGTTATACGGTGCGTTCAAACTTCTGCTCGAGTGTGAGAGGATCATGTGTGTACATGTATGTAGCCGGAGAGCCAGTACCTGCACCTATAGCACGTGTGTGAATGTGTACATTACTGGCACTAGGGGTGTACAGTGCAGGAGGGAAGTAGATGGCATGGTATAGACATGGGCACAGGTTATGTAGGCAGCGCGCATTGAGGTGGGCATAACACATACATGTATGTACATGAAGATGGGACTGCATGTAGCTGAGTAGCCAGCTGTCTGCATGATGCCTCACACACACAGTGCCAGGGCAGAGACTGGAGCAGGAGGAGGAGTTCACTCACTTCATGCCACAGGAGGCAGCGGAGAAACTTCTATTTAGTTACAGTCTATGGCAGAGGGCATATGGGCCATATTGGTCAGGCTGGGTACAGGTCATGGTTGTTACACCAGACTACAGATGAGAAGTATTCATGGTCAGCTTTACATTTCCCTCAGATAAGACAGGGCATTTGTACCCAGAATTGCCCCAACCAAATGTGCCCTCAAAGAGTCCCATTGGCACTACCCAAGGAGCTGTATGTATATACAGAAGTGCTGAGAGGGTCCAATACATTCCTGCAGCATTTTCTGCCAACAAGAAGTCTAAGGGGCGGGAATAAAACCCCACTTGGCGCTTGTGATTGGTCAGCGGTAGCATATAGCATGCACTAGTCCCGCCCCCTACCCAAGTGCTACTTCTGTCAGATGTTTTGTAGCTACACCCATTAAAACCATAATACATAACCTAGGTTAAAGGTTACAGATGCCACATTTGGAAACATTTCCAGACTGGTCTTGCCATTGATCAGAATCATGTACTCATGCCACCCACCTGGCAGCCTGGCAGGTCATGAGAAGCTGCAGTGCCCATGCAAGTTGTGCCTGTGTCTACTACATGAGCAAATGTGTAACAATTGTTACATTGTTACAATGGATTGTGTATTGTATAATAAATACAAATGTAAAATACATGTAGATAAATATCTAGAATCATTTATTATTAGTATACATGAATCATGTGCATGGGAGATGTATATACTGGTGAAGTGTACGGAATGGAAATCTTGTAAAAGAGGAGGAGCTCTAAGTGTTGGGCATTGGTGACAACATATTGCGTGACGCAGTTATCGTGAGAGGTTCGATTGGTAATGAACGCAGGCGTACGTGTAATTATGGAGCAATTACAGAATTTATGGGGAGCAATCGAAGAGTTAAGGGCTGGATTGTCGAGCAGTATAATAAGTAATGGAAGAGTCGCAGCAAAACGGTCTGAACCAATATAATGCATTGTAAAAAGAGAGATAAAAGGAGGTGCTGAGAAGGGAGATGTAATTGAACAATGGGATCATATGCAGCAAATGGCTTAATGGCTCATTAAGGGGAGCACTTAGAAGAGTTAGAGGGACCATAAATGGGGTTCTGGAAGGAGTTTTTGGGAGCAGTCAAACAGGTAAAGGGAATGGCTATGGGATGATCAATGCCTCAATTAGACTATCACATAACACATTCTGTACACACTTCTTGGCAGACAATCCACCTGACATGTATATTTAAGAGTTTAATTCGTCTGATGCACAGATGCAGGCGCAGGAAAAATCGTATTTTATATGTGGAAGTTAATACCCAGCATTCACCATCCTAGAATAATCCACTAAACCCTACAGGGAAAAGAGACATGAATTTTACAAGCAGTTGGAATAGAGATAGCGGGAGGGTGGCATTAAAAAAACAGTGGTGGGGGAAGACAGACTCAGACAGAAGGACAATGAAAGATCTGAGCGTAGAGGGGAAGGACGACTGAATATTTCTAAAGTGATAACCACCTCCTAGGATGTGACTACATAAAACTCCATATCATCCACGCAGCGTTGGCTACTGTGACTAGTTGAAATTCTGGTCACCTGCTCGAGTCCCCTATGAGAGACTGCAGGAGATGTGTTGCCATCACTGAGACGTGTCACCAGATGGTCATGTGTGTCCCTGAGAGCCACAGAACTTCTGCAGTGGCACAAATTGTGTCCAGGCAAGCTGCTGTCTTCAAGCATCCGTTCCTGTCCTCTCAGCCCTCATGCCCCCCTCATCATGATTTCCATCCACATTGAAGGCTTTGTTTTTCTCTCCCTCTCACCCATTTGTTTTGTTTTTGTTCTTCTTTACTGGTATCTTTATCTATCCCTCTTTCTCCCCCTCCTTTTCCTCTCTCAGTCTCTCCCTATGATTTCTTATCCTCTTCTTATTGCAGTAAAGCGTAAAGTGTTGAACATGACGGGCATACAAAGAGACAGAGGAAGAGAGGAGAAGCAAGGGGAGAAGGGGAAGGAGAAGTGGAGAGGAGAGACAGATGGTACAATTTGTACGCAGCAAAATCCAAACAGGGGAAATAAGTTCTACATAAGGGGGGGAGCGCAACGGGGAGAAGATACAGAGGAACAGTGGGAATCATAGGAGGCTGAGAAATGGTCAGAATAAGACCAAAACAAAACCTTCTGTGGTCTGTGGGAAAAGCTGAGGTAGAAAAGAACAGTCAGAACCTTCTCACTTGAAATATCAGGCCTGCAGGGAGACAGGAGGTGGAAAAGCTGATGGTGAGAGGAAGAAGCAAGAGATGAGAGCAGAAACAAAAGCGGCAGTGCAGCACTAACTGAATTTAGTCACATTCGTTCCCTTTGTTTGCATGTTTAGATCTGCAGGAGTGTTATGTGTTAAACCCTAAAATAATCTTACCATCAAAGAGGAGCACTTGAGCTGACCTTTTCTGTCAAGTTGTTAAAAAGGAAGGGGTTGTAGTTTTGATCTCATAATTTGACATTTTTATAACGTTAGTTAAAACCCTTGCCACAAATTACCCCACGGCCACGTTCCTGAGCACTAGGAGTCCCAAGTCGTGGCAATCCTATACATCTGTCTGTTCCTCATAGAGTGGTACCTGTTCATTACCTAAATTGGCACTTTGAGCCCTTGTTTTCAGTGAGGATCATGGTGCTATAGAGACACCTACATTTCATACACCTGTAATCGATCTAATTGACAAATTCTACAACTATGATATAAAGGTTGTTATCATACAAGTTATATCCATGATGAGTATTTTCAAATAACACTCTTTACCAGACTTCTGAGTGACACAGGTAGACAGTGATACCATTTTTCACAACTAGGCAGGTTTGCCAGTCAGGACTTCAAGAAGTCAGGTGATGAAATTCTGAGTGGTGTAAGGGTCCGTTCACACGGAGGAAAATGGCACTGAATTTGGTGCTGAATTTTCCACGCTGAAAAAAACACGAGGCATTTTTTCCATGCGTTTTTTTGGCGAGACGCGTTTTTCAGCAAAAAAACGTGTCGCGCAAAAACCACACAGAAAAAACACCTTGCGTTTTCTCCAGTGCAGAAAATCCATTTTCCTCCATGTGAATGGATCCTAATGGTGGCTATATAGATGTCATATCAGTAATACATAGTAAAGGATAACTTTTTTTTTTTTATAGAGAAACATTATTTAAAGAGGACCTTTCACCATATCCGGGCACAGGCAGTTCTATATACTGCCAGAAAGCTGACAGTGCGCTGAATTCAGCGCACTGTCGGCTTTCCCGATCTGTGCCCGGTGTGAAGAGCTTACGGCCCGGTACCGTAGCTCTTCTATGGTCAGAAGGGCGTTTCTGACCATTAGCCAGAGACGTCCTTCTGCCTCGCGGCGCCAATCGCGCTGTGCTGTGGAGCGGTACCGGGACCGATAGCGCTTTACACCGGGCACGGATCGGGAAAGCCGACAGTGCGCTGAATTCAGCGCACTGTCAGCTTTCTGGCAGTATATAACACTGCCTGTCCCCAGATATGGTGAAAAGTCCTCTTTAAAGAGGACCTTTCACTACCTGGAGCTCATGCGTATACCACTAGAAAGCCAACAGTGCGCTATCGGCAGTACCAGTAGCCAGTACCCTAGCTCTTCACTGTCAGAAGGATGTTTCTGACAGTCAGTCAGGAATGCCCTTTCTCACAGCAGCATCTATAGCACTGTACTGTGAGTCATCGCTGGGCGGTAAGGAATGCCCCTTCTCAGAGTACAGCGCTATAGACGCTGCTGTAAGCAAGTCAGTCAGGAATGCCCTTCTGACAGTGAAGAGCTACGGTAACGGCACTGATAGCTCCAGCCTGGGGGCACAGAACGGGAAAGACGATAGTGCGCTGATTTCAACGCACTGTTGGCTTTCTAGTGGTATATAAAACCACATGTGCCGTAGATGGTGAAAGGTCCTCTTTAAAGAGGACTTTTCACCAACTCCAAGAAGTCCACCTCTTTACATCAATTAATAAGTCCTGCTCCATTGATTTTGGCACATAGTTACATAGTTACATAGTAGATGAGGTTGGATAAAGACATGAGTACATCAAGTCCAACCTATAACCCTACAGTCCCCTACAGTGTTGATCTAGGGGAAGGCAAAAAAACCCATGAGGCTCATGCCAATTGCCCTATTTCAGGGGAAACAATTCCTTCCCGACTCCAAATATGGCAGTCATACAGTTGAATTTTTTCTCTAACCCCCATTCCTGAGCAATCAATGCTGTTAGTTTTGGTTCTTCATATTCTATTTAGGCTCCGTACTCTCAGAATGGCGGTGTCAGGCAGGAGAAGACAAGGGGTGTGATTCTGAACTCTTGACATTGGCTGCCCCTGATTAGAGCTCTGAATCACACCCCCCTTCCTGACACTGACCTTCTGACATTACAGAGCTCAAATCACACATCAGACACCAAACCTAACTGGGAGCTAGAGAAAAAAAATTCCAACTGTGCTGGAATCAGTGGGGCAGCGCCTATTAACACTCACGCAGGATGTCCACTTTATGTTTTACTGAACCCAAGTTAGCTGAGACAGGGCTTATCTCATACACAATAATAAATCTGTTAATAAATGTAGGATTATATACCATATAGGGTCATTGTTTCCAACAGAGTCTAAAAATCCTAAAGCCATTGTGTATGATACATGTCAGTGACCATCTGTGTTTCTGAACTGAAAAGATTGACTGTACAATGTTATCTATTTTATTTTTCTCTCCCTCTCATTTTTTTTGCCAGTTTCAAACTTCATGGCTTAAGTTACAACTAAAACTAAAAAGACTTTGCTACATGGAAGACTTTGACATACATCATACAAGTCGCAGTCTGTTGTGACCTTGGCCCATTTGTGTTATTGCGGGGTACCATCCTCCCAATGCCTGCCCTCCAATTGTGTCCTCTACTTTCCTTACTACTTTTGGGCTGTTCCTCCACTGTTCCTGTGATGGAGGAATCCTCTCCAGGGCTAAGTGGAGATACTGGATCCCCATCTTCACCTCCTCAGGGTCCTGGTCCTCCTCTCCGTTCCAAACGTAGTTGGGTCTGGAACCAATTCTTTGTAATAGAAGAATATGCAGGACCAGAGCCTGTCTTGATCGGAAGGGTGAGTAGGTGTATTTCCTACAACATATATACTCCACAATGTTGCACAAATGGATTTGTATCATTGTATTGTTTGGGATAAAACTGTTTCTGTAACTGTACACCCTCTGGGGTTTCCACTGCTTTATTTGCCATAGTGGTCACACTACAGACTAGGCTTTCTGGAATCCCATTCATTCATTTTGTTCTGTTTTCCTCTGGATCAAACAGACAGACCTCAGTTACATTGTAGGTGAGGATTAAAATAGGAAAATAAATGTTATTCAGATCATCCTTTACATCACATGTTGTTTGGGCACATGCCTCATAGATAAGATCATTCCCCAGTTAAAGGGGTTGTCTTGGCTATATGATTTCTTTTTTTCTTGCCCATTAAAGAAGCACCCCAGGAAGTTGTTGTACCTATAATGGTAACTCATTAGCAGTATTGTATCAGTGTAGTTTGTTTCCTCCCAGCTCAGTTTCATCCATGCAGTTTTCAGGCCTTCATTATGGGCAGCTTGGTCATGGGATCCCACATAAAATACCAGTCTAGAACTTGTACACCTTTGTAGACAGGAGGTCATTCTCCCCTATGTGACTGATTTTCTGCGAACTACAGTTTTACATCTCCTATTCAATCCTCCTGGCAACTTGTTAAGCCCTATTCTCCTTGTTCTTCCGTATGGCCCTTAAGTGCTCATTTCTGCTATGTCTAAGAGAGTGGTTCTCATCCTTTAGCAAAGTACCCCCCCCAATGAGAAAGTGTCCCAACCAAGTACCCCCAAAGTAGTCATCAGTTATACATTTTAATAAAATGAGGTTTCATTTGGAACATTTGTTAACAAATATGTAATGGCCACGTCAGTTCCCCCATATGTAGTATAATGGTCTTCACATTCAGCATAATGTCCCCGTCAATTCCTCTACTTGTAGTATAATGGCCTCCATACTCAGTAGAATGCCCCTATCAGTGCCCCAAAATGTAGTATAATGGACCTCACACTCAGTAGAATGCCCCTATCAGTGCCCCAAAATGTAGTATAATGGACCTCACACTAGGTAGAATGCCCCTATCAGTGCCCCAACATTTAGTATAATGGACCTCACACTCGGTATAATGTCCTATGTCAGTGCCTCCACATGTAGTATAATGACCCTCACACTCAGTAGAATGCCCCCATCAGTGCCTCCACATGTAGTATAATGATCCTCACACTCAGTAGAATACCCCCATCAGTGCCTCCACATTTAGTATAATGTTCCTCACACTCAGTAGAATGCCCCCATCAGTGCCACCACATGTAGTATAATGACCCTCACACTCAGTAGAATGCCCCCATCAGTGCCACCACATGTAGTATAATGACCCTCACACTCAGTAGAATGCCCCCATCAGTGCCTCCACATTTAGTATAATGACCCTCACACTCAGTAGAATGCCCCCATCAGTGCCTCCACATGTAGTATAATGACCCTCACACTCAGTAGAATGCCCCCATCAGTGCCTCCACATGTAGTATAATGACCCTCACACTCAGTAGAATGCCCCCATCAGTGCCTCCACATTTAGTATAATGACCCTCACACTCAGTAGAATGCCCCCATCAGTGCCTCCACATGTAGTATAATGACCCTCACACTCAGTAGAATGCCCCCATCAGTGCCTCCACATGTAGTATAATGACCCTCACACTCAGTAGAATACCCCCATCAGTTCCTCCACATTTAGTATAATGTTCCTCACACTCAGTAGAATGCCCCCATCAGTGCCTCCACATGTAGTATAATGACCCTCACTCAGTAGAATGCCCCCATCAGTGCCTCCACATGTAGTATAATGACCCTCACACTCAGTAGAATGCCCCCCATCAGTGCCTCCACATTTAGTATAATGATCCTCACACTCAGTAGAATGCCCCCATCAGTGCCACCACATGTAGTATAATGACCCTCACACTCAGTAGAATGCCCCCATCAGTGCCTCCATATGTAGTACAATGACCCTCACACTCAGTAGAATGCCCCCATCAGTGCCACCGCATGTAGTATAATGATCCTCACACTCAGTAGAATGCCCCCATCAGTGCCTCCACATTTAGTATAATGATCCTCACACTCAGTAGAATGCCCCCATCAGTGCCACCACATGTAGTATAATGACCCTCACACTCAGTAGAATGCCCCCATCAGTGCCTCCACATGTAGTATAATGACCCTCACACTCAGTAGAATGCCCCCATCAGTGCCTCCACATGTAGTATAATGACCCTCACACTCAGTAGAATGCCCCCATCAGTGCCTCCACATTTAGTATAATGACCCTCACACTCAGTAGAATGCCCCCATCAGTGCCTCCACATGTAGTATAATGACCCTCACACTCAGTAGAATGCCCCCATCAGTGCCTCCACATGTAGTATAATGACCCTCACACTCAGTAGAATACCCCCATCAGTTCCTCCACATTTAGTATAATGTTCCTCACACTCAGTAGAATGCCCCCATCAGTGCCTCCACATGTAGTATAATGACCCTCACTCAGTAGAATGCCCCCCATCAGTGCCTCCACATTTAGTATAATGATCCTCACACTCAGTAGAATGCCCCCATCAGTGCCACCACATGTAGTATAATGACCCTCACACTCAGTAGAATGCCCCCATCAGTGCCTCCATATGTAGTACAATGACCCTCACACTCAGTAGAATGCCCCCATCAGTGCCACCGCATGTAGTATAATGATCCTCACACTCAGTAGAATGCCCCCATCAGTGCCTCCACATTTAGTATAATGATCCTCACACTCAGTAGAATGCCCCCATCAGTGCCACCACATGTAGTATAATGACCCTCACACTCAGTAGAATGCCCCCATCAGTGCCACCACATGTAGTATAATGACCCTCACACTCAGTAGAATGCCCCCATCAGTGCCACCACATGTAGTATAATGACCCTCACACTCAGTAGAATGCCCCCATCAGTGCCACCACATGTAGTATAATGACCCTCACACTCAGTAGAATGCCCCCATCAGTGCCACCACATGTAGTATAATGACCCTCACACTCAGTAGAATGCCCCCATCAGTGCCACCACATGTAGTATAATGACCCTTACACTCAGTAGAATGCCCCCATCAGTGCCTCCATATGTAGTATAATGACCCTCACACTCAGTAGAATGCCCCCATCAGTGCCTCCATATGTAGTATAATGACCCTCACACTCAGTAGAATGCCCCCATCAGTGCCACCGCATGTAGTATAATGATCCTCACACTCAGTAGAATGCCCCCCATCAGTGCCTCCACATTTAGTATAATGATCCTCACACTCAGTAGAATGCCCCCATCAGTGCCACCACATGTAGTATAATGACCCTCACACTCAGTAGAATGCCCCCATCAGTGCCACCACATGTAGTATAATGACCCTCACACTCAGTAGAATGCCCCCATCAGTGCCACCACATGTAGTATAATGACCCTCACACTCAGTAGAATGCCCCCATCAGTGCCACCACATGTAGTATAATGACCCTCACACTCAGTAGAATGCCCCCATCAGTGCCACCACAAGTAGTATAATGACCCTCACACTCAGTAGAATGCCCCCATCAGTGCCTCCACATGTAGTATAATGACCCTCACACTCAGTAGAATGCCCCCATCAGTGCCACCACATGTAGTATAATGACCCTTACACTCAGTAGAATGTCCCCATCAGTGCCTCCACATGTAGTATAATGATCCTCACACTCAGTAGAATGTCCCCATCAGTGCCACCGCATGTAGTATAATGATCCTCACACTCAGTAGAATGCCCCCCATCAGTGCCTCCACATTTAATATAATGATCCTCACACTCAGTAGAATGCCCCCATCAGTGCCACCACATGTAGTATAATGACCCTCACACTCAGTAGAATGCCCCCATCAGTGCCACCACATGTAGTATAATGACCCTCACACTCAGTAGAATGCCCCCATCAGTGCCACCACATGTAGTATAATGACCCTCACACTCAGTAGAATGCCCCCATCAGTGCCACCACATGTAGTATAATGACCCTCACACTCAGTAGAATGCCCCCATCAGTGCCACCACATGTAGTATAATGACCCTCACACTCAGTAGAATGTCCCCATCAGTGCCACAACATGTAGTATAATGACCCTCACACTCAGTAGAATGCCCCCATCAGTGCCACCACATGTAGTATAATGACCCTCACACTCAGTAGAATGCCCCCATCAGTGCCTCCATATGTAGTATAATGACCCTCACACTCAGTAGAATGTCCCCATCAGTGCCACAACATGTAGTATAATGACCCTCACACTCAGTAGAATGCCCCCATCAGTGCCACCACATGTAGTATAATGACCCTCACACTCAGTAGAATGCCCCCATCAGTGCCTCCACATGTAGTATAATGACCCTCACACTCAGTAGAATTTCCCCATCAGTGCCTCCACATGTAGTATAATGATCCTCACACTCAGTAGAATGTCCCCATCAGTGCCTCCACATGTAGTATAATGATCCTCACACTCAGTAGAATGGCCCCATCAGTGCCTCCACATGTAGTATAATGATCCTCACACTCAGTAGAATGGCCCTTTCAGTGCCTCCACATGTGGTATAATAACCCTCACACTCAGTAGAATGCCCCCATCAGTGCCTCCACATGTAGTATAATGACCCTCACACTCAGTGGAATGTCCCCATCAGTGCCTCCACATGTGGTATAATGATCCTCACACTCAGTAGAATGGCCCTTTCAGTGCCCCATATGTAACACAATTACCCTCACAGTGCCCTTACATTTAATAAAATGGCCTCCACATGTAACATAATGGCCCCCTGCTCAGTGAGATTTAAAGATCAATTGGTAAGCTCCATTTATTACTTACCACCAGGGTACTTTAATGATACTATGAGCTTCAGGCTAGGTTCATTCTAGCGTCAGCTTTCTGTCCTTCAGGTCCGTAATGTTTCATGGCAGCCCCAAAAAAATATAGCATCCATCCACAAAGTATAATGTCTCATAGCAGCCCTCCACATAGTATAATGTCCTATAGTGTCCCTAATGTCATAATGTTCCTCTACCTCATATATTATAAGTTCTTGATTATAAGTTCCCATTGTGAGAATTGATTATTACTCAGTAATGTATCTTTTTGCCTGTACTTGAACAATACAGTTTGTAAAGTGCTGCGGAATATGTTGACGCTAAATAAATAAAATGTATTATTATTATATTGACCTCTCCACACAGTATATTGTCCCATAGAGGCACCTTCATACAATATGATGTCCCTTAGTTGCCTCCACACAGTATAATGTCCCACAGCGGCTCTTCTGATGCATGGTTAAATATTGCAAAAATTTCAGGTTTGGCATTACTCAAAATTTTTGGGGTTTACAACTCACAAACTATTATTATACTCTTCAGACTTTCCAACTCAGTATATTGTTCCATAGTGGCCCCAATGCAGTATTATGTCCCATAGTGGCTCCAATGTTAAAATTTTAAAAATCCCACATAGAAATTTTAGAACAGTTTTGAGTTCAGCTGAACCCTGAAATTTGCAGACTATAATTAGCAAAGATCTAGTAACACTATTTGATATGTTTACTGGCCTCCCCTGGGCCCCAGAAACAGGTCTCAGTCCTCTTTGACTTCATCCAGCCTTCCAAGGGTCCGTGATTGGGCCTCAATGGTCATGAGGCATGATCTACCATTATGGGGGAGGTATCTCTCTGCAGCGCATATAACCCTGGGTATAGCAGGGTATACCACCTGGGGTACCACAGACTGAGAGCCACTGGTCTAAAGGACCATGAAAGTAGTGATATAATAGGTGAGTCCTTACAATTTTAAATTTAGGGACTTCAGACTTATAAAACTACCTCCCCAGCTCGCTGTTGTTTACACAATCTTAAAGGGGTTGTCCAGGCAAAAATAGACAAACGTTTTTTATTTTTAAATCTGCCGGGGGCATTGAAAAAGATTAAAAAAATACATACTCACTTATTCCCGATGTCCTCCCATGTGTCCCATTTCTTCTGCTCCAATCAGCAGCTTCAGCAGAACTCCGGAAGAGACCCATGAAAATCTACCGGAGCAGAAGAGCTGAGACATTAGGGACAGGTGAGTATGCATTTTTTATTTTTTTCTATGCCCCTGGCTGATTTAAAAATTAAAAATGTTGTCCATTTTTGCCTGGACAACCCCTTTAAGTTTATTCTATGTCATGCAGCTTCTCTCCCCTGCCTCCTGCTTCTGAGTTGAATGGAAGAAACCTATTGCAAGCAGGAGGCATCACATGGGAATGTACTGAGACTCTGCAGTGTAGGAAACAGAAGGTCTATGAAACTTGCTGTGCTTAGATATGACTCCACCTCCTCTGTCAGAGGATAAGAAGAAATCAAGATGGCAGATAATACATAAACCACTCATCAAATAAGAATATGCTTGCACGAAAGCCTCCACATTACAGCCTATGCTGTATCATAAAGGAAAATCCTCAAATGTTCCCTTAAAAATAGGGAGGCTTTCCAATTACTTGTGTTTGAAAAAACTCCTTCTCTCCTTATGATACCTGTCAATCTGCATGCAAACATTATGAACAGGCATGTACATGAACCCCTTTCATACACTATGCCAGCCTTTCCCAAACTTTTTGAGTCGAGGAGCACTTTTCAGGACAGAAATTCTGTAGGGAGCACTTAACATATTTTACCTAAAACCTACATAGGTGCCAAACATAACATGCGATATTAACAATGGGGAATTTCTAATGAATTGATATCAGATATTACATTTTAATTAGTTGAACACATTTGGCGTCACTAAGGGTGGGTTCACATCTGCACCTGTGCGCGCTTTAGCCAGTCTGGCAGGTTTCCATCTTCTGCCCCGAGAAACTGGACAGTGGACGGAAACCCGACAGTCAGTTTTCAAACCCATTCAAGTGAATGGGTTTGAAAAGTGAGCGCCGGTGAGCATTTTGTACCTCTCCACTGCAAAACAGTTTTTTTTTTAACCAGGCATAAAGTCCTCCATGTCCAACTTTGTGTGCGGTTAAAAAAAAACGTTTTTTCCATGGACAGGTTCAAAACACTCACAGGCGCTCACTTTTCAAACCCATTCACTTGAATGGGATTGAAAACTGACTGCCAGGTTTCTGTCCTCTGTCCAGTTTCTCGGGGCAGAAGATGGAAACCCAGCAGGATTGGGGCAACATGGTGGCTCAGTGCTTAGCACTGTAGCTTTGCAGTGCTAGAGTCCTGGGTTCAAATCCCACCAGCAACAACTTCTGCAAGGAGTTTGTAAGTTCTCCCTGTGTTTGCATGGATTTCCTCACATTCTACAAAGACATACTGATAGGTGGGGGGGAGGGGGAAATGTACATTGTGATCCCTATGTGGGGCACACAATCTGCGTTTAAAAAAAACAAAAGGAAACCCAGCAGGAATGACTAAAGCAGAGATCAGGCGCTGGTGTGAACCTGCCCAAACTCTTCAGCCTGTTGAATTATTTCAGCATCAGTAATCTCTTCAACACTGCAATTGAAAAGTCGCATCACCCAAATCTGGTTCTGGATAATCACAACATCCATATTTTAACTTTTTAACATAATATTTGAACATACCTGTTCGATGTTGAAGCCGCTGCTCCTACTGGAGTAGTGTCAGAGGTATTAACTGCTTTTCTGAAGGATCCAGTCTTCAACCAACGACCCATTGCTGAACAATCAAATTAGGAATGTTTTTTGAATAACGTGGCGAATAACTGCAAATACTGCGCGAACTAAACTGACACAGCAAGGATTGAGTGACCGCACAATACGAGCGTGAAAGATGACTAAAGCACTTCCGTCTGTAGGTACAGTTTGCTCGGCGAATATACGAGTCTGGCATATTAAGCCGTAAAGGGTGGTCTGAGACCAGCTTGGAAATGCCATCTGACCGTGAAGCGTTAATCCGCTGGCCTCGTATATTCGCCAAACAGACCGTAGTACTGCACCGGTAGACTATTAGGAGTGCATGTGAACCAGTATTTTCATTTTGAAACCCTTCACATTTACCTTTTTTTTTATTGTTAATCGTTTATTATCGCCATATCCCGGAGCACCTGTAAATGGTTCGCGGAGCACAGTTTGGGAAACACTGCCCTATGCAATATACTGTATTTATGAAGTATACAGGTTTGCAGTACAATGTACAGAGAGTAGGAAGGGGTCAGGTATGGACCTAGATACTATAGAAGTGTTTAGTTGTTCACATGCAGCAGTGCTCAGGTCAGTGGGTATTGTTGATATTGGCACTTCTGAAGGTAACTGAGCACTGCAGCAGTCCCTAGAGAATGAATAGAGCAGCAGTATGTTTGCTGAACCTGCCAATCCATTCGAGGGGGGGGACATGATCCCATTCTAGTTATTGATTGGAGTACCAGCAGTTAGACCTCCACCAATCAGCATGTGAAGCAGGGAATAACATTAAAACTTGGGTCAACTCCTTTGACCCCAAGTACCCCTTTAACTGTTAATTGTTCAGATGCAAACAATGGCTTTACGCAATCATTATATTTAGGAGAAAAAAATTATATAGGAGAATACTTGACATTTATTGGAAATGAGCTTAAAACCTTAGCTCTACATGAAAAACAAAAAGTGAATTGCAAAATGGAATTGATCAGTGTTTTTCGAGTAACCTATACAAAATGCACAGAAAGGTACCTTCATATACTGTAAAATAAGGTTCGAGGATAGTGTGGATACCGTAAAACATGGAATGTACCTCTTGGGGCCCCCATACCACAGGCTGAGATTAAGACTTTTAATTAAAAGTTGCGTGTTTTCTATATTCTTTCCTTTTGTGACCTCCAGTAGGAGCATGAGAACAGGAATCTATTTACCATGGACAACAACACCGTCCTTATTTCTTCTAGGTTATATATAATGTTGTATATCCCCCCCTTCCATTATGCTGGATACAGAAAGAGTATTGTTGTGGAGAACAATAATTTTGAAAATGAATGGAGGCAACTACTCATGTCAGCCACCCGAGGTGAATCACGGAGGTTTATCCGTAGCCACCAATGAGCTGTACTTATGTAGAAGTGTGGCACAGTAGGTGAGCTGTATGTAATATTAAGCATTAAGGCAAATAGCTTCCTCACAACACATGATAGCATCCATAATGTCTAGGGCTCTGTACATGCAGTTCATCAGAAAGTGTATCTTTAATAATTTCGTTTTATGATCTCCTTCAGTAAAATAAAGCTGCCCAAAAGCAAATGATAAGTGGTGGTCGAAAGTTGTTATGCTAGCACTTATCACCATTGACAGCCCCCCATTAATATGCATATTCAGCTAGGCAGAAAGTGCATATTAATCTGTATAGAGGAGGGAGGGGGAACGGCTGCGAGGCACTGCTCCTGAGCTGCTTAAAACAAAAGAATCAGCTGAAAAAAAAATCAAACATGGCTGATTGATTCTACTCTCACAACCGCCTCCATGCTCGAAGATCACTGACAGTTCCAGCTACAAAACACAAGCTGACCATACACATCAGATAGCGGTCAGCAGATCCTAGTGGGATCCACCTCCAATCTACTGTGTATGGTGCTGTCCTGCAATCTTAGCAGTTAGGTGGAAACTGATCAGGCATGTTGGAATTAATCTGCATTAATGGGAAGTCTGGCGACTGCTTATCTATCTCTAACTATGTTCCTTGTTTAAAGCAGTGTGGAATAGATACCCAGATGATCGGCTATATAGTATATTGTCTTTCTTATTCCTTATCAGAGAGTGTCATCATTGCTACTTAAGAATAAACAGAATAGTTGAGCCTATGCTTTGATCCAGAGGAAGAAGAATAAAAATGGAGACATGTGGTTGTTGATATTGGGAGTGCACAAAGTCCCTCCTAACCCCTTAAGTGGTTATGTGGTTACAGTAATTCCCTGGTCCATGTACCCCCACAGTGCATAAACAAGTGACTCGAGTAGCTTCCTTGTGTGACTAGAATGTTCACCCAAATGATTGTTCTGTAAAATCATAACTTGATGTTTATAAAATATGATGTAATATACATAATATTCAACTGTAGATATAGCTTCATGGGCACGCAACAGTAATGTCCCATCTACCATTGTTTTGTCAGGTTTAAAAAAAAGAGTCCTGGAAAATACTCTGATGTCCACTAAATTTATGAAAAAGCTGTGATGTTCTTTCAGATTGCAGGTGCTATTAAACACCCAAGCTACAGGATCTGATATTGGTTACTGCTAACCTCCATGCTGCACCTGTCATGGTTTCATCAGATGGCAAGTACAGGTGCAGCAGTGCAAATAGTGGTAATCTTCATGCAGTTATTGTGGCTCAGCCACGTGTGTAATGGCACCCTAAGGATGCATGCTGATGTAGTGGTAACTGCCAGTGGATGAGATTTCAGTAATTAGGGTGCATGCACACTACGTAACGCCGGGCGTGTATGAGAGCCGTACACGCCGGCATTACAGCAGACTGCCGAACACTTCCCATTCACTTCAATGGGAGCGCTCGTAACAGCGGCGTTTACGAGCGCTCCCATTGAAGTGAATGGGGAGTGTTCGGCAGCCCTGCTGTAACGCCGGCGTGTACGGCTCTCATACACGCCCGGCGTTACGTAGTGTGCATGCACCCTAACTGTGCAATCGCTGGTGGCCGAACGTAGGCTGGGTTTTGGCTGCATGCAGCTGCTGCTATGTGAGTTTGCACCATGAGGATACTACATGTTTATAGTAGATGAAGTTGGATGAATACACAGGTCCATCAAGTCCAACCTATGACCCTACATCTGCTGTTTTTACTTTTGTTAACACGTAGTATTTTATGGACGTTTTTATGCAAAACGTGCATTTTTCACATCCATTTTAACAGATCCTGCATACATTGCAATGTATGAAGGGATATGTGGAAAGGGACAAAAATAGAACATGACTGATATTGTAATAGTCCATTGTAATGGACCCTCAAAGTATAGGTCACGTGAATAGCCTCAATTCAGATACAGTTCAATTAATGCGACCGTGTGACGGTTGTTAAAAGAAACGTCCGTCACACAGGTGATAATCACTGTCAAGTGAATATAGGGTAAGGCTGAGGCACCACGTTGCAGAAATGCAGATTTTTTTTGTTGCGGTTTTTGAGCCAATGCTAACAATGGCTCAATTTACGTCTGGCTTTGGTTCAAAAAACCGCAACAAAATCTGCAACAAAAAAAGCGTATCACATTGAAAGCAATAGGTAAAAAAGCCTCCCATTGATTTCAATGGGGACCGCGCATATGCTGGCATCCATTCAAGTCAATGGGATCTGCTTTTTACGCTGCTCACTCTGAACGAGTTTTATGTTCAGAGTGAGTGAGAGTAAACTCCGTGTGCAGGCTCCCTTAGGCTAGGACCACACACAGACTTTTTGGCTTGATTAATAGCTTTCTCCCGTTTTGTCTATGCTAGCGAGGAGCAAACCCCTCTAAGCATGACTGGCTCTTGTTAAAACTCATGGGAAGATTTCTAAAACCATCTAAGGCCAGCTGCACATGACCATGTGCTTCTGGCTATCTGTGAATTAAAGGCATGAGCAGCGCACGGGGTCATGCGAATATCTCCTGTGTGCCGCCCGTGCACTGGAAGTGCTTCCACTGCCCCTTTCATTAAATGAATAGAAGCCACGGAAGCAAAGACTGTCGGCACGCTAACGTGACCGTGTAATTCACGGTCATGTGTATGGGCCCATAGAAATGAAAGGTTCAGTGTGCTATGTGTGGTAGCACACTGATTACTGCCACAGTCATCTGCAAGTGGTCTTAAATTAAGGTCCCACGTAAAAAAAAATGCTGCAGAAAAGAACATGGCAGGAATGTATTGCTTATTACAGCATTTCCATACGTATAATTGACTTGCTGCGATTTCCAAAAATGCAACGGTATTTGAATTGCAGCAATTCTGCTGCAGATATTTTTCTGAAATGTGTGGATGGGATTACCCTAAGGCCTCATGTAGCAAATCGCAGCTAACAAACACAAAATGGGGATATTTCCTTTACTTTTTGCTACCTTTTCTCTTTTTTTCTTTCTCTATGAAATATATTGGAAAAAAATTAGCAAAACAAACGGCTAAAATTAACAAATTGTATTTTTCATAATGCACGCTTTATCGAAAATGCGGCTTTTGCTGTAGCTCTTTTTTCTGCAATGTGTGGATATGATTGATGAATTTTCATTCTTTTTGCTGCTACTGTAAAAGACCACATTTTTAATTGTTGCGTTTCTGCAGCAGCCAAAATCGATGTTCTTTGGTGCCCACAGCATCCATTCAAAGCATGGCTTTCATATTATGTTCTGGTGTTGAATAATGAAAGCCGTGCTGTGATTGGTTACTGTGGGGAAACAAAGGCAGTTTTTCTTTCAGACAGTTTTCATAAACCTCCCTGTTTTCTGGCGGCTCAGTGGTTCGCACTATTTCCTTGCAGCATCGGGGTCCTAACTTGAAATCCAGCCAAGGATAACGTCCACATGGAGTTTGTATATTCTCTCTGTGTTTTTGTGGCTTTCCCCCAAGTACCCCAGTTTCTTCTCACACTCCAAAGACGTGCTGATAGGAAATTTAGATTGTGAATCTTGCTTGGGACAGTGTTGATGATAGGTAAGGAGTTAGAGTCAGGCTGAGGCCCCACACAGCTTTTTTTGTTGCAGATTTTGTTGCGGTTTTTTGAGCCAAAGTCAGGAGTGTATTGAGCAGAAGGTAGAAGTGTAAGAGCTTCCTATATATTTCCCATTCCTTTTGTGGTCACTCCTAGGGTTGGCTCAAAAAAGGCAGCAAAATCTGCAACAAAAGAAGCTGCATTTCCGCAACATGGGGCCTCAGCCTAAAACAGTTCTTTAGGTAGCCTGCCGCTTACATGTATGTGACTTGTTAGAGATATCTTTAATGCACGTTTACAGTTCATACATTGCAATCAGGTTCTCTTTATGGCAGTAATTTGCACAAAGCCATTGGGGGTGATGTATCACCAAAAGGAATGGAAAATACAATTTTTGTCATGGGCTTGTTTTTTTGTTTTTTTTTACAGAAAGTGTGATTTTTTTTATCTTTTGCATCGCAGTAACCACTTCTGTAAATTTGCAAAATTATGTTTACTGTAACCCTGCCAGAAAATTGGTGTGTGTTATAGCTGAAATCTATTCCAGTCGATAGCTGTCGTGGATTTTATTTCTGGTTTAAGGGACCTCCAGAGCCTCTGTATTTTGGTGCATCGCATGCCAGTGCACAAATGGATTAAGAGTGGCATGCGAAGCGCCAGTCTTAACAAATCAGCCCTATTGTGCTTTGACATGTGTTCAGAGAAATGCTGAAGGAAACTGTGACATGTACATAGACTATGATAGAAATTGCCATTTTTCCTCTGCAGGTACGACTGTGGATTTTTCACAGATTTGTGGTATAATCCACAGCGGAAAATAATTACCAGATCTGATCTCAGCCTGCAGCATTTTTATTGCTTTGCCCATTGTGATTTTTGCTCTCAGATTTCACTAGAGAAAAAATTGCGTATGAAAATCCCGGCCTAGTTTTCGGCACAACACTGTGGTTTTCCATCGAAGTAGTTCTTGGAACATCCATTTAAGGCTGGGATAACACGTTGCAGAAAAGCTGCATTTTTCATTGCAGATTTTAATGCGGTTATTTGAGCCAAATTCAGGAGTGGATTTAGCAGAAGTGACAAGTATAAGTGCTTGTTTTATTTTGCCCATTCCTTTGGTACTCACTCTTGGCTTTGGCTCAAAAAAACACCTGCAATAAAAAAATGCAGCCTTTGTGTAATGTGCGGCCTCAACCTTACAGTTATTTATTGCAACAAAACTGTGTGCATTAACAGGTGGTATTGCTAGATTGTTTTCCTCTGCAGTACTGTGTGAACACATCCTTAATCCCTGTACCCATATCAATAAACTACTGACTGCATGCTGTTAATTATTTTATGCTGAGGGCCGAATAATAGCTATTATGTTATGATATGCTATACCATGATACTGGATTCCCTCTTTACCTTAGAAATACAGTCATTAAACTCCTTTCCCTTAAAGAGTATTTCACTTCTCAGTAGATCATGACAATTTTGATCAGTAGATAGTGACACTTTATAAAGGGCCTTTTATATGGGGCGACAGAATCATGGTCCGATGTAAACATTTGCAGCGATCAGATGACACATGATGAATGATTGTCATTGATCACATTGTTACATGCATATATAGTTTACGTCTGTTATATAGAAAATATAAATCTTTATTAGCACATTATTAGCATCCTTTTAAAACCACCACATATACTGCATCCTCTAACATTTCAGGTATAACTGCATGAGCAGATGAGATACACAATAATATATTAGAAACTGTGATTAAAATGGTTAAGAACATATTTGATAAAAAAGCATAAGTAAAATGATATTACCATGGTAAATTGGACTAGTAAAGATTCCCAGAGATGGCCGGCAGGATGCATCAGGGAGAGCCCCCTGCATATCGCCTCTGGCGGGGCCGTTGTCAGGGGTATATCCCTGAAGAAGTTTCCATGTCTGTAGTGTATGATAGTGGATAGATTCTCTTTACATGTATGTATTGTATGATAGTGGATAGATTCTCTTTACATGTATGTATTGTATGATAGTGGATAGCTTCTCTTTACATGTCTGTATTGTATGATAGTGGATAGATTCTCTTTACATGTCTGTATTGTATGATAGTGGATAGCTTCTCTTTACATGTCTGTATTGTATGATAGTGGATAGCTTCTCTTTACATGTCTGTATTGTATGATAGTGGATAGCTTCTCTTTACATGTCTGTATTGTATGATAGTGGATAGATTCTCTTTACATGTCTGTATTGTATGATAGTGGATAGATTCTCTTTACATGTCTGTATTGTATGATAGTGGATAGCTTCTCTTTACATGTCTGTATTGTATGATAATGGATAGCTTCTCTTTACATGTCTGTATTGTATGATAATGGATAGCTTCTCTTTACATGTCTGTATTGTATGATAATGGATAGCTTCTCTTTACATGTCTGTATTGTATGATAATGGATAGCTTCTCTTTACAGCACACAGACAGCTGAATGACACGCACTACTACTCTAAATTAGATTCTGACCCCACAGTGGAATACTCAAAAAAACTGAAAAAAGTTATCTCTGGCCTAACTGATGGAGCCAAAGGCCTAAGCAGCCTCATACCAGCAAGCCCAAGAATGGGAACCTTTTATATGCTTCCTAAACTACACAAACCTGGGAACCCAGGGAGACCGATCATTTCATGTGTGGGGACGCTCACTGAACAGATCTCTGGATGGGTGGAGGGCACTCTGAAACCCCTAGTGAAGGATACAGCCAGCTACCTTCAGGACACCACAGACCTATTAAATAAACTATCCACTATAGGTCCCCTTCCAGATGGAACCATCCTGGCCACCATGGATGTAGAATCCCTGTACTCCAACATCCCACACCAGGACGGTATAAATGCCTGCCAGTTTTTCATGGAAAAGCGAGGTATGAACGCTGAATCAGTGGTGAAACTCACGAAATTCATCCTCACCCACAATTACTTTTCTTTTGGTGACTGTATCTATCTACAGCAGACTGGCACGGCAATGGGGAGCAAAATGGTGCCACAGTACGCTAATCTCTTCATGGCCAAGCTGGAGAGTGACTTCCTCTCCACCTGCACCACCAGGCCTCTGGCCTACTACCGATTCATTGACGATATCCTAATCATTTGGACTGGGTCTGAACAACAGCTGAAAACCTTCCATGAACTATTCAACCAATTCCATCCCACCATCAACCTGACGCTCAATCACTCCTTCTCGGAAATAAGCTTCCTAGACACAGTCATCAAGATACAGGACAACAAAATTGAGACATCGCTGTATCGGAAGCCGATTGACCGACCAACCTACCTAGGATGGGATAGCTTTCATCCTAAACACATAAAGAACTCTATTGTGTACAGCCAGGCCATCAGATACCATCGCATATGTTCTAGCCCTGCAGATAGAGAAGAACACCTCGGAGTCCTCAGAGACACATTCTTGAGGCAGGGTTACCATCAAAGAACAATTGATAACCAAATCACCAGGGCCACCAGGATACCAAGATCGGAGTTATTAAGATACAATACCAAACAGGAGAACAACCGAGTGCCCCTGGTTGTCACATATAACCCCCACCTGGAGACGCTGAGAGGTATCACACGCAAATTACATCCACTACTGCAAAAAGACAACCGTCTAACATCCATATTTCTGGACCCCCCTCTCCTGTGCTACAGACAGCCACCAAACCTCAGGAATATGGTGGTCAGTAGCTCATTATCATCCCCAACCAACACAGGAACATTTCCATGTGGAAATAAGAGGTGCAAAACCTGCCCCCACATACTGACCACTAACAGGATAGAGATACCAAACTCGAACAAGGAATATAACATTCCAGGTACCTTCACCTGCAGCACATCCAATGTAGTGTATTTAATTATGTGTACCAAATGTTCCACTGATAATCTGTATGTTGGAGAGACCGGACAGCAGCTTAGACTGCATATGAACTCACATCGCCATACCATTAAAGAACAAAGAATTGACCTTCCCGTGTCAAAACATTTTTGCAGTAGGGATCACAACATCACCAATGACATGAAAATTCTGGTTTTGAGAGGGAATTTCAGATCAAAGAGCGAACGGCATATACATGAGTATAAATTCATGACACTGCTTCAGACACTAGAGTGTGGACTTAATGCATCACAGGGTTTCATGTCTTTTTACAGTAGCGTGTGAACTGATAAGGACCTGTAAGTGTTTACATTGTCTCTACCAATTACCACATTGTCTCTACCTAATGTCTCTATCAAGTGCTTACATTGTCTCACCAATTACTAACAACCCCCCCTCCTCCTGAAATCTAACACCCCTTGTGCCTGCTCTGTATATATATATATATATATATATATATATATATATATATATATATATATGCATCCTTCAGTAATGTTTTTAAATTTGCTTTGACAAAGGAGCCTTTGCGTTCCGAAACGTTAGCCATTTGTCATCATTATGAGTTAGCCATTAAAAAGGTATCAACTACTGAAGATCACCAAGTTTTCGGTTTTTTTTTTACATGTCTGTATTGTATGATAGTGGATAGATTCTCTTTATCTTTCTGTATTGTATGATAATGGATAGATTCTCTTTATATTTCTGTATTGTATGATAGTGGATAGATTCTCTTTATATTTCTGTATTGTATGATAGTGGATAGCTTCTCCTTACATCTGTTGTTTTACTGAACGACCTTTCTTGTGCAAAGGCTTGAATAGTCTCCTTGGCACCCCAAAATGCCTTGAGTGTTTATGCACATTTGAGTCCCTTGTCATCTCACGTGCCGGGGTTTTGTGGTAAGGGCACTGTGAAATCCCAGCTTTATTTGTCATGCATCGTTTTTTAGCCAGTCACAGGATTAGGAAAGGAAGGACACTTGTGTGCCCACTGTGCATAGCATGTGGCAGTGATTTCAGGTTGCCAGTCGCTCTTTAGAAAGGAAGAAAGTAGAGGAATTCTAAAGGCTGTGTTTTTTATGTTAAGTCCCTCTGGGAGGAAATTGTGAATGATGATGAGTCTCCAGTAATTTTCAGTATCATTCCTTTGGAATACTGAGGGTTGTACAGATAAAACCTAGTGGTGACAATTCTTGTAAGGCGGGCACAGAACATAGTAATTAGCATCAGTGGGTGCCCGCGCCTCTACATGCTTGACATACAGCTCCGGTATATGAACGTATTTCAAGTCCTCCAGCTCTCCTTAATGGGATGCATAGAAGATGCCACAGATATTGCACATCATCAGCATTTTTATAAGGCCCCCAGGTACAAAGAACAGCTAAACTGAATTGCTAAAGTCTAATCAGCCCATAGAGATTTGTCCTTTAACTTGAGAATACCTCGCAGTACAATGTACTAACTAATCTCACAGTATATATTCCCTTCTGACAAACCAGTCTGACCTATATATGCATGACTTTTCTTTTCTCTCAGTAGCTGTCAACTGTGATTGCTACTTGCAGAAAAATCAATATGCAGTCTGACTGAGGTAAATAAAGATGTTTTCTTCTTTGTCCTGTGCCTCAGGGGTGCTAAGCCCCAAAGGCATTTCTTACTATAGCCATATCCTGGGTAACCTTCATAGTCCAAATTCATCAATATGGAGATGTACAATCAATATACCCCAATCTTTTATAGCTGAAAAAGCATATTCAGATACATGGTGTGGGGTTTCCATAGTTCCTCTAAGGTGAATTACCCCAATCTGTAAAACCTGCTCTTAGGCTAAGTCCCCATGTTGCAGAAATGCAGCTTCTTTGTTGCAGATTTTGCTGTGTTTTTTTTTTTTTTGAGCCAAAGCCAAGAATGGCAACAAAAGGAATGGAACATATAAAGGGAGCTCTTATACTTCTCCCTTTTGCGCAATCCACTCTTGGCTTTGGCTCAAAAAAACGCTGCAAAATCTGCAACAAAAGAAGCTGCGTTTCTGCAACGTGGGGCCTTAGCCTTATATGGGGAAACAGTGTCCTAAATCACAGGTGCAGCGAAACAGTACTCTATCTACGCTAAATACACTCAAAGACCCTGACACCATATACCATTGTGTGGCCAATTAAACTGATTTGTGTAGGTACAATTTGGTGCAATATATATTGTAAAGTAGTACAGTACAAGCACAGAAGTAACATCGACACTGGACATACACTAGACACCCCACAGAATATAATAGTGTAGAACATTGTGCAAGGTAATAAGAGATTCTAAAATATTCAGATTGCAGTGCCCTGAGCATGGTCATATTCATCACTATCCTTATAATTTTATATATAATAATTTTAATATAATATTCTGATATTCTGCATTTGTGGGCATAACTACTCAGGTAGGATGGATTGTGTTACCCTTGTACTGTCACTGTTATTATAATTACTGTAATTGCTATAATTACCTAACTGTGAATATAACCCCCGTACTGTGATATCACTGTGTGCATTATTCCCATACTGTTATCACACTATGTGTATATCCCTGTACTGTGACCTCAATATGTGCATTATCCACATACTGTGACGTCACTGTATGCATTATCCTTGTACTGTGCCATCACTGTGTGTATTATCTCCATACTGCGACCATACTATGTGCATTATCCACATACTGTGACATCACTGGGTGCATTATCCTTGTACTGTGCCATCACTGTGTGTATTATCTCCATACTGCGACCATACTGTGTGCATTATCCACATACTGTGACATCACTGGGTGCATTATCCTTGTACTGTGCCATCACTGTGTGCATTATCTCCATACTGCGACCTCACTATGTGCATTATCCACATACTGTGACATAACTGGGTGCATTATCCTTGTACTGTGACATCACTGTGTGCATTATCTCCATACTGCGACCTCACTATGTGCATTATCCACATACTGTGACATCACTGTGTAAATTATTCCCATACTGTTATCACACTATGTGTATATCCCTGTACTGTGACCTCAATATGTGCATTATCCACATACTGTGACGTCACTTTGTGCATTATCCTTGTACTGTGACATCACTGTGCGTATTATCTCCATACTGCGACCTCACTATGTGCATTATCCACATACTGTGACATCACTGTGTGCATTATCCTTGTACTGTGCCATCACTGTGTGCATTATCTCCATACTGCGACCGTACTATGTGCATTATCCACATACTGTGACATAACTGGGTGCATTATCCTTGTACTGTGACATCACTGCTTGTATTATCCCCATACTGTGACCTCACTGTGTGCATTATGTCCATACTGTGACATCACTGTGTGCATTACCCCCATATTATGACCTCACTGTGCATTATACCCATACTATGACCTCACTATGTGCATTATCCCCATACTGTGACATCACTGTGGATTATCTTCATACTGTGACATCACTGTGTGCATTATTCTCCTACTTTGATGTCAGTGTATGCTCTGAATTTACTGATGAATACACTCATGGTCAAGAGGGCCATTCCAAACTTTTACCAGGGGTGACCATTGTTACTGCTTACACCCCTCTTTAATGTACTGTGAGTAACCAATCAGCAGCCGATGCAGTGTACTTATCTCTTCTTTTGACATTGTAGAATAATAATTCCTTCATGCAGAAGGAATATATTGTGTACTAGAAATCCAGGACAGTCTGAGTCATGGACTTGTCTGTCATTGTTCTGAAAAAGTCATGAACCACACAAATACGGTCTTTGAGTAGTATGGAGTTTCCAAGTCATGCTGAGAAATCTCTTAGGGTATGTTCATACAGAGCCTTGCAAGCTGAGACATTCTGCTTCGGGAATTAGGAAACAGTGTTTGATGCGTTTTTTTTACATGGTGAGTTTTTTCCCACAATTTTTGATGTATTTTTTTAATATTTTTTTTTACTCAAGCAAACTATGGACTTTAAAAAAAAGGCTAGCAGTTTTTGAAAAAACTGCATTAAAAACCGTTTTTAAAAAGTATGTTTTTTTCTGCCTCCCATTGATTTTATTGGGTTTTTCAAGGTGGAATCTGCCTGAAGATCGGTCATGTCGCTTTTTTTTCCCTCTAGTTAAAAAAAATCAGCTAGAGGAACAATACTGCTACTGATTCCCATTTAAATGAATGGGAGGCGTTTTTTGAGGCAGATTCCGCCATAAAGTCAACCTGCAATAAACTCAGTGTGAACATACCCTTACTATTGGAAGTAGTGTACATATACTGTATACACACTACTGATCTGATGCTGCAAGGCAGTAGTCAGTGTAAGTTATTTACAAAATACTGCTCTGGGACTATACAGAGATGAGCGAGTACTATTCGAAACGGCCGTTTCGAATAGCACGTACACATAAGAATGAATGGAAGCGGCCGCTTAACCCCCTGCGTGCCGGCTTCGTCCATTCATTCCTATGGGTGCATGCTATTCGAAATGGGAGTTTCGAATAGTACTCACTCATCTCTATACAGTAACTATAGAGTAGTGAATATGTATACATGTTGCTGTCCTTGTTTTTAGTTAGTAGCCTGTATATACTGTCTACACTTTATGCTAATTTCATTTTCGACTGAAAGATCACTTTAAACAAACCATTTTTCTCTAGGTTCATTTAACATTGCAAATATTTATCAAAAAGGAAGAATGGAACCTCAACAACCCCCCTCCCTTTATTGCTGTGTCAACATTTATTGAGTCCCCGCTGATCTCTACTTCTTGGTCCCATTTCAGGAATTAATTATAAATTCCAGCTCATTTAGTCCTTGACTGAGACTAGTCATTGCTGCTGTGCAGACTTTTCCAGCCAAACAAGGAAGTTGAGACCAGCAGGGATCTTGCAAGGTACTGAACAGGGGATCGCTGCATTATTTTTGTTAAACCCATTCTGCCCCTTTGGTAAACATTTTGTCCCGCCTAAAATGGGTAGTCCAGGAGCTAATAAAGTTGGATACTGATGACCTATCTACAGCAGCTGCAGTTCCCTGTTACCACTGTTACATTGTATGAATAGGAAGCCGTATGCAATGTATGAAGCTCTGTACACTGTAGTGGTGCTGCTGGGAACTGCATTTATACTCCACTTCACTAACTAGGTCCTGGACAGCCCCTTTAAACCCAATTTAATGCATAAATGCATATATGCTATATTATTAAATTTCTTGATAAGCATCTATAAGACTTGTGTGCACGTTCACAACTGCAGGTTACAGAATAGTTTCAGCAGAAGGTAACATCTAGGAAGTCTTACAAGAACATTAAAATGACCCCAAGTCATTAATTGGGGAATATTATTTTGGACAGCAACGTGTTGAGGATCAGTAGTCAGATGTATGACTCTATTTGTAAAACCTCCCTATCAGTTGACTACATAAAGAGGAATTATGACTTTTTAAAAATAAAATATGTTGCTGCAGCTCTGTTCTCATTCAGAAGGTAATCTCATTGCCGGGTAATGCACCATGGAGCATAGCATAGCCTGGCAATGTCACTTCTGCTTTTCTTCTGTTCATACCAATAACATTACGTTACTGGCCAATTTATTATTATTATTGTCACATATGCTGTAGTCTACAGTCAGCAGAACTATGCATTTCTTCAGAATTAAGTAACTTGTAGGTATAACATAATAGATTTATAACACATATTACATGAACCATTAAATATTTCAAGGTTAGCCTAAAGCACAAATGATGTTGGAGGCCAATAAAACTGTTAGCCAACTAAATTACTCATTGTTCATACTACAAGCTAAACATGTCTATGGTAGGTCTGGATAAATGTGCTATGTGTTATCAAGTTTGCTGTAACATTTAAGGGGTTTTCTAGGACCCCAGAAATTTTCATAGTGACCTGTTCTCAGACTATCAGTATTCACTTGTTTTGGCAATACAGGGGACAGTGCCGGAAAGATAAGACACTGACCACTCGATAGCCACCATGCTTTAGTGCTGCCATTCTGTTCTTATTGCAGTAAGTAGGAGATTAGCTGCAGTACCTTAGCACAGCCGTTCCAGAGGACAGTGCTTTTTAATGTTTCAGTTTGGGAAATTGTAATGTTTTGTATGTCATTGGACAACGCCTTTAACCATGCCAAAATAATTTAGAGAATGTGGATTTATACAGTCCCTACCTTCTGCCTACCTGTTGACTCTATATATACCAGCATTATCTATATAAAAATGAATGTCTTCCATTGTCTTTTGCCACATTTAATATATATTGCTTGCATTTTCTTTTTGTTTTTTTTCTTCCAATTGCAATTTTTATTAAAGTTTTCAGTATAACAACAGTAGAAAAAAATACATCAATAAAATCAAAGTCAAAGAAATGAACAATGAGAAGAAAGCATTGACAGACAAGACCAGATGACAGGGGAGGAGATGGTCACAAGAAGTAATAGAGAGGGGAGGGAGGAAGGATGGAGGTCAGAAACCCTGCCGTGTACAGTAGCTATCCCAGGGGGACCAAATTGAATCAAAGGGTGGGATTGTGCTATCTATGCTGGCCGTCACATACTCTAAGTTACGAAAATCCTTAACACAAGCAAAGAGGTTTGTGTCAGACAGAGGGAGGGCAGATTTCCAACGCACGGCAATGAGCATTTCAGCAGCCGTATAGAAGTAAAGAGCCTTGCGGACCTCCTGACCATCTGTCTCAGAGGCAGATTAAGTAAATAGGTGAGGGGATCAAGAGGGACTCCATGCAAGAAGAGGCTGTCAGGTGCTTATCCCCTCTACCCTGTATTTAGGGGCAGTCCCAAAACGTGGTATAGTGAGCCCATGACAAAGTCAAATCTCCAACAGGTCGTGGGGATCAAGCGATTCAGGGAGTAGAGAAAGGCAGAAGTGTGGTACCAATACATGAGTAATTTTGTATTGTGTCTCCTTGAATGTTACGCACGTTGAGGACTTAGACACACAAAACCAAATAATCAGCCATTGAGCAGAGGTGATTGGACGACCTAGGGCTTCCTCCCATTTGGTCATGTACCTATGAACAGGGGAAAGGCTGACCCTCAGGGGAGGAGATAAATTGATCTATCGTGATGATCAGTCTATTAGTGGAGGTGCCCACCCTGCACAATGTTTCAAAGAGATGGGGTAGAGAACCTCAAGGGGCCAAAAAATGTTAATGTGAGGTGGATAACTTGTCAGTAATGGAAACACTCAGTCTGACTGATGTAAAATAGTCAAAGGGCCTGAGCTCCAGGGACACGGGTCAGCCAAGTTAGCCAGTCTGAAGAGACCAGCCCTAGACCAGGGATGAACCATGGAAGAGGACAGTCCGACCAGGAGGAGTGGGTTGTACAGAAACATACTGCAAAGGGACCTTATAATTACATACACAATAGCCACACAGAATTCAACATAGCATTGGCAAAAGTTGTAAATTATAACAGAAAAACTAATTATGTAAAAGTATAAATTTATTTGTATATTCTCATACAAAGAGAAATATTTGATAAAAACAATAATAATACAGCAGGGCAGATGGAGTGTGCCAGAAAACAGAAAAACAAAGACATCAAAAACAAATCCACTCAAGGGCAATTTTAAAAGTCACCTATCAGTAACATGCCTCAGGTATGTTACATCTCCTGAGGAAGCCTTTTTGCAGGCGAAACGCGTAGACATGTACTGCATGTTTCTTTCTGTTCCGGCTCTGGGCTTCTAGGCTGCAACATAGACTCTCCTTATGACTATATTGGACTTCCTTCCTTTAATGTTTTATTTTTACTACTATTTATATGACCTATTAGGGTGTCTGGGTATGTTTTCCTATATGGTGTGCAAATCATGATTGTTACCTAATAAGACCATTTGGTCAATTATACACTAGATGGTACATTGTATTGTATATGTGATATATAGAGTCTACTTTACATACTTTACATTTTATATATCATATCTTTCTGCCTCCATTGGTATTCTTCAAGTCTGTATATTTCTTTTTTCAGTCTAGGTTATAAATCTGTTTATTTATACCTGTATTTTGGTCCAATTTTTTGTAGCAAGCCCACATGAGATCTGTTACTGATAGGTGACTTTTAAAATTACCCTTTAGTGGATTTGTTTTTGATGTCTTTGTTTTTCTGTTTTCTGGCATACTCCATCTGCCCTGCTGTATTATTAGGGCTAGTTCAAACGGGGTAAAATGGTCAGGAATTCGCGTCAAAATCCTGCTCAAAAAAACACCTCCCATTGAAATCAATGGGAGCCGGCTGCCCTTTCTCCACGCGGATTCCACGGCTGTTTCAGACGTCCGCCTCGTGGCAACACCCTCTGGATTAGGCCCATCCATTTGGGCGTAATCTGGAGTGGAAAGCCGTGACTGTCGGAAGCCGCGTCAGTTGCAGCTAACCGCGGCAGGCGCATTTTGGTCCGGATACTGACGCAGTCCGGACCTAAAAACTGACGTGTGAACTAGCCCTTATTGTTGTTTAATTGACTATTTCTCTTTGTATGAAAATATACAAATGCATTTATACTTTTATATAATTAATTTTTCTGTTATAAATTAATGGTTGTTTGGTCTCAGCTTTTTCCAATGCTTTGTACAGAAAGAAGACCATGGAGGAATTCTGAGAGGCATGGGGAAAATGTTTATTACAAGTGGTTCAGAATGCTGTAGTATAACATATCGGGTCCAAGGTGGGTGCCAAAGGGGAGAAGGGGGACCAGGCCCACAAAAGAGCATAAGGGTGCATAGAAGCAAGCCACAGCTTCTAGATCTGCACCCATGTCATAAAAGCCTGTGAGGTGGATCACAGAGATCTGAGCAAGGGACCTCACCTGGGAGGGTCTCGAAAAAATATAAAAGCTTGGAGAGAAGTGTCATTTTCACCATACTTGCGTTTGTTTTTAATGAACATAGCTCCTGACCACCATCTAATGTTGAATATGGCGCACAAGGTACAGAAGGTTGAGGACTTCTATTCTGTTGCATGCCGCCAAACTTTGTAACATCATGTTTCTAGAAAGCTCAATTCATGACGAAGCACACCACATGAGACGATGCAGCTATGTATACCTCAGCATACATAGTTCTGTATTGCACAGTCTGTTTTATAGGACTTACATAGTCGTCTAATGACATCTTATCCAGGTGTGATCACAGGACCTATTTTACCTATGGAATAACTTTTTTACATTGCTGTTGCTTTTGAGATGCTTTTTACACCTTTTATACAGATTTCAAAAGTGCATTCATAGGTGTAAAAAAGTACAGTACTGACATTTCACTTTTTTTTATCATCACAGTACATGAAAGAATGAAAATCCTTCTCACAAGGACATGTGATTTCATAATAAGCAAGGTCAAACAGTAGATACAAATTTCATTTAAAGGGGCTCTATCAGCAAAATTATGCTGTATGAGCCCCACATATGCCTGAATAGCCTTTAAAAAGGCTATTCAGGCACCGCTAATCTTATTTCACCCCAGCCCCCCCCCCCCCCCGTTTTAAAATAGTACCCTAAAAATGATTATTCAAATGATACTTACCGCGCACGCTGGGCGGTCGTGCACTGTCTGACGTCATCTTGCTGTCACGCCTTCTTCTTCTTTCTTCTTCCAGCAATGTCCTCCTGTCCTGACTTTTCCCCACCTTCTAGCTCTTCTGTTCTTCCGGTTGTGTTCAAATCCCTTGCGTGCAAAGCAAGGAGCGCTACTGTGCCCGCGCCATTTTTGTTGCAGCTCTAAGTACCCCTTAGAACTACAACATCCTACAAATCTCCTGCCTATTATATTGCAGTGCATCACAGTATCTGCAGTATGGAAAGGCAGCCAAGACGCTATTGGTCTCCTGGCTGCAAGTTCTTGGACCCTGCAATTTTATCGCAGGGGATATGAGGGGTAGAAGTGGGGGGGGGGGGGCGATCTTGACCTCCAACCACCTAGATGGCATGATTTGATATTTGGGTTAAGCATCATACCCAGTAAGGCCACTACACAATGAAAAAGAAAACTTGACTCATCAGATCAGGACAAGCTTGTTCATGACTTAATGATCCAGTTTTGATGCTCACATTCCTGCTGTGAGTGACTTTAGCATTAAACATGGGTCAGTATGGACATTATGTCCAGCTTAAGGCTAGCAGCCTATACACAACTGTGATGCCCTGCGTGTTCTGATACCTTTCTGTTATAACCAGTATTACATTGTTTTTTTGTTAAAGAAGCTCTTCTGTGGGATGGAACCAGACCAGCATCACTGAGCCTTGGTGCACGTAATCCAGTTACTAATTCCCTAATTGTCCTTGGAACACTTTCCATAGGCGCTAACCTCTCCAGTTTTCGAGATGCTTTAACCCAGTCATCTAGCAATCACAATTTGGCCCAAGACAATAAGTTTTATTCACTTCACTTGTCAATGGTTTTAAAGGGGCTTAACAAGAGTTAAATATTGATTAAGTATCCTTAGGATTCGTCACAAATATGTGATCAGTGGGCGAGATCAAAAACTAGGGATCCCCATAGATCAAGCTTTTGAAAAGACCTCCACAGATCAGCTATTTGAATGCCAAGCACAGTGACTTGCATTGTTTACGGTCTGTGCCGTTTTATACCGTAGCTAAGCCCCATTCACATACAGAACAAGGGACAGAACCAGCTGAGTAGCTATAGGGATGCACTGGTAGCAGTTCCTACTGGGCCCTAAATATCCTTGTGCCACATGAACTATACAACTATTCTAAATGACACAAGGTAGGTTGAAGATTTTTCACTGGGGTCTAGAAACTGCAAGTAACACCTCTGGACCGAGCTGCAAATAGGTACTATAACTGATGGACGCAACGTTGCTGGACTGTGACTTGGGAGCCGCTTGGCTCGGATTTTGAATTTTGAATTTCATTTACATTTCACAATTAAAATCTGCATAAAATGTTGAGTGAAACAGTTTGCTTTACTGCAAAACCGATGGGGAGTTACATAGCATCCTTTATTCTTGGCTAAAGGTAAATTTATAATTCTGTTTTGCAGCCTGGGCTCACTACATGAAATGAATGGGTCATGGCGGACATGGACGTAACACGGACAAGCCTAGACGTTTGTGTGCATGTAGCCTAAAAGTTTAAAGGCATGATGTTCAATTGTTCAGTGTTCTCATTTACAAGAAAACATTTCTAGTACAAATATCCATGGGGGCTAATATAATGTGGTTTTGCGGCAATAGTGTACAATTTCAGCACAGACTTGGCCAACCAATAGGTGATGCTATCCATGCTGCAGATTTATTTTACTTGAGCCGTTGTGGTAAATCTGGGCGACTATTCAGATGAGAATCTCCTCTTTCATACAACACCAGAATCAAGTTTCTATGTTTTGTAACTGTTATAAGTGTTTGAAGTAACCCTCCTACACCATCATTACTTCTTCATTACACACAAGCCTATGCACTGTACACAGTGAGAAGCAGGGGACAGTATACAGAGATGGAAGATTTCACAGAAATGAAACAAAAGGTGTTAATATTACAAACTGTATTCTCCCAGAAAATCAGAAGATGTTTTGAACTTAAAAATTCATGTTTTAACCAGTCACATGGCCACCGCAAGCCTGCACTGCACTCCTTAGGGCTAGTTCACACGGGGCAAGAGGGGGCAGATTTTGGCGTGGAATCCACCTTAAAATCCGCACCCTCACAATAGAGGTCTATGTAGACCACTAGCGACCTTTTTTCCGCAAGCAGTTTGTTCCTGCTCGCGGAAAAAAGAAACGAGCTGCCCTTTCTTGAGGCGGATGCCGCGGCGGAAATTGTCGTGTCTGCGTCAAGAAAATCCCTCCAGACTATGCCCATTCATTTCAGCCTACTCCAGAGTGGGAATGCGCATTTTGGTCCTTATTCAGGACCAAAATACGCAGTCACTAGCCCCGTGTGACCTAGCCCTAATATTGATATTTTCTTTCCTGATGTACTGGGCGGGAAGTGCTAGGTGGATACTTACTAACAGTACTTATACAGGAGAATGGAGATATGAGGTTGTCATTAACATATTAGTTATATTGCTACGTATCTGCTGCTGTGCACCCTCTTATGAATCATTACAACTTGGAAACTCTGAGCTCATGTAACTCTATTAGGCTAAGGCCCCACGTAGTGAAACACAGCTTAAAAATGCAGTGGAAAAAAATGCAGTAGAAACGCATCACAGTTTTTCATAGCATTTTTCTCTGTGGCTTTTCTTCCCTTATTAAACCTATAGAGAAAACTTGAGCACCTCTGCAGGTAGAATTAACATACTGCAATTGTATTTATTTATTATGTAGATTATGAGCCCCATATAGGGATCACAATGTACATTTTTATTTATTTTTTCATTTAAGTATGTCTTTGTAGAATGGGAGGAAATCCACACAAACACAGGGAGAACATACAAACTCCTTGCAGAGGTAGATCCTGGCGGGATTCGAACCCAGGATGTTAGCGCTGCAAGGCTGTAGTGCTAACCACTGAACCCCCATGTTGCCCCTTACTGCAATTTTCATAAGGCGAAGCCTTTTTCACAGCATTTTTTTCTGTAATGTGTGGATGGGATTAGCCAGAATCTCATTCACTTTGCAGGTACTGTAAAATGCTGTTTCTGCGGTATTTTCACAGTGTTTCTGCAATGTGGGACTTTAGCCATAACCTCAGTAGGCTAATGACTATTAACAAGAATTTCATGTATACTACAGGATTGATGAACCCAGTAGCAGACTGCCTGTACTGTGCATATTATGAAAGATACAATATTTCCGTACAATTGTGTGTAATTAAGAATAGCTGCTGCTTATGTTCTAATAATTGTCTTATACAGACACTTAGGGAAAGTGCTGAAGACAAAACTGTATTTATTATACAATTTTAGATAAAATGAAGACATTACTTTGTGCATGACAGGTAACTTTCATTACCTTTAAATGATGTACAATTCTTTATTCCATCACTCTTTTAAAAATTTGCATTTGTAAAAACTCCAAAACAAGGCACAAGGGACGAGCATTTGCTGTTCCAGCGCCAGTCACCAATTGAAAAACAACTCACTTAAGCATCTTTTCATCAAAGGTTATTATTCCTTTCACCTGGGACAGATAAAGTGTCTTAAATAGCTCAGTGTTGGATGAATGAGCTACGCGGAGAAGCATGACTATGGGAGAGATGAGACACGCTGGAGAATAGTCCCTTAATCTTTTCTTCAGTAAATAAATTATATATAATGGGTAAACTATAGATACATATATCTATATTTAGATTATAAAGGAGTTTGCAGGTATTTGTCTTCTGCCTTTAGTATAGCAGGGCAGTGTGTTCAGTGAGGGGCAGCAGACAAATCCCACTTTGTCTGAACATAAAATATGCATTTCATGGCCATTCATTTAGCAGGGATAAAACAGACTAGTATGTATTATGTAGTATGTTCTAAGCTTTAATTTGGGTGTTAACTTGGTTTATATATTATGTGATCAATCGCATCCTAAGTAATTCCAATTCCACACTGTCAGTAGCTGAATACAACCATAATGCATAAATCCACAGGAACTTGAATTCTCTGGAGCTCCCCCTAAGTAAAAATGGATAACTAGACTTAAATATACATGATATGCTACTTGACTAGTTTAATATGACCTACATTGAGACGTCTTATATAGATCATTAGGCTGGCTATAACTTTGGATTGAAATTTGTCTGGTTAAGAAATAAGTGCTACTTACACGTTGCAGTTGTCTTGATCTAGATTTCTCTGGATCTCTGTATTTTTCTACATCTCTTTTATGTTTTACTTTATCATATCTTCCTGGGCATTCTACAGACAGACATTCACACAGTCTTGTCCAGCACACTTTATGCTGGGATTGTATGCTAATGATGCTTACAGTGTTTATGTGGAAAAAGAGGTACGTGGGCAGGCACGTGGGTATGTGGGCTTTCTTGTTGCACACAGGCCCAGATTTACTATTGTGGTTAAGACACGGGTAAACATGGCTCAACTTTGGTACAGTTTGACAAATCTGGTTTGGGATAAAAACTTTTGACTTTCTAGATGTGTGTAGGTGGGTTAAATGATTTAACCAGACATAAGCTTTAGATGTAACCAAGAAAGGATGAGCAGACAAAAGCAGTAGACTCAGAAGCAAGAGATACCATGAACAGGATTGGACCAAGGTTGGACCAGGAATAACATCTAGAAGCAGGTGGGGCCTTATCACAGGAATGAGGTCTTGTAACAGACATATGATTAATGTGAGAGGCAGCAGGTCACAGACTACATGGTACACGTACGGCAGAGCACATAATATCAGGAAACATGCAAAGTTTATAGGGTACACAGGATACAGGCTCAGTTTTCAGAACGCACAGGTCCATTCACACGGAGTAAACGTGAGCTCATTTTGGCAAAATACACGTGTAAAGAATACATGTGTAAAAATAAGACTCCCATTGACCTCAATGACATTTTTTTACACGTTTAAAAAAACACGTCAAAAAACGTGTCCCCAATGTTGCGAGAGAACTCTCTCCAGCGCCGCCTCCAGCTTCGTCAGCAACGTCCTCTTCATCCTCTTCTTCCAGTGCAGGTTTCAGACTTCTAGGACTCGGGCAGAGCAGACTGTGCATCCCCACAGGCCACAAGAAAATGGCCGTTTACACAGTATTGTAAGTGGCCATTTTCCCGTGGCCTGTGGGCATGTGCAGTCTGCTCTGCCCTGATTTCGCAATTGCAAGGGACGTATCTGTGTTGATACAGATCAATCCCTTTGCTGCTAATAATAATTTTAACATTATTATTTTTGTCTATAGCACATTTTTGTTGAGCACTCCCTATGTTATTTATATATGATTTATTTCTATCGATTTACAATAAAAGTTATATTTTACACCACTTTATAACATAATCAATGAAGCCTACTCAGAATACTAGGAAACGTGGTATCCTACAGATACAGGTTTCAGGGTTCACAGGCTGGATTAAAACCTGATGGCAAGAAGGAAAATCCACAGGAATACAGAACAGGCCGAGAAACAGAATGGACCTTAATCCTCCAGCAAAGACTGTCAGCAACAGCCAACGGGAAAGCAGCAGTTGCAAAACCTAGGAATCCAGAACTGGATGGGTTAATAACTGTTCAATTTCTACAGAATGTGGATAAGTAAAGCAGCACAGTTCAGCGGAGCTAACATAGACATAACTGCAGCTTGTGACATCTGTCATGTGAACATATTATACAACTTTATCCAACTGGGAGGTTCTATAGAGCAATAAAACATGGCCATGAGCCTTTATGCCTCAGGTTTGGTGTCATGAGATCATAGAACCTCTTACCACAATGTTGATGTATTTGCACTATTATTCATATCTATATAATACTTTATGTTGTACAAAACAAGATATTACCCGTTAAATTGTGCCGCCAGTTCTAAACAACTTTTCATAAATGAATAGAGCATGTGAATGTAAGAAACTTTGTAATATATCTTATTAATAAGATCTGTTTCCTTATCCTCTTAGTAAGATGTTCTCTTGCTCCTCTCTTCAGTCCGACTGCTTGATTACATAAGATCTCCATGTTCAGCCTCATACATACAGTAGAAGCCTATGGAGAAGGGAGAGGTGGAGTATTAGACTGATATCTTCTAGTTAATAACTTTATTGCCTCATTTTGTGCACTGGTGTCCTCATCTACAACGTAGCAGTGATAAAGGAGAACAAAATAGCTGAATTTAACAGCAGCAATTATTTGAGTGTGTTTTTGAGCAGCCTGTTCATTGTACCTTTCCCCTCCCCTCTCCATGGACTAATATGTGCAAGGTAACATGAAAAGTGGAGCAGAAGACATTTCTTTAATAAGTTATATTACAAATTTGCTGATATTAATGTGTACTATTCACGTTGTGCATTTTTTTTTATATTCATGGAGATATGCTTTAAAGCCCTTGAAACATTCATCTGATTGGCTTCTGCCACACATATCTGCCTAGACACCAGCACCCACTGCTGGGGAAATGTAGTATTATTATGTAGTAGCTATTCAAATGAACGGCTTGAGCCAATCAGATCAGGATATGCTCTTACAGAATGGTTCTACATTCTGGTTCATAGAGGATTGCTCTGAGTTGGGGACCCCCTTCTATGACAACCATAAGCCTTAATAGTATATGGAAAGCAATTGCCTGTGTGTGACTGCCCCTATAGTAACACATCACATAGTTTGGTGAAAGTGTGTTGGTCTAGAACACTCCCTGCAGCCCTGACCATTGTCACATGAATACCCAATATTATCAGACTTTAGGCTCATTTAACTATATACATTATATTGTATAAACTAAAAACAAACCGAAAAAGAAATGATAGCAAAAGACATCATGAAGATACATTTCAGAATTACTCCATTTGTTGTGTCTCTAATACATGTTTATCAAAGGTAACGCTTCATTTTAACAAGAAACATGATGTCACATTGCAAACAGAAAAAACAAAGGGTGTGTAAATAGTTGTAAATGGTAAATTATATTATTCTATTTTTCTGAGTAAAGGACGCTGTCTGTCAACAGTATTACTCTCCACTGTCAGAATGTTTGCCTATTCTATTGCTAGTCATGTCTCTCTCTTTGGCATATACATCACAAGCAGTGTGCTTACACAGTTTTCAGCACACCGCAACAAGGAATGGCAGCAGAATGATTTATTTGCAGCTGTTCTTTATCCACTGTGTTTTCTGTACACTAAAAAGGTGTGAGACATGCTACTGCAGTAACACACTTGTTACATTATCTGATGAAGGCTGATAAGGCCCCTTCAGTGTAAAGACACCCTTGCACGTTCTGTTGTTGCAGTTTTTAAAGCCAAAACCTGGATTGGATTGAAAGACAATAGGAAGTACTATCTATTCTTTATAGGTTCTCAGCTTTTATGATCCACACTTGCCTTATGACTGCAAAAAGGCATCAAAAAAACATGAGTGTATGTATTAACCCTAAGACTATAGCCTCACGTTGTAGAAATGCAGCTTTTTTGTTGCAGATTTTGCTGTGTTTTATTGAGCCAAAGCCAAAAATGGCTAGAGATGGAATGGGAAATATATAGGAAGTTTCTTATACTTCTACCGCTAGGTTCACACCTGCGTTCTGGTCTCCGTTCTATGGTTTCCGTCTTCTGCATGCCAGAAGACGGAAACCATAGACCGGGTCCGGCCGTGAGCGGCGGTGAGCGTTTTATGCCCTCCGCCGCGAAAGCGGATTTTTTTATCCGGACACAGAGTACTGCATGTCCGACTCTGTGTCCGGATTATAAAACCCGGTTTCGCGGCGGAGAGCGCAAAACGCTCACCGCCGCTCACGGCCGGACAGCTTTCTCACCCATTCAAATGAATGGGTGAGAAAGTCTCCTGCAGGTTTCTGTCTCCTGCCTCTGTTTTAGGCAGGAAACGGAAACCTCAAGTACGGAGTGCTGGCGCAGATGTGAACGAGCCCTACCTCTATTCAATCCACTTCTGGCTTTGGCTCAAAAAAAGGCAACAAAATCTGGAACAAAAAAAGCTGCTTTTCCGCATCCTTAAGGCAGTTGCACATGACCATGTGCTAACTGACTGCCGTGAATGAATGACATGGGCGACACATGGGGGACACGCGGATGTCACCCGTGTGCCAGCTGTACACCAGCCGTGTTTCCGTAGCTCCTTCCATTCAATGAATAGGAGCCGCAGAAGCAGGGCCGCAAAATCAGACAGGATTAGGACCTGTTCCATATTTGCCCGGAATGTTAGCCTGCACCCAGGACTGTGTCATTCACAGTCATGTGTACAGGCCCATAGAAATTAATGGGTCAGTGTGCTATTGTAATGCCAGTCTAAATAAATATGTCTCATAGTGTGATTTTACCCTAATAAGAAATGGAATTAACTCCTTCAGGACCAACCCAATTTTTGTTTTTGCATTTCCGTTTTTCCCTCCCTACATTCCAAGAACCATAACTTTTATTTTTCAGGTCACATGATGGCTTATTGTTTGTGAGACATATTGTTCTTTGTAATGCCACCATTCAATGTACTGGGAAGCTGGAAGAAAAATTTAGAATGAGGTGGAACTGGAAAAAAATGCATTTGTGCAAATTTCTTATGGGTTTCATTTTTACGGCATTCACTATGTGGTAAAAATGACACCACGGCGATACCAAATTTATATTATTTTTAATGTTTTGATAACTTTTATAAATGTAAAACTTTGTGTTGCCATATTGTGACACCTGTAACTTTTTCATATTTTTATTTATGAATCTGGGTGTGACGTCTTTTATTTATTTATTTATTATGCTTACTTATATAGCGCCATCATATTCCGCAGCACTTTACGGATATTGACAGTCACTGTCCCATATAGGGCTCACAATCTACAGTCCCTATCAGTATGTCTTTGGTGTGTGGGAGGAAACCGGAGTACCCAGAGGAAACCCACGCAAACATGGGGAGAACATACAAACTCCTTGCAGATGTTGTCCTTGGCAGGATTCAAACCAAGGAGTTCTGATGGTTTGATCTCTTTTTGGCCATTTGTTTTACTGTTATTTTCATATATTCTAGGGAGCTTAAACCCTAGGGGGGTCTGATCGCTCATACAATACACTGCAATAGGCAGCGTGTACTAGAACTATAGTAATGACAAGCCTGGGGGCTTGCAGTAGGCTCACTGGTGTCATGGCATCCGATCGCCACCCTTCAATGATGTTCCAGAGGGTGGTAACCATGGCATCTGAAGTATTAACGGTCGCGATCAGTGCCGGCACATACACATGGAGCCCATTCCATACAGCCCTTCACGCCTAATCACGTACATGTACATAGCAATGTGAATAGCCCTACTATAAAGCCTGGGACCTAGTATATTATATTTCCTTTGGCTGTAGGTTGAAGTTTCATGTCTCCAAAATATAAAACAACTTTTCATAAATGGATACTGTATGTGAATAGAAGAAACTTTGTAGCATATCTTATAGAAATGTGTTACCTTCTCTGTTTAATAGGCTGCTCTTCACTATTGTCTCATTCTGTACAGTGGTAAAGCACGGTCTTGCTAGATATAGCAGTGTCAAAAGAAATACCAAGGATAGCAGAGCTAAGTAGTTGCTGTATAAATGTATTTTCCTGCAACATCCCCATCCTCTAACTCTGCTTGTTAGATATATTACAGAGTTCCTTATTATGTACTATTCATTTCTGATAAGTTCATTTATAATTTGCGGTCCGCATTAAAGTAATGATGCTGTATATATTGGACTCCTGTTTGCATTTGTCTATGTGCCGCTATTTAATCATGTTATTAATATTAAAATATGGAGGGCTGCAGGTTTACGCCTGGTCTCTGGCGGCTTTGCACACTGTGTTATTACAGAAAAGTCTTTAGAGTTTATTGACAAGCAGCTCTGTACTGATAAGGGTTACATCAATGGTTTACTATTCCTCATAATCATAAAAGAGTAATTAATCAAACTAAATTACTTGTGATACCAATGTGAATATTTCATTAAAAACACTACTCAAAATGGGATCATTTAACTGTTTTTAAAGGGATTGTCCAGGAATAGGCCAAAACATAAAAACTTTAAAAAAAAGTCAGAATACTTGCTTTGTTACCTACCTGTACCCTTTTGTAAGGAACTCATTTCACTGCCATTGGGCAAGGCTATGTATCAGCTATAAGGGAATTATGAGGCAGTGACAGTGACGTCTCAGCTCCTCCACCAATTATTTTATTTTACTTACTTATATAGCTCCAGCATATGCACAAATCACCCGCTGTCCCAAGTAGGACTCCCAATCTAAATTCCCTATCAGTATGTCTCTGGAGTGAACTGGAGTGCCAAGAGGAAACCCACACAGACTGGAAGAATAAATATACTCCATGCAGATTGGCTGCAAGACAGGGGGCCACTGCGCTGCCCCACTGAGACACCATGCTGCACCATCTTCTGGCGTTAGTGCAGTCATAGTCACTGTCTCAGGTGTTCTGTCAGGCTGATAAACATCAAACCCTCTCCCAACAGCAGGGAACCTGTCCATGATGGGTTTTACATAGACAAGAGCATTCTTTTTTTTTGAAAAGGAGTGAATACAGCTGTAGCAGAATACCTGTATTCTGAATAAAGTGCTGCTGGCACTCAAGGAGGATAGTCTGTACACCTGTATATTTGTGCATATAGGCGGGGATTTGTCGGCATGCATCTGTCACTATGTTGGCACAGACCCTTCTTGAACAAGGCCGTGCAGAGTTATTTGGGTAATCCCTCTTGACCAGTCAGCATATATTGTGCACATTCATTATGGCTCCCAGTTGGAAGTTTGGGCATCATTCAGAGCCTTTGCTTTAGCAGTAACTACACCCTAAAGGACCTCTTGGTCAAACCATTACTTTGCTAGGGTAGGTGTTTGATTTGACAGTGGTTAAATATAAAGGTATTGTGTGACTTGTTCACAGAACTGTATGTAGCTGATAGACAGGTAATTCTCAGTGTTATTTTAAGCTGAACCAAGATTAGACTTTAGAAATCAATTGCTTTCTATGAGCACCAGTGTGTGGGTACCCCATTATAGCAACAGCTGACTGTGCTGAACATTGAGCCGGATTTAGAAGAAAACATAATTACTGCAAGAGCGGAGCAGCTTGGTCCCAGGGTCCTAAAGGATTTGCCATTTTCACAAACCCCATACCATACAAAAGCTTTGCAGCACTATAGGTCTCATGTCCCAGTTTTTTCAGAATTCATCCTCATGCAGTGTACTGACCTATTCTCCAAAACAGTCTGGAATAAACATCCTGCTACTGAGCACCAGTGGGTAAGGAAGGATGGCAGGAGTAGAGGACACTTCGTAGCAATTTATTATTTATCGTTATTATTTATTTTCATTTTAGCTGGAGCTGGAAAACGTGAGATGCATAAACGTATTCAGCTTGTCAGTAGCATTTTGTAAAATGTGATGCTGCTTTATTTGGTGTTGTATTCTAGGCACCACATTGTATCAGTATGTAAATACAATAGGATGTCTATGCGGTTAGATTAGAACAATGATGCTGATTACTAAGTAGAAGCTGCTAATCTTAGTCATATACAGCCATAAGAGAACCGAACGTCTTGCAGATCGTGCCATGTGCTTTGTACTGAATCTTTAGTGGTCATATCTAGAGATGAGCGAACAGTGTTCTATCGAACACATGTTCGATCGGATATCAGGGTGTTCGCCATGTTCGAATCGAATCGAACACCACGTGGTAAAGTGCGCCAAAATTCGATTCCCCTCCCACCTTCCCTGGCGCCTTTTTTGCACCAATAACAGCGCAGGGGAGGTGGGACAGGAACTACGACACTGGGGGCATTGAAAAAAATTGGAAAAAGTCATTGGCTGCCGAAATCAGGTGACCTCCATTTTAGACGAATAGTGGATTTCAAATCCGGGTCATATGAGAATGTGAACTTTGTGACTATGAGACAGGGATAGCTGTACAGGCAGGGATAGCTAGGGATAACCTTTATTTAGGGGGGAATGTTATTAAAAATAACTTTTTGGGGCTCTATCGGGTGTGTAATTGTGATTTTTGTGAGATAAACTTTTTCCCATAGGGATGCATTGGCCAGCGCTGATTGGCCGAATTCCGTACTCTGGCCAATCAGTGCTGGCCAATGCATTCTATTAGCTTGATGAAGCAGAGTGTGCACAAGGGTTCAAGCGCACCCTCGGCTCTGATGTAGCAGAGCCGAGGCTGCACAAGGGTTCAAGCGCACCCTCGGCTCTGATGTAGGAGAGCCGAGGGTGCACTTGAACCCTTGTGCACCCTCAGCTCTGCTACATCAGAGCCGAGGGTGCGCTTGAACCCTTGTGCACACTCTGCTTCATCAAGCTAATAGAATGCATTGGCCAGCGCTGATTGGCCAATGTATTCTATTAGCCTGATGAAGTAGAGCTGAATGTGTGTGCTAAGCACACACATTCAGCTCTACTTCATCGGGCTAATAGAATGCATTGGCCAGCGCTGATTGGCCAGAGTACGGAACTCGACCAATCAGCGCTGGCTCTGCTGGAGGAGGCGGAGTCTAAGATCGCTCCACACCAGTCTCCATTCAGGTCCGACCTTAGACTCCGCCTCCTCCGGCAGAGCCAGCGCTGATTGGCCGAAGGCTGGCCAATGCATTCCTATGCGAATGCAGAGACTTAGCAGTGCTGAGTCAGTTTTGCTCAACTACACATCTGATGCACACTCGGCACTGCTACATCAGATGTAGCAATCTGATGTAGCAGAGCCGAGGGTGCACTAGAACCCCTGTGCAAACTCAGTTCACGCTAATAGAATGCATTGGCCAGCGCTGATTGGCCAATGCATTCTATTAGCCCGATGAAGTAGAGCTGAATGTGTGTGCTAAGCACACACATTCAGCACTGCTTCATCACGCCAATACAATGCATTAGCCAGTGCTGATTGGCCAGAGTACGGAATTCGGCCAATCAGCGCTGGCTCTGCTGGAGGAGGCGGAGTCTAAGGTCGGACCTGAATGGAGACTGGTGTGGAGCGATCTTAGACTCCGCCTCCTCCAGCAGAGCCAGCGCTGATTGGTCGAGTTCCGTACTCTGGCCAATCAGCGCTGGCCAATGCATTCTATTAGCCCGATGAAGTAGAGCTGAATGTGTGTGCTTAGCACACACATTCAGCTCTACTTCATCAGGCTAATAGAATACATTGGCCAATCAGCGCTGGCCAATGCATTCTATTAGCTTGATGAAGCAGAGTGTGCACAAGGGTTCAAGCGCACCCTCGGCTCTGATGTAGCAGAGCCGAGGCTGCACAAGGGTTCAAGTGCACCCTCGGCTCTCCTACATCAGAGCCGAGGGTGCGCTTGAACCCTTGTGCAGCCTCGGCTCTGCTACATCAGAGCCGAGGGTGCGCTTGAACCCTTGTGCACACTCTGCTTCATCAAGCTAATAGAATGCATTGGCCAGCACTGATTGGCCAGAGTACGGAATTCGGCCAATCAGCGCTGGCCAATGCATTCTATTAGCCCGATGAAGTAGAGCTGAATGTGTGTGCTAAGCACACACATTCAGCACTGCTTCATCACGCCAATACAATGCATTAGCCAGTGCTGATTGGCCAGAGTACGGAATTCGGCCAATCAGCGCTGGCTCTGCTGGAGGAGGCGGAGTCTAAGATCGCTCCACACCAGTCTCCATTCAGGTCCGACCTTAGACTCCGCCTCCTCCAGCAGAGCCAGCGCTGATTGGCCGAATTCCGTACTCTGGCCAATCAGCACTGGCTAATGCATTGTATTGGCTTGATGAAGCAGTGCTGAATGTGTGTGCTTAGCACACACATTCAGCTCTACTTCATCGGGCTAATAGAATGCATTGGCCAGCGCTGATTGGCCGAATTCCGTACTCTGGCCAATCAGCACTGGCTAATGCATTGTATTGGCTTGATGAAGCAGTGCTGAATGTGTGTGCTTAGCACACACATTCAGCTCTACTTCATCGGGCTAATAGAATGCATTGGCCAATCAGCGCTGGCCAATGCATTCTATTAGCGTGAACTGAGTTTGCACAGGGGTTCTAGTGCACCCTCGGCTCTGCTACATCAGATTGCTACATCTGATGTAGCAGTGCCGAGTGTGCATCAGATGTGTAGTTGAGCAAAACTGACTCAGCACTGCTAAGTCTGCATTCGCATAGGAATGCATTGGCCAGCCTTCGGCCAATCAGCGCTGGCTCTGCCGGAGGAGGCGGAGTCTAAGGTCGGACCTGAATGGAGACTGGTGTGGAGCGATCTTAGACTCCGCCTCCTCCAGCAGAGCCAGCGCTGATTGGCCGAATTCCGTACTCTGGCCAATCAGCACTGGCTAATGCATTGTATTGGCTTGATGAAGCAGTGCTGAATGTGTGTGCTTAGCACACACATTCAGCTCTACTTCATCGGGCTAATAGAATGCATTGGCCAGCGCTGATTGGCCGAATTCCGTACTCTGGCCAATCAGCACTGGCTAATGCATTGTATTGGCTTGATGAAGCAGTGCTGAATGTGTGTGCTTAGCACACACATTCAGCTCTACTTCATCGGGCTAATAGAATGCATTGGCCAATCAGCGCTGGCCAATGCATTCTATTAGCGTGAACTGAGTTTGCACAGGGGTTCTAGTGCACCCTCGGCTCTGCTACATCAGATTGCTACATCTGATGTAGCAGTGCCGAGTGTGCATCAGATGTGTAGTTGAGCAAAACTGACTCAGCACTGCTAAGTCTGCATTCGCATAGGAATGCATTGGCCAGCCTTCGGCCAATCAGCGCTGGCTCTGCCGGAGGAGGCGGAGTCTAAGGTCGGACCTGAATGGAGACTGGTGTGGAGCTATCTTAGACTCCGCCTCCTCCAGCAGAGCCAGCGCTGATTGGTCGAGTTCCGTACTCTGGCCAATCAGCACTGGCCAATGCATTTCTATGGGGAAAAGTTAGCTTGCGAAAATCGCAAACTGACAGGGATTTCCATGAAATAAAGTGACTTTTATGCCCCCAGACATGCTTCCCCTGCTGTCCCAGTGTCATTCCAGGGTGTTGGTATCATTTCCTGGGGTGTCATAGTGGACTTGGTGACCCTCCAGACACGAATTTGGGTTTCCCCCTTAACGAGTTTATGTTCCCCATAGACTATAATGGGGTTCGAAACCCATTCGAACACTCGAACAGTGAGCGGCTGTTCGAATCGAATTTCGAACCTCGAACATTTTAGTGTTCGCTCATCTCTAGTCATATCACAATCTTTACATTTCTTGTTTGATATACAGTACCTTGGGATGAAAAGCTACTCGGTGACTATTATTTCTTCGACATAAGACCACTACTACTGTACATGGCAGCTAATGTTAGAGAATGTCGTTGCGTTGAAACCCTGCAAACTCACTGTTGGAAAAAATCCAACCCAACTTAATTTTGTACATCCTAACTCACTATCAGCACAACAATTGCAATTTTAAAGGGGTTGTTTGGGGAGTAAAATATTTTTGCAATGTACTTGCTGCACCATATAAGCACCTTCCAATCCCCCATTGCAACAATTTTTAGACTTTACAGTGCTGCAGGGTGCCAGAAGTTTTGTCCCTTTGCCTCCTCTGCTGATACTCTGACTCTGGTTCACGTGACTCCATTAATGGGGTATTCCCACCTCACATACTCATCAGTCTTTACTGCTGTAAAATCTTCTTTCTTCCTGGTTTCTTGCATCATTTGGTGGGCGGGGTTTCACATGCAACCTGCCGTTTAGCTCCGCCCCCAAATTCGCGTGTATCTCCGCCCAGCCATATTGGACTATGAAGTACAGGCAGCAGCAACTCCATTCTGTGTTACATACAGAGACTGCCTGTCTCTGCCATCATAATGAACACAACTGAATTAGCTAGAAACACAGGTTCGCTCCCTGCACTTAGCCCCTCCCCCCCCCCCCCCCCTGAGAGCAGCAGATACATCACTTGACTCATGAGCAGCTAAGTCAGGGCTGTGGCCACAAAGAATTGAATAAAGTAAGATAGTGGACAAACAAAGCAGTTTTGCTGAAGCAGTGTATTTAGGAAAAGTCTTACATCCACATTAACCAGCAGTATAGATAGGATCCTTGTGATGGGACAAACCCTTTAAGTGTACAAGCATTAAGACTAGACTGGGGTAATTCACATGACCTAAAGTTGTAGCGTCAGCAGAGGAGACAACAATACTTCTCACTCCCTGCAGTGCTATGAAAGTCAGACAGAGCATTGAGGTGTTTATTACTAAGTGAGCTTATATGATATAGTGAGTACATTGCAGAAAGATTTTAGTTCCCACATCTGACTATCCCCATTAAGCACAGCCCTTTTATACAGATAACCCTACTTACAAGCTACCTGTTCTTTATTCCTAATAAAAGTATGTTTCTTTGTTCCCTAGACAACCTCTCTGAAGCCGAGGCCCCGCGTGGTGTAAATGCCGTGGTTTGCCTGTGGCAGAAACACCATGGAAAAAAGCAAGGCTGTTTACAATAAGAGCAAGGTGGATGCGATTCTAGCGAATCCCATCCACACCTTGCGAAAAAATATGTGCCACAGAAATGCTGCAATTTACAAAACCGTTGCAGTTTTGGAAATCGCAGCATGTGAATTATACCTATGGAAATGCCAGCGATTTCCCTATAGGTATAATTGAAGCAGAAAGTCCGCAGAGGAAACCTCTGCGGACTTTCTGTGAAAAGCGCTGTGGGAAAAACCGCAATGTGTTGCCACCTTGGTTTTCCCACAGTGCCTTTGTGCTACAGCCTGCTACGTGGGGCCTTAGTCTGACACTAAGACCTCTTCCTACCCTGGCTACCAAGCGCTATCTTTAACTCACTTATGTATAACTATTTGGCTTGTCCATACTACACTCATTTATCAAACCTTAAAGCCCCTTAATTGCCATTGGTCGCAGTGACACCCCCCCCCCCCTTCTTATGGCTCACCATTTGTAGTCCATCATATTCGTCACTTTCTTTTCCTCCATCGTTTCTTTTACTTTCCTCTGCCTTTTCTTATCATCTTCACATGGTATATTTGTCTTCCTTTTCCTTTAATCTACAGTATTTCTGTTATCATAAATCACAGCAAAAATATCTTATTTAATCTTCATCATGAGAGTTAAACCGCAAACTTTATGTTATGGCTCAAGGTGTATTGGAAATGTATAAATCTTCAGAATGCTTTCGGTATGGAAAGAATGTGATCTTACGTTCTTTTCATAGCACATTATTTTTGTACTTTCTTATGATGTTGAAAGCAATTCATAAGTATATAAGATAAGATAAGATAATCCTTTAATAGTCCCACATTGGGGAATAATCTAATATGAAAATTTTGGACACATTTTAATTGTACAATTTGAATCTGGCCATCGGATTCCTTTGCACTGTTATAGCTTCCGACACACACACACTGCCAGTACAGCGGACTAGTACAGGCTTCATGTGTTGGACCCCAACAAATCACATACTGTGGATAGGTCATAAGTATGTAAAATTGATTTGAGGCCAGATAACCCCTAAATAATTATTTTAATTGAAATATATGAATAACTTATTCTGAGGGATATACCCTCAAAATGGAGGAATCGGTTGCGCGCTCCTTTCGCTGGAATGAAATGCTGGTATGCTGATATAACAAGAACATGATTTATTTAAGATAACGCATTTCGGGGTCCTTTGGTACTCCACAGGCACCACCCCTTCATCAGATCTTGTTCGGCGTTCAGAAGTGTGTAATTGAAATATATAGAATTCAGTATATGTTGTTCAGCCCCTACGCAAAGAACAAAACTGTTTGCTTCCTATTGTATTCTGTGTATTAGCTGCTGAGAAGAGGTGATTGGGGAAGATGGTGGGTGGCAGACCCCCAGTGATGTGATATTGATCATATATACAGACGTGGACAACATTGTTGGTACCCCTCTTTTAATGAAAAACCCCCCACAATGGTCATAGACATAACTTGAATCTGACAAAAGTAATAATAAATAAAAATTGTATGAAAATGAACAAATGAAAGTCAGACATTGCTTTTCGCTTCAACAGAATTTTTTTTCAAAATAAAACTCATGAAACAGGACTGGACAGAAATGATGGTTCCCTTAACTTAATATTTTGTTGCACAACCTTTTGGGGCAATCCCTGCAATCAGACGATTCCTGTGATTGTCAATGAGACTTCTGCACCTCTCAGCAGGTATTTTGGCCCAATCCTCATGAGCAAACTGCTCCACTTGTCTCGGGTGTGAAGGCTGCCTTTTCCAGACGGCATGTTTCAGCTCCTTCCAGAGATGCTCATTAGGATTTAGGTCAGGGCTCATAGAAGGCCACTTCAGAATAGTCCAATGTTTTCTTCTTATGCATTCTTGGGTGTTTTTAGCTGTGTGTTTTGGGTCATTATCCTGTTGCAAGACCCATGACTTGCGACTGAGACCAAGCTTTCTGACACTGGGCAGCACATTTCTCTCTAGAATCCCTTGATAGTCTTGAGATTTCATTGTACCCTGCACAGATTCAAGACACCCTATGCCAGATGCAGTAAAGCAGCCCTAGAACATAACAGAACCTCCTCCATGTTTCACAGCAGGGACAGTGTTCTTTTCAAGATATGCTTCATTTTTCTGTCTGTGAACATAAGGGCCCCTTCACACGGCGTAAGCGCGCAGCTCATTCCGAGCCGTACACGCGAGCGCTTTTAAACACTTCCCATTCACTTCAATGGGAGAGCTCGTAAGGCGGCTTTAAGCGCGCTCCCATTGAAGTGAATGGGAAGTGTTTAGAAGCGCTCGCGTGTACGGCTCGGAATGAGCCGAGCGCTTACACCGCGTGAAGGGGCCCTTAAGCTGATGTGCCTTGCCAAACAGTTCGATTTTTGTCTCATCTGTCCATAAGACATTCTCCCAGAAGCTTTGTGGCTTGTCAACATGTAGTTTGGCCAATTCCATTTTGTCAGATTCAAGTTATTTCTGTGACCATTGTGGGTTTTTCTTTCATTAAATGAGGCGTACCAACAATTTTGTCCACATGTGTATATCTATCTTATTTATTTTCATTTTTATTTCAGATTACTGTACTGTGTTTACTGTAGGAATGCAAATCAGCAGGAGTACTCTCTATACAAAAACTGAACCAAATATGTTACGTTTCTGAGATATGGTGTCATAGGCCAGCATGCAATTTGGAAAATAGCTGTGTACTAGAATAAACTGTAAAGAATGACACAACTAAAGATAGGTAAAAGATAAGTACAACCCCATTTCCAAAAAAATTCTGACTCTAGATAAAATGTTTAGAAAATAAGAATGCAGTGACCTGTAAACCTAATATAACGATATTTTATTGACAATAGAACATAGAACACATATCAGAATTACAAAGTTTTTCCATTTCAATTAGAAATTGATGACAGCAACACATCTCACAAAAGTTGGGACTTGGTCATGTCTACCATTGTGCAGCATCCCTTCTTCTTTTTACAATAGCCTTTAAATGTCTGGGAAATGAGGAGGCCAATTGAGGGAGGAATGTTGTCCTATTCTTGCCTGCTGTAGGATTCTAGCTGCCCAACAGTCCTGGATCTTCTTTGCTAGAATTTTTGCTTCATAATGTGCCAAATGTTTCTATTGGTGAAAGATGTGGACTGCGGGTAGGCCAGTTCAGCAGCTGGACTCTTCTACTGTGAAGCCATGATGGATGTAGTATGTGGTTTAACATTGTCTGGATGAGAGCATATGTTGTTCTAAAATCTCTATATACTCCTCACCAATGACAGTGCCCATGTGTAAGTTGCCTATGCTTTAGACAGTAATACGACCCCATACCCTCATGCAGGATTTTGAACCATGTGCTGATAATAAGCTGGATGGTCCCTCTTCTGTTGAGTCTGCAGGTCACGGCATCCATTGTTTCTATAAAGATTTCAGATTTCAATTCATCTAACCACAGAATAGCTTTCCATTTTGTCCCAGTCCATTTAACTGACCTTTGGCTCAGAGAAAATGGAGGTATTTCTTGATTATGTTGATAAATGGTTTCTGCTTTGTATGATACAGCTCTAACCACTCCTCGCCTTCCAAAAGCTGTGACCATTTTTCACTATATGTATATTTAATTTTTCACGGGACAAATTGCACTTCACAATGGTATTGTTTAATACATTATTAAGTAATGGAAAGCTATAAAAATTCTGAATGAGATTGAATTTGAGAAAAACTATATTTGTGCGACTTTTGTACGGGCTTCGTTTTTTATGGCTTTCACTGTGCAGCTAAAATGACTTGTCAGCTGTATTCCATGGGTCGGTACAATTCCGGGGATACCAAATTTTGAAGCGGGCTGTCCATACTCGGCGACCATCAAACTTAACTGAACTTGAATTGTATTGTAAAGAGGAATGGTCCAAAATACCTTCATCCAGGATCCAGGAACTGATTAAAAGCTACAGGAAGCGCCTAGAGGCTGTTATCTTTGCAAAAGGAGGATGTACTAAATATTAATGTCACTTTTCTGTTGAGGTGCTCATACTTTTGCACTGGTCAAATTTTGGTTTAATGCATATTGCGCATTTTCTGTTAGTACAATAAACCTCATTTCAATCCTGAAATATTACTGTGTCCATCAGTTATTAGATATATCAAACTGAAATGGCTGTTGCAAACACCAAAATATTTACAACTAAAAATGATTAAGATTAATAGGGGTGCCCAAACTTTTTCATAAGAGTGTAGCTCACAAGCACCCAATGTTGACCACCACCGTTGTTGGTTGTGCACATGGACTCTTGATAATATTATGTACTGTAAATGGTGGAATATTGCAATTTTTACATTGAAGAACAATTTTCTGAAATTTTTCCACATTTTTTAGACCCAGTTCTTTTTATAGATTGGTGAACCTAAATATTGACCCTCCAGTTGTTTTCCATTAGTTCCATTTACTTTTCAGCCCTTTTGTTAACTTTGTGCCATCCTTTTTGAGATATGTTGCTGCCATCCATTTCTGTCAGTGAGGGAACAAATCCATTGTGCGTGAGCCTTATTTCCACATCTGCCATTGGGGGAGAGTTGGGTGGTCCTCATACACTCTAGATCGTCATTGGATCCTACTGAAGTCGGTGGGGGTCAGCCAGATTTTGACTAATGATCTGTCAGATTGTGTGTATAGACAGATACACCCTTACATTGCACTAAATAAGGTGTTGTGCTACTGTATAATGTTTTAAAGCTTGACATTTATAAATTCACTCGGCAGGTTTGTGATATGGCCTGTCACTACCTGACTGATGTACTACACTCACAAGAAAATAATACAAATAAATAGGCATCATTTATATGGTAATTTCATTGTGAACTAAGGAATCATGTTGAAGAATTAAGAGTCATCAAAATAAAACTGCAAATATTTAAGAAATCATACCGTACAGCAGCGATTCTCAACAGGGGTGCCTTGGAATCCCACCAGGTGGCCATGACACTCCAGTTGGGTAGATGACCACGTCCTTAAATGAAGTAATTAGTAAAATGATTTAGTGGGAGTCCCCTGTGGAATTTTTTTTTCTCCCAGAGGTGCCCTCAGTCTGAAAGGGTTGGAAAAAACTGTCTTATAGTAATAAGAGGAATCTATGAAGATATATCTGAAAAATGTGTGTTTCTAGGATTATAATATTAAAAACCAGTCAAATGTAGGCTGAAAGGATGCAGGTTGGCATTCACATCTAAGATTATCATGTCGTATTCCACTGGAAACTAATAGATACTGAAAGGACTAGAAGTTAAAAACAAGTTACCCCATACTTGAGCATTTCTAGTGGTCCCTCTTGAAGTGAATGGAGCCATAGTGCACATTTACGACCGGCCACTCCAATTCTCAGTTCTCATAATCCTGTGGATTGGACCTCAATTGTTTTTAACATCTAGTGACCAGACATCCATTGTAAGATTACAGACTACAGGGATCAAGAAATTGAGTAGAATAGCTCTTGGATGAGTATTTCAAGCCCATGGCAAGCTTTGTTAGTCTGCAGATACTTCTAGTTCAAATGTGCAAAGGGTTCAAATCATAATAACCAAGTAAGGTATTTCCATAACACGACATGCCCCCCACTGTATCTGAATATTACATTTTATCAGGTTGCTTTGCTACAAGCAGTGTAACTATAATGGCTTTTGTACACAAGCAGGTGCACGGATCATTCATATAGCTTACATTACCGATCACTTATCTTGGCAGCTGGCGGCATTCCACTGTTGTGTGCCTAAGAGGCTTTAGGTAATGAATAATAAAATGATATGGGACAACTGTTGAAATGGAGCCTCTTGGTCTGGATAAAGCATACTAATAACAATTATACTCTTTCTAACACTTATCTAATGCATCGTATGGCTTCACAGCTGCACACAGATGTGGATCGTGGGGAAGGACGAGCCAAGTACATCTTGACTGGAGAAGGTGCCGGTTCTGTGTTTGTCATTGATGAAAAAACTGGCAATATCCATGTTACCAAATCCCTCGATCGTGAAGAAAAGGAAGAGTACATCCTGTTGGCGCAGGCTGTGGACAAAAATACCCTTCGACCACTTGAACCCCCTTCCCAGTTCATCATCAAGGTGCAGGACATTAATGACAACCCCCCTGTTTTCCTGCACCCTCCCTACAGGGCCTCTGTGCCGGAGATGTCCAACGTAGGTGAGGGGGGAACTGAGGTGTTTGTGCTTAAACATAAGTTAGCACTTTTATACTCTGAGGTACAGGGATGCGTTTGTAGTACAGCACAAGTGACAGTGATGAATGTATAGCTATCCTATTGTGCTGACAGTTTGCAGAAGATAACTTAGAATTAATGAATGCAGAACTGAGAGCCATTTTGGGAAACAAAAGTCAATGAACATAATAGCAACTCTAACTAACAATCCTTTGCATACACTAAATTTTTTTGGTGACACGGTGAATTATCAGTACCTAAAGGATTACTGATATTAGCTGAATTACTACAGCACACGTGATGTATGTTTTATATGACTAATAGCTACCGGTATATGTTATGCTATATGATATGCTTGCTTGGGTGCGCTCAAATGTGTTTGGGCAGCTCTCCAGGAATGTTACTACAGCCAAGCTACAGCCAGTGTAATCCAATTCTACATTGCAGAGGACATGGCCTCTAATCTCTAACACTTTTCAGAATATTAAGGTAGAAAGAGCATAACTAGTAACCCTGCTCCATTGTGTCAATATATTCTGATTATAGACCAGGGATGACATACACATAGCATTTTAGGTAAACCTCTGTAACACCTAATTAGTTTAGTACAATTCATTTCTTAAATTCCAAATACATTAGTGAACTATTTTCATATACAGAGTGGTATAGAGACACCAAGGTGGTCCAAAGGTATGGAGACACCTGAGAAAATGGAAAATGGTGTTTGGGAACGCAATCCTGTGTGTGGCATGCTGCTAGGGTTATGTATGTGTTAGATTTTGCTTTGACACTGCCCCACACAGATTTGTCCCATTTCCCTTAGCGACATGTCACACACAGGATGGCATATCCCAACCACCGTTTTCCATTTATTAAGGTTTCTCAAAACCTTTGGGCCACCCTGTTGTCTCCTTACCTTTGGACCACCCTGTACAGAGAAATATATTTTCAGCAGGAAATTATTATTATTTAATATACAATGTGCTTATTCAAAAAGCGGATTGTTAAGGACAATGAAGTGCATTGGTGGTCAACTGTGCTAAAGTGGTGTACACCAAGACACACATTTAAAGGAATTTACTATCACTGCAAGAAATCTGACAGCATATCTGATTTGCCAAAATGACAATTTTTCGCCCCACCCTCCACTTTCTTAGATAGTGAGCGGGGCAGCAATCTAGATAGCCCAGAGTACGGACTGTCAGATTTATTGTAACCCATGCCATAAAATTGATGTGAGTTATGACAGAAATCTAAACAAGTCCATGGCCGGTATAGATTTCGGTTGAGGCACCGCAAACCTCCTGACATGTGCCACAATTATTAAGAGGTCGGAGCTAGGAGCTCTGGATTAAGGCTGGAGTAGGAAATGCCAGGCTTAATAAATTCCTACATTATTTTGTTACCACCCACTTGGTGACTAAGAGCTCATTTACATATAATCTATTGATGAGGATGGTTGATACCCATCCAATCAATCTATTGACTGAATGGATGGGTAGATTGATCAGGAGCGCATTTTGTAGTTGGTGGCAGGTTCCCTTTAAGGTTGGGCAGAGCGTACACAACAGCATATGCTTGCTCATTCTAGGGAAAGCAGCTGTATATGATAGATATGTCTTTCTCAAAGAACAGACACATGAAGGCCACCAGTTCAGCATCCTTGCATTTAGCATATAAGATAAGATTCACCAAAGATAAACCAACACTTGAAATATTAAGTGTGCCTGAAATTTATAATAATAGGGGACAATAGTAACTTAAAATATGTTGACAGTGGCACACAGAAACCAAAAAGCAGTTGTAAAAGTACTGAGGATACTGTAGTTCAGGCATGTCAAACTCAGGGTACCCCGAGGGCCACATGAGTAACAAGAGGTTGTTGCGAGGGCTGCACACAGCAGCTAATGGCTAGGGCCTAGGGGACTGATCACTAATACCATGCATCGCAAAAATCTAGCATTTTTATTGCAGGCTACATAGAGTAGCCTACAATAGAAAGTATAGAATGACAGGCTAGAGCCTCACAAGGCTCCCGGCTGCCATAAAAATGCACGCAGGCCCTGAATCTTGCTCCGGGTGCCTGCGATTGCCGGTAAAATGGCACCTCAGTTAAAGCTGGCAGACACCATTATTGTTTTGGAGTGCTGGGGGGGGGTTGGGGGGGCTTGGGAGGGGGGCTTCTGGATGCCTGGCCCTCCCTGTTTTTTCCCACTCACTTGCAATTCTTGCACTTGGGGGTTAATAGGAGCACTACAGACTGTAATGCTCCAATTAACCCCCAAGTGAAAGAATTACAAGGTGTGTGGGAAAAAAAACAGTCCTCAAGCCCAAGGAAGGGCCAGACAGACATCAAAAAGCCCCCCTCCCCCAGCACCCCAACCCTTCCCCAGCACTCCAACCCCCCCATCATCATAAATCTAGTATTTATCCCCTATCCGTAGGATAGGGGTTAAATACTTGAAAAATCACAATTTCTTCTGCAGAAGCTTACTTGCTTCCACCGCTCACTTTCCTTGTAAATCTGCGGCCCGCACAAAAGTGCGGGCCACAGATATGCCTGTAAAGGGCCGCATGCGGCCCGCGGGCCACATGTTTGACATGCCTGCTGTAGTTATCAATGCAAACATTTACTATGTTCAATATAAAACAATACTGAATCATTTAACCCCTACAGGAACCTCGGTGATCCAGGTGACCGCCACTGATGCTGATGACCCGTCATATGGGAACAGCGCCAGACTTGTATACACTGTGCTGGAAGGGCAACCATACTTTTCTGTGGACCCTCAAACAGGCAAGTGGAAGCAGGACTGAATTGTTCACTAAATGTAGCCATTAGTTGTCATGATTACTTTGCTATCATTATAATAACAGCTTTGCATAAGGAATAATAATATTGCAATGAAAAGAGTTTGCTACAGTTTTATCCAGTTTTGTGAGCTAAAGAACCTGAACTCAGCTTCACCTAAACTGGGGAGATTTACTAACCAAAATGTGCTGCAATTCTGGATAGGGTGCATTCACACGGAGTAACATGCCGCTTGACCTGGCACGTATACGCCGTGTGAGATTTTGCGGGCAGTATACGCTCCCATTGATTTAAATGGGAGTGTGGATCGTAAACGCCACGTTATTTTGCGGCCGTGATTTTCACTCCGTGTGAATGCACCATTTGCACACAAAAAATTGGGTTACATGCTAGGTGCCATATTTTTCAAATAGTTTAGATACTTTTATGACTTGTATGAAAAAAGTAAGTGGTTTTATGAGAAAATTGAGATGCCCATGCCACATTATAAACCAAACATAAAAATTCCTGCCATTTACAGGGTTAGAACAGTTTCAGGTGAGTGTAGTCAGTCAGAGAAATACAGACAGAAATACAGCTGTATTTTCTAGGTTCAACATGGTCTAGACAATGTAAGAATGCAGATTTATCATCCAGCATCTGTCACATTTTAAGATTGTCTAATCTAAGGCCTTATTCTCATATCTCCATTTCATGTACATGTGCTGTCCGGACGCCATACGTGCACATTGATTACAATGTCTTCATTCAAACTTCTGTTTTTTTTTTTTACAACAGTCTGTTCTCCTGGTTTTGGCTTTAAAAACTGCATTCAAACACCAGATCATGGATCTAGTTGCCATGCTGCACCTGTGCTTGCCATTGTTGTTTGTTACCGTAGTTTGGCTACAAGCATGTACCAGTCCACCCCATATTTTCCATTCATACAAAATGAAATTGCAAGTTAGAGGGCTGCTGAACTTGGAATGACAGACAGAGGCAGGCAACCACTCTGTTTACTCACCTTTCAGGATACACCCTACAACCCTCAGCGCCTGAAGTAAACACTTTAGCTGTCCGATGGCCAGACAATTCAGATTTACTGTTTGGATTAGTAATGGAAGGAGCTAATTCCTTTAAACTGAGAGTGATTAAGTAACTGGAAATAAACAGATTCATGCCATTTATTAAATGACTTAGCTGGAGGGCTGCAAACCTCGGATTTCCTAGGCCGGAGTAGAACATGGGCTTCAGGATACACCCTTTGACCCTCGAGGGAAAGTTTTGTTGTTGTTTTCATATATATAATTTTTTTTTTAAAGCCATAAATTGCACTTGCACCCCTAGTCCACCAATGCTGCTATAAGCAGTTACCTAATCGTTGTTGCACCTTGTCCCTCACATATTCTGAAATGGTTCAATTCTACCTTGAAATTTTAATGGCCTCCAGCAGCCTGATTGTAAACCTGCGCCTCAGTAGGAGTCCAGAGAATCGGTGCATCAAGCAATATAATCCTTCATTTATTTCCTATTTGGATTAGTAATTAAGGGATTAGACCACTTCACGTTATATACTCTGCATGTGCATAATGCTAAATCAGATTATACTTGTAACATACTTCAACAAATAAATTGTAAATGCATTATACAATGAGCGCGTCTCCTCTTTGGATTCCTGTTGATGTGCTAAACTAGTCTAATTGGAAAATTAAAATTTTGGGGTACCAGTGATCCGATGCTATAGCTTAGGGTATGGATATCATGGCAGGCAATATGTAAAGTAAACCATTTTAGAATATGTGAATCTATGTCCTCATTAATTTAAAACAGATTACACAGTAAAATGCATCTACTTACTATTTGTTATTATTCCTCTCTTCTCAGGGGTAATACGTACTGCAATCCCAAACATGGACCGAGAGACTCAGGATGAATTTCTTGTTGTCATACAGGCCAAAGATATGGGAGGCCATGTAGGAGGGCTTTCAGGATCCACCACTGTTACTATCACATTGACAGATGTCAATGACAACCCACCCAAATTCCCACAAAGTAAGAGCAACACGTTTATCGCACTTAGATCATTCTATATTGTTATAACTAACTATTACAGTGATATTTTCAGATAATATATTGTACATTATATATATATATATATATATATATATATATTTAATATTTTATTTTATTTTTTTTGTCTTTACCTAGATATTGCGGTTACACTTCAGTGCTGGAGGTCACACATGTCCAGTACCTTAGTCAGTCTTTTCACCTCCTCTTTTATAAATGTGATTCCTGCTGGTGTGCAGACCAGAGAAGCAGTAACTTCACTAAAAACTCCTTTTTTTTACCACTATTCAGCACATTAGGTGTACTCTCTGCGAGCTCATCAAAAAAACAACGGGGACACCATAAGTATGCTTTTGTGACCTAAGAGAGACATGTATTGTAGGACAAGCTTTTTTTTATAAGTGGTTTTAATATTAGAAACTTAACTTTTTTAAATTAAACATATTCTTTTTTATTATAATTTCTACAATTTAAAATATATATTTTTTCATACTTGCTCAGTAAATGCAGAAGTTAAATGGATATACATGAAATGCTTTTTACAACATGCTCTTTTGGGTATAGGGTACATTGTTAAAAGACTCTTTGTCCAACCTTTAATGATTGGTGAAAATAGTAAAGAATTTAACCGTTCACGGGCCAGTTCCTGATAAAACAGGTAGTGAGATTTTTATTGATAGTTTAGAGAGAATGAACTTACAATGAGATTTTCTATGGGGAGAGCCCATCTGTCTTCTGGTGTCTTCCATTTGGCAAAATAGCCTAATTCTGCCTGATCCTATTGCTTTCCCTAGAGCAGCACCATCAGTGGTGTATTATCACTCTTCAACCATAAATATGGAATACCAAAATGAATGAGCCAAATGGGTATGTTCGTGTGGGCATCATGAAAGATGGTAATTTATTGGTCAGCTAATCTCGCTGTGACCCACTTTAAAGGGATTGTCAAGTTACAGAAAATAAATGTTAGTGTTTGTAAAATGAAAAGTTATACAATTTTCCAATATACTTTCTGCATCAATTCCTCTTGGTTTTCTAGATCTCTGCCTGATGTCATTCATTCTGTTTAGTCCAAGTGAGAAAAATCAGTCCATGGTCATGTGATGGACACACAGGTGCACAGCGTGTTACAAGACAGTGCTCTATTTGCTATGCTGTGACTATAATGAGCGGTGCATCTATGTTCTCATCACATGACCATGGACAGATTTTTATACACTGGAAGTAATCACAAAGTGACAGCAAGCAGAGATCAAGAAAACCCTGAGGAATTGATACCAAAAGTATATTGGATACATTTTCAATATACCAACAATAACATTTGTTGAACCCGGACAATTCCTTTAAATAAAGATAAAGCCTATAATTTGCCCTTTCTGTGACAGATAGCAAATGAAAGGTAACGTTAACAACTGGAGGGAATACTGGTTTCTAGTCTATTTTCATAATTGGTTGCCAAGTATATTCCACTATTCCATTTATTGGATAGGGGAAGGAGCTGAAGATGGGACGAGGAGGGAAATGGTTGTAGCTGATAGGTTAAAGTTAAAGCCCCACGTAGTGAGCCACAGCCTGAAACAGTTTTTTCTGCATTGTTTTTCACAGAAAGTCTGCAGAATTTTCCTCTGTGGACTTTCTGCTTCCATTATACCTATACAGGTATAATGCTATGATTTGCAAAAATGATCACATTTGTTAAATTGCAGCATTTCTGTGCATTTTTTTTTTTTTTTTTTTTTTTTGTAGAATTGCATCCACTTTGCAGGTAAAGTAAAACAAAGTATATTTTGCTGCAGAGTTTCCACTGTGAACAAAACGCTGCATTTTTGCAATGTGTGGCCCTGACGTAAAGTTTTTTTCCAGGCTGCTGATGCTGATGACCTATAAGAATGTAGTTACTCTACAATCACAAGACACAACTCTGTAATTTTTATATTGACTATGTCTTGTTTTGCAGGTTAGTTTTATTCACTTGAATGTGTTGTGCTGTAGTGAGTTGTAATACCAGGCTCACTCACTACAAAATATATGGAGTTGTACCAGGCTCACCTGGACCATTAACCTGATAATGATGGATAAACCATCAGTATCAAGATCCCAGAAAACCTACTTATGCATTATTTGTATGAACCATTGGTCTACCATAGTACTTACTGATTTTAAATATTGTGGTAATAATACAGTATATAGTAGCATATATATTATGGAGTAAATTTAGGATGGAAGTTAATAAATCACACAATAAAACAGTTTTGATATGAAAAAAAAGGTTAGAAGACCCTATCATATTTTTACTGTAGAAACCAAACTTTTATAAGTACTTTTCAACTATAAATAAAGGGAGTATCCAGGATTGAAAAACATGGCTGCTTTCTTTCAAAAAGAGCTCCATGTTTTCTTCTCAGGAACGTGACATGATGTCCATTGGACCTAACTGGTTTAACTTTGGGTCACTACCAAGGACGTTATCTGAGTAGCCTCCCCAGTATTGAACCTTTAACCCCTGTACAGGGTCTGGTATTTGCCACGAGAAGACTACCAGGTTGTTACCTTTCAGAGTAGTCCTGGTGTACATGACAGCCTACCCAAAGACCATTGAGGTGCCACTGCAAAGCACGATGAGACTTCAGGGGTTCATGCAAGAGGCTAATTAGCATATGAATAAATTGTTCAAAAACTCATTCAAAAACTACTGAGGCGATTTACATACAAAAGGTATGTGTGGAATAGCCTTTCTAAAGACTATGCAAGGATGAGCTTAGTTAAAAATTACTTTTCCCAATGAGAAAGCCCCTTTAACAATGTATCAACCAAATTTCTATGAAAAAAACTGTGATCTTTTATTTCATTACAGGTTTGTATCAGTTCACTGTTTTAGAGGATACAGCTCCTGGATCTGTAATTGGCAGGCTGAGAGCACATGACCCAGACATTGGTGAGAATGCCGTAATGTCCTACAGTATCCTGGATGGTGATGCCGGGGACACATTTACTGTGATGTCAGACTCTGCTGGACAAGATGGAATTCTCAAAGTACAAAAGGTTATACACTACAAAATGAATTGTGAAAACATGAAATTAATATATTCACAAAAATGTGATCAAATCCCTTACTAAATTACTCATAGAGTGACTAACAATAAAAATGTTATGAAGTCATCCACCATTTAGCCTATAAGTTATGGAAAAGGTAGTCTGCTTAGAGCAGATATAATGAGGCTTCATATTTTATCTAGACCAATAAACCTTCTAGAAAAGGAAAAGGCATGTCAATTTCATGTGCTAGTTTTCTTACCTCTAACATCCTACTCCATGGTTTACACGAATTACATCAGTCTTTGCATGGGCTGTTACTTCAACATGACTTCACTTGACTTCTTTGTGTTTCAGCCCCTAGATTTTGAGTCCCGTCGCTCCTTCACATTTCGTATTGAAGTGATGAACACTGTGATTGATCCTCAATATATTCGTCGAGGACCATTTAAAGATGTCACCACTGTGAGGGTGACTGTGGGAGATGTAAATGAGTCCCCACTATTCACCCAAAACCCTTATACCTTAAGCGTGTTGGAAAACCAGCCTCCTGGAACACTTGTAGGAGTGGTCCAGGCCCGTGACCCAGACCTACAGAGCAGCTCTATCAGGTAACATTAAAATCTGTTGATGTCCTTAGTGGAGAGATGCTGAAATTCTAGTGTAAATTCATATTCTGTATAATACATAGTCACAAGTGGATATAGATTAAATACAAGGTACACTGCCTTTAACATATGCTTCATTATTTATGTTTAAAAGGAATGTATTGCAAATTATTTAATTTATTCATTAATTCAAATCAATTTTCTAATCTGTTTTTTATTGTATATTTTAATCTATTTTCTGTACATGATTATGATGACTTCCATCTTGCCTGAGTTTCTTTTCTGCTCTGTTAAAATCATTTAGTGATATGCTTCACAGCATAGTCATGGCTTTAGGCAGCATCAGTCTGGAGACGACTCAGACCTGAGGACTGTGGGAGAGTTTTCTATGCATTTTCTGTGCAGGGAGGGGAAGTAGATAAAACATGACCATCTATTGTCAGTGGTGGATGCAATGATGCGCCAGTTATGTTATCTATAGAGCTTTTATCTGCTATTGTAATTCTTTCCCCATAGAATTGGCAAGAGTAAGGCTATTATTAGACTTAGTGGCCAGGGTTGAAATTGCAGGATATAGTTTTGTAATATATTTTTAGTGGCGTAGAAAATTTAAAAGTTAAAAATATGTTTAACATAAAAACTCTCCTGCCCACTGTGCTCCAGAACCTTAAATTTACACTAGCTCCTAGGTTAGATTTAAACTATACACCAGTTTCTGGAGTAAATTATCGTAAATGTGTAAAGCCAAAGGATGCCATGTCCCCTTGAACTATGTCCTTTGCTCAAAACACCTGCTTTGGCTAATGTGTCATGCAAAGCAAAAGTGACAAATTGTGCAAAAACAGCCATGACCCTGAATCTGTAACTTTTATTATGCATTATACATCAGGAAATGGTGTAAATTGTAGGATAAATTCCCTCTAATTTATTAACTTCTGAAATGTTGTAGCCCTATTGGGAGGGACTATATTGGTGGCACTTGCTTCCTTCCTATTTTGTCTGTACAGACTGTACAGCAGGGTGGTTAATTTTAATGTAGCTGCACAGCCTAGATATTGGGTGTTCTCCATTGCAAATTGTGCCTGACTCCAGCTATCGGCAGACTGAATGCCCCTTGGTGGAAAGGATACATACACGCTTCCAGTAACTTGAATGGTAGTGCCAGAGGTAGATAAGATGGATGAAAGAACCCAAATGTAAAGACTTTACAACACTTTCAGTGTTCATTTCTACTGTATTCATATTTTTCATGTTTTTACCATATTGTTTTTCAATCAGTTATTCGATTGAGCCCCTCTCCAATCCTGAAGAACTGTTCACAATAAATCCAGAAGATGGGACTCTCAGAACAAGTGTCTTCTTGGACAGGGAAAACAAGAAAGAGCACCTTGTCACTATAACAGCTAGCGAGATCGGTGAGAGGGATCTTCAGTGCGTTGTATGGTGGTCAGCCAATCCTTAGGAATAAGGAGTACACGTTACATGTCAGGGTTGTATGTAGTGCACCTACATTTACCTACAGAGTAATAGGCTTCTTTTAGGCTCTGTAACACGTCATACATGGTAAATATTGCTCTTTATGGACCTATTGCTGCCTAGAAGCACCCATTAGACTAACTTAATCTTCAGAAAAGTTCTTCACTGAGTTCTCAGCTTTATTTATTTTTTTTTCCTTTTTCTTAGTGGATTTTTAAACCTCATACAAGCATATAGGCAATAAAGAAGACAAAGTTATTATAGGACCCATGTACAAAATACAAATGCTTGAAGATCCAGTAGGTTAGTCCTTTCACAACTAAATATAATAAAAATCGAATCTGCTGCACTATAAGGACCAGGAATAATTTAGTAAGCGCATACTATAGGAATACTTCTTAAGGTTGCAGAGTCATTAGGCAACTTTAGCTGTAACAGTCAGAACCAATTTCACTTGAGACCCAGACAGTAGGGGTCAAGTGCATAAAATGAAGGTGTTGCTTGAGACATATTGATGGAGAAAGCAGAATTTCTTAAATATATTTTAATATATAAATAAACAATCAAAATATTAAACCTAAATTAGAGGCACAGAAATTGTCATATATCCTCCACTAGTAGAACATGCATAGTATGATAAAATATATATCAGACAAAATGTAACAGTCACCCAAATGTATTATTATTATTACATCATTGATTCCTTGCTGTACTTTGAATTTGGACCTACTTATTATGTGTCAGTCACTTACTTTATGTAGACCAATGAACAGTCTAGTAGTAGTCTTGGTTTTTGGATTGTAGAGCCATCCTGATGCCCAGAGTGTAGGGCTTGTGATTGTCCAGTGCTCCAGAAAGGGAGAGTAAAATTGGCTAGGTGTTTAACATTCATGGAGACATATTCTAGAGTAATGGAGCAGGCAAATAAAGTTGGCCTTTCAAGGGTTTTGAATCCCATTACCTGGGAGTTATCAAAAACATTGGTGCAGTGTACAACAGAACTGTAAATCCTATTAATAAACTTATTACTGGGCGGGCAGGGTGCTGTCAGTGGAAGGACCAGTTCCCCATCAGTGCTTCATAGACTGTGAAGCCATATCTGGCACATTATTTCATTGAATTCAGCTTTCCCGGTATGCTCCCTGGTGCTGTAGATATTGGGACCGTTAGTTTTGGTACTGATATCTCTCTACTATCTGGAAGGCAGGACTTACAGCCCAGCGTCATCGCAGGACTGTGAGGAATGACCCCCTCCAACAGTACTCTTTCATAGCCTTGTACTGTCAAGGAAGACATTCTTCACAGCTCAGCGATGATGCCGGGCATTAAGGCCCACCTTTCTGACAGTGCAGATATATCGTTACCAAAAATAACACCAATATCTCCAGGGCACATACTGTTGGCTTTCTATTGGTACAGTCCTATGAAAAAGTTTGGGCACCCCTATTAATCTTAATCATTTTTAGTTCTAAATATTTTGGTATTTGCTACAGCCATTTCAGTTTGATATATCTAATAACTGATGGACACAGTAATATTTCAGGATTGAAATGAGGTTTATTGTACTAACAGAAAATGCGCAATATGCATTAAACCAAAATTTGACCGGTGCAAAAGTATGGGCACCTCAACAGAAAAGTGACATTAATATTTAGTACATCCTCCTTTTGCAAAGATAACAGCCTCTAGTCGCTTCCTGTAGCTTTTAATCAGTTCCTGGATCCTGGATAAAGGTATTTTGGACAAACAATTCAAGTTCAGTTAAGTTAGATGGTCGCCGGGCATGGACAGCCCGCTTCAAATCATCCCATAGATGTTCAATGATATTCAGGTCTGGGGACTGGGATGGCCATTCCAGAACATTGTAATTGTTCCTCTGCATGAATGCCTGAGGATTTGGAGCGGTGTTTTGGATCATTGTCTTGCTGAAATATCCATCCCCGGCGTAACTTCAACTTCGTCACTGATTCTTGAACATTATTCTCAAGAATCTGCTGATACTGAGTGGAATCCATGCGACCCTCAACTTTAACAAGATTCCCGATGCCGGCATTGGCCACACAGCCCCAAAGCATGATGGAACCTCCACCAAATTTTACAGTGGGTAGCATGTGTTTTTCTTGGAATGCTGTTTCTTTTTGGACGCCATGCATAACGCCTTTTTTTATAACCAAACAACTCAATTTTTGTTTCCAAAATGAAGTTGCCTTGTCCAAATGTGCTTTTTCATACCTCAGGCAACTCTATTTGTGGCGTACGTGCAGAAACGGCTTCTTTCTCATCACTCTCCCATACAGCTTCTATTTGTGCAAAGTGCGCTGTATAGTTGACCGATGCACAGTGACACCATCTGCAGCAAGATGATGCTGCAGCTCTTTGGAGGTGGTCTGTGGATTGTCCTTGACTGTTCTCACCATTCTTCTTCTCTGCCTTTCTGATATTTTTCTTGGCCTGCCACTTCTGGGCTTAACAAAAACTGTCCCTGTGGTCTTCCATTTCCTTACTATGTTCCTCACAGTGGAAACTGACAGGTTAAAGCTCTGAGACAACTTTTTGTATCCTTCCCCTGAACAACTATATTGAACAATCTTTGTTTTCAGATCATTTGAGAGTTGTTTTGAGTAGCCCATGATGCCACTCTTCAGAGGAGATTCAAATAGGAGATCAACTTGCAATTGGCCACCTTAAATACCTTTTCTTATGATTGGATACATCTGGCTATGAAGTTCAAAGCTCACTGAGGTTACAAAACCAATTTTGTGCTTCAGTAAGTCAGTAAAAAGTAGTTAGGGGAATTCAAATCAATAAAATGATAAGGGTGCCCATACTTTTGCACCGGTCAAATTTTTGTTTAATGCATATTGCACATTTTCTGTTAGTACAATAAACCTCATTTCAATCCTGAAATATTACTGTGTCCATCAGTTATTAGATATATCAAACTGAAATGGCTGTTGCAAACACCAAAATATTTAGAACAAAAAATGATTAAGATTAATAGGGGTGCCCAAACTTTTTCATAGGACTGTATATAACACTAAGGTCCTCTTTAGGGCTCGTTCACACAGGGGGCGGTGGGGCGGATTTTGACCATATTTTGACTCAGGGAGCCAAGTCAAAATATGGTCAAAACCCGCCTGCCACAATGTCGCGGTCGCGGCTTCCCCCAACCCCGGAGTCGGCTCAAATGAATGGGCTGATGCCGGAGGTTGCGACTGTCAGGCGGAAGCTGCGGGTCAGCGAGCCGCGGAATCCGCCTGAAGAAAGGGCAACTGCTGATAGCGGAAAAAAGAACGCTAGTGGTCTCCATAGAGCACCATTGTAAAGGGGCGGATTATGACGTGGATTCCGCTGTCAAAATCCTCCCCTTTGGCCACGTATGAACTAGCCCTTAACCCCTTCCCGCCGATGGCATTTTTTGATTTTCGTTTTTCGTTTTTGACTCCCCTCCTTCTAAACCCCATAACTTTTTTATTTCTCCGCTCCCAGAGTCATATGAGGTCTTAATTTTTGCGGGACAATTTTTTCTTCATGATGCCACCATTAATTATTCTATATAATGTACTGGGAAGCAGGAAAAAAATTCAGAATGGGGTGGATTTGAAGAAAAAATGCATTTCTGCGACTTTTTTACGGGCTTTGGTTTTACGGCGTTCACTGTGCAGCCAAAATGACATGTCCCCTATATTCTGTGTTTCGGTACGGTTCCAGGGATACCAAATTTATATGGTTTTATTTACATTTTGACCCCTAAAAAAAATTCCAAAACGGTGTTAAAAAATTTTTTTTCTAAAAGTCGCCATATTCCGACGGCCGTAACTTTTTTATACATAGGTGTACGGGGATGCATAGGGCGTCTTTTTTTGCGGGGCCGGGTGTACTTTTTAGTTCTACCATTTTCGCGAAATGTTATTGCTTTGATCACTTTTTATTCAAATTTTTATCAGAATTAAAACAGTGAAAAAACGGTGGTTTGGCACTTTTGACTATTTTTCCTGCTACGGCGTTTACCGAACAGGAAAAATATTTTTATAGATTTGTAGAGCGGGCAATTTCGGACGCGGGGATACCTAACATGTATATGTTTCACAGTTTTTAACTACTTTTATATTTGTTCTAGGGAAAGGGGGGTGATTTGAACTTTTAATACTTTTTATATTTTTTTATATTTTTTTTTACTTTTTTTTTTTTTGCATTTATTAGACCCCCTAGGGGTGTTGAACCCCAGGGGGTCTGATCACTAATGCAATGCATTACAATGCTAATGCATTGCAAAAAATCATCATCTCTTTTGCAGGCTGTATACACCAGCCTGCAAAAGAGAGACTTTGCAGACCGGCTGGGAGCCTTTAACAAGGCTCCCGGCTGTCATGGGAACGTGATGTCGGCCCTGGAGCATGCTCCAGGAGCCGGCGATCCCTGCCAAAATGGCGGCGCCCATGCACCGCCGGGAAAATGGCGCCTCCGGCGCCTTTGACAGCAGCGCCGGAGGGGTTAATGCCTCCGATCGGTCCGGGGACCGATCGGAGGCATTAGAGCCAGTTGTCTACTGCTTAAAGCAGTAGACACCCGGCGGCTATGACGGCCGCCCGGCTCCCGGGCGGTCGCCATAGTTACAGACCCGACACGCGCCGTACTATTACGGCGCATGTCGGGAAGGGGTTAATATGAAGCGTCTGTGAAGGTCTTGAAAGCCGTTCTGATATAGAAAGGATGCTATTTAAAATCGATGACAGGAAGGTTTGACCTTGCAGAGTATCAAGTAGGCCACATTGAGTGTCACTTACAGTTGAATTCGGACTGTCTGAAAAAGAGCATGAAACTTTACTGTGTTAGGGGTATGTATGCACAGAGAAGGAAAATGAAAAAAAACAACTAAACAGCAACATGTATTATGGTGTATTATGAAAAATTCAGAGGATTTTGTACATTAATGCATGAATTTACTAATGTATTTTTATGTGTTTTTTTTGTATTGTGTATTTCTGTACCGTATGATGTTTTTATAATTGTTTCATGTATTTGTGTTGTGTATTTTTTTTTTGTCTTGTTGTTGTGATTTTTTTTCTTTTGGTTGTGTTTCTGTGTTGTGTTTTTGTTTCAGACAGCCCCTCCCGGATGTCACAGGTTGGAGTTGTGATCCACGTTTTAGATGTAAATGACAATCCCCCAACGCTGGCTGAGATGTATAAGCCACATGTGTGTGACAATGCACAAGCTGGACAGGTGTGTTTCTCCATTATGGAAAATAAATCAGCTATATTCTGAGTATTTGAAAATAGTGTGAGGCTGGGGCCCCACGTGGCGTAAACACTGCTGAAAGAACGCGGCGTTTTATAGTCCCTGCAAAGTGGATGGAATTCTAGCAAATCCCATCCACACATTGAGGAAACCATCACGGTTTTGGAAATCGCAGCATGTCAATTATACCTATGGAAATGCCAGCGGTTTCCCTATAGGTATAATGGAGGCAGGAAATCCACAGAGGTTTCTATGAAAAGCGCTGTAGGAAAAACTTTGCCACCACAGTTTTTCCCGCAGCACTTTTATGCTGCCGCCCACTACGTGGGGCCTTAGCCTTAATGGGGTATAATGTATTGTAGCATTTCTTTAAAATTCGCTTGTATTAGAGAATTACATTTGACTATTTGTAACTCTATTCTTCCGCAATTGTCTTTATAACATCATAGAGTAGATACAGTAGGCAAAATAGCAGACAGTAAAAGGGTTAAAATTATTTATGTCCTTGAACCAGATTAATTTTGAGGTCCTAAAGACTGTGTATGATGGAAGAGGGTGGAAACAGCATGATCTTGAGTGAATATTCTAATCTCATTTGCAAGAATTTGCAAGTTCAGTCCATGCATTAAATAAAGCAGGTAACATAAAGATGTAAATTTTTGGAGATATAAAGGAGTATAAGAAACGGCAGTGACACAATCTGAAAGCAGACCTCGTACTGTAACGTATTTTCAAGCATTTAAAAGGTGTGCAATAAGTATCTGATTTACTGGGCACTTATTTTGCCCATTATATGTGCATCTAAATCATCTTCAAAATAATTGTCATTTATTATAAAATAACTAGTGTTTTATGTCTTAAAGGAGTTGTCCTGGTATTGGCGCAGCCCGTAAGGTATAGTCACTTGTCCCTAGCACTTCATTGTCCACCATCGGTGTCCTCATGGTGTTGCACTGATGCCTGAATGCCGGATGTCCTTAGTCTCACTTAGCCACTGGCTAAGTGCCATCCAGGCATCAGCCCAACATCTAACAGAAGCCTGTGGCAGACAAGGGAGCTCTGGAATCAGGTGACGATGCTTTATTGTTTCATTTTACACCTTCCTGGGCCTCCAGAAAGGTTGTTCCAATTTCTGGACAACCCCATTAAATATGAGTCCCAGTAATTAGAGACTACTTGAGTCTCCATAATATGGGCGCATAAAACTTCATTTTTCATTCTCTTTCCTATCCTGGACTATAAAACCACCCTTGTATATTACACTTTACATAACATTGTATGTCATCTTCTGTTTAACTCAACTATTTGTAAAACAGCGCAGACAGTGCAATGGAAAGATGGAAATATTATAACAATTTCCATCTTACCAAATGTTGTATAGAGATGGGTTGCTCAGTGGCTCTGTTATATGGAATAACTCACCTGTTCCTTAGTAATTCCCTTACCTCCTGTTCTGGTTTGCTGTAATGCAAGGAAAAACAGGTGGGGAACCAGGTTCCTGGAAGAAATTATTTAGAGTTAGAGATCCCCAAAGAACCACAAAGGGTCTGAAAATAAATCTAGTTTTGAAACAAAGCCTGGTTTTTAACTTTGCAGTGCTCTGCTATATAAATCTTTATGTATTCGTAAAAAGTCTCCTGAAGCATAGAGCTACCCTTCTGAAATGGAGTAAAGTAATTTACTAGTTGTGGGTTTTGTTTTCATTACTATTTAACAATTTTGCAATTATTTATATAATTATATTGCCATTTTCTAGTAATTTATGGTACTTCAAATGTAAACCATGAAATATAGGAACCATGAACATATACACATTTTCACTTCCATATCCTGTGAAGACACTGTGTAAAGTATCACATCAGAGACCAATAATTGCCACATTTTGGCATCTTGTGTTATTTACCTAGAATGAAGCTCTATCTAGAAGCCACTTTAAAGGCAAAAAATAAAAAAATCCAGCTTTTGGCAATGGTTCGAATTGTTATATTCCCCAAAAGATGTATTTATTTTAAGATGAATGAGTATGATCACCTCTGAACAACATTTTACAGTTTCTATGCCATTCTACTTAAAAAGTTATAGTAACAAGGTAAATGGCTGTACTAATCCTGATCTACAACCTTTATTATACTCCAGAGCTGCATTCACAATTCTGCTGGTTGTTATTGGAAACGGTCCATTAGCTTGTCATCAGATACATCATAAACTGTTTAGCTGAGCTCTTTTAAAAGGAATGTCTCATATATTTAATAGTTTCATGAAATAGATGTTAATCTATAGAAGAGCATGAAGGGCCTATATTTGTTAATAATGATATACTTTGCATCAGTTAAATTGGTCTGGGCATTTAGCAAGAATTACATCTTATTTATTAAAGGATGTGCACGTCTTACTAAATCTTGTGCATTAGAAATTTAGATTTACACCTGTCATTTGCATTGCTAATATGTGAAAGTTAACCTTTTGCATTTGACAAATTAGTCTACATGTACTGACTGTGGCCTCTTTTGCCTGTGATAAGGCAAACGTCACAATTATGGATACAACTTTTTAACCAGTTAATTTTCCACGAAGATAAGTTGTGAACTGAACAAACGTGGACCATTGTGTATGTTCCATTTTTTTGAAAAATGTTAGGTACGACGCAAGATGGCCATATTAGAATCATACAATTATTACAAATATATGAATGTACAATTAATAGTACATTATTAAAGTGATAGAGTAAATCCCCCTGTAACAAGGGAGCTGCCTAGTAAGCCTTATCTGAGTGTTTAGTATATTGCATTGCTATTCTGCTCTACTGCATATAGGCCTTCTGCAGCACAATACGGTTTCATGACACCACTCACTCTCCTATAAAATCTGCCATTTTCTGATTATTCATTTCCTTTCATGCAATGGGGCATTTAGTTATCTCTATGTGAGATTATGTGTGGAATAGTCAATACAGCTCATGTAACGTAGATAGGATACAATGTCATTTCTCAACTGTATATAACAATTCTTTAGTATAGATAACTGAAAGTGGTGCTTTTGGTATAGATCAATACATTACATTTATAGTGTGTATGAGACCTCTTAGTCAATTTTCTTTTTTTTCCAGCTTATCTTTTTTTTATTATAACTGGCTATAGCATTTTTTTTCTGCAGGTCATCCAGACAGTCAGAGTTAAAGATGCTGACATTGAAAATGGTGTTTTCCATATTCAAAGCCCTAGTACTGCCTCAGGTGGAAACTTCACTCTTCAAGACAACAAAGGTATTGCTGGCATTTTTCCATGAAATCCTTAACTATTTTGTACAGAATACAGAGATATATGAAGTTAATGGAGAACCTATCTTGTTTTATAGATGGAAGTGCATCACTTCTGGTGAAACATAGTGGATTCTGGAGGTCACAAAGAGACATATTCTTAGTACCGATAGAGATTAAGGACAGTGGAGATCCTCCTCTTAGCAGTACTGATACTCTGACAGTCTCTCTATGTCACTGTGAGGCAGGTGGAGCAGTCTTGACCTGTCATATGACCACAGGATCAGCTGCTGGACTCAGTACTCCTGCTTTGCTGGCTATATTGGCTTGCGCATTTAGCCTTCTGGGTAAATATCCAGTTGTCTTCCATTTTTTGTTAGCGAATACTTTCTGCTTTTGAGCTATTGTTCAAATATATATTGAACTAATGCTAATAAGATGCCATGGCCACTGTACAAGGTCAAAACTGTCTACAAAACAGAGAAATTTCCATTACGTTTTACTATGAACTGTAGTGACAATAAGTGTAAGTGCTTACCTTATACTGTATATACATGTATCAGTTCTATTCCTTATGACCCTACTAAAACTATCACTTATAAAGTTCCTGTTGTCTTCCTATTGATAATAATAAAACTTCTGTTCTCTCTTCATCCTCTTTTTACATTCTTTTCCTTTGTCTACCTTTTATTCTAAACCACAAATCTTCTTGTTACATCTTTTCACCCTTTTTATAATGGCGTACACTCTTGTCATTCATGTTCTACTCATCATTCTCCACATCAGCCCTGGTGTCCCTTTTTTACTTGCAGCGAAGACACAAGCCATCTCCTCTGTCTCTGTGTGAGGATGAAGATATCAGAGAAAATATCATTACCTATGATGATGAAGGTGGTGGAGAGCAAGACACTCAGGCTTTTGACATGTCAGCATTGCAGCCTCCACAGACAGGCCTTACTGGAGGCTTCTTCCACCCTCCTCGAATGGACGTTCTTCCTCGAGTTTCTCACCAGTCAGCCCCACGCTCACCTCAAACTGCCCCTGTTGATGTGCAGCGATTTCTGGCACTCCGGTTGAGAGAAGCAGAAAGAGACCCTGTGGCACCACCCTACGACTCCATCCAGGTTTATGGTTTTGAGGGTGGAGGTTCCTCAGCTGGATCCCTCAGCTCTTTGACCAGCAGTTCTGGAGGTTTAGGAGAGGAGGAACTTGTGGGTGAAGACATATGGGATTGGGGTCCCCATTTCAGGACACTAGCAGAAATCTATGGAGCGAAAAGAAGAAACTCCACTGCAGAAGATTAAAACTCTCTTTGCCAAATGATTGTTTACTTTTTTTCTTGTGAGTGAACTGCAGAATGATCATTATTTTCCTCCTTTCAGCAAAGAGACTTAGAATATCAGAAGAGAATCCCTTTCCTCTCCAGAAAGAACTGTAGACTTGTAGAAAGGGAACAACAGATTAACTGTTTTGCTATCAGAAACCAACTTGGTTTTGGTAGGAGGGTCATGCAGACATTAAAAGTTCCTAGAGGTATTGTGTTTACAAAATTGCATTAAATTCCAGTCTTCCCACCGCTTGCTGCGGGTGTCTCCGACACAGTCAGACGTGTGCCATTTGTGGAAAGCAAACATTTTATTTTCAAAATAAAAAGCTTACATAAGCAAAGTATATGTCAGGGCGTATAATATGTGAGAGTGTATTTGCTGTGCGTGTATGTTTTACCAACACTGTGAATATTTTTGTGTCCATTGCAGCAAGATACATGCCAGTATGTCTCTGGTTAATTTCCTTTGACTATTCATGGTTTCTTTTTAGTTCCCTGTGACTGGATAGGCTGCATTGTAATAAATATTGGTTCAGCACACAAAATGGCTGGCCCACTGAGTGAACGCGCACGTTACGTTTTGTACTCTCGGAGCTCATGTTGCCGAATAGCTTATGATATTGAGTTTGAAAAGTCTGTTTTAACCAAGACGATATTCACTGAGGCATAATTGATTTCAATACTAAACCATTCCATGTGTGAACCAGTTGTTTGTGCTCCCTCATGCATTGTCACTTTAGTTACACTGAAAGAAATCAAATAAAAGTGTCTGACATGATCTCCTTCAGTAAATCCAGGCTGTCTTGGATGAATAAGTCATAAGTCTTTAGATGTGTTACATTCCGAAAGTAAGAGTATGCGCTTTATCTTTGATAGCAAGAACAAAGAATTATTAGAGATTTCTTCAAAAGCATCTGCAAAGAATCGTAGCCAAAGCTTTTTAGAAAACTGCTGCATTACGAGCTTTATTTGGCGCTGGAACAGAATTACGGCAGATTTTGTATACAGTAAGAGGTATGTAGATATAGACGCCTGTAATCTCTTGTCCACAACTTTTGTAGGCCACAAGATTTTGAATAACCTGAGGTTTTAGCCAGGGAATGGCTCATTACATTCAGCTATTGCGTGCAGATTACCCAAAGGAGCCAGAAATATAAAGACAAGTCTATATACTTTGCACAAGACTGATTCAGATTTAAAATTACTACCATTCCTCTTTACTATCAGGAAAATGTCTATTGGTATTAGCCATAAGGGAGTTCTATTTTTTTCAAGAGCTGTGTTTACTCAGCTATGCCAATTGTATCAGTGGTTGTTACCTAGCAACCGGTAGATCAGTCGGCAAGTGACTACACTGGAAGTCGCCTGCTGGTCCAGACAAGGACAGACAACATGCCTTGATAATGTGCGTCTGTACTTATGCATTCAGGAATATGGTTAGAGCCCTCAGTAGATAAAGAAATACTACATATATCAATAGTTTAATATAGAGGTGGAGAAGAAACTGGGAAAAGGCTAAACATATATATATATACAGTATATACTGCAGATTGCATGGATTGTTCCATCACCTGAAAGCACTACAACATTCTCTGTAATATAGAATGCTACTTTTAAAGTATATTCTCACTTTTGGTGACAGGTGGGCTTCCATATTAAGAAATCCAAACTTATAGCAGACATCCAATAGACCGTGACAAACCAGTGTATGGCCTATTGATATGGAAGCCATGTCCATTGGATCATTCCTGTCTAGTTTATTACTAATTTACAGGCAACTTTACCGCCATATATACACCATAAGTGTTGCTTTGCACACTGTGCCATATTTTTAAACTATAAGACACATCTTATTTGATAGATGCAAAAACATATATGAACAATATACTGTGAGTGCAGGATAGTAAATCTGCAGTAGTTCTGAAGCATCATAAATCATGATGCTGTAAATTCAGTTGACAGGGCTATGGCCAGGCTGGGACATGAAGCCAACACATGGACCACATTTCTCGGTCCCAATAGAGGCATGTGAAAGGGCCATAATGGAAAGAATTAAACCTGTTCTGTGTTTTCAACCTGCTCCTGGTTTGGACTACACGCACTGATGCCAAACACTGACATACTGTATGAATAAAGCCTAAAGCTCTATTCACACAATGTTAACATCCATGTGACGGTGATTTTTCTTCTATACGGCTACACTTAAATCAATTCATGTGAATGAGGCTATTTACACGATTGTGTTTTTTTCACGGTCTGTTTTAACAGATGGCGGATGCAGGAGTATTTCACTGAGCCCAGGAGACATGACAGCTCTTCCTGGAAATCCAGGAGGTCATCATTATTTCGGGAGCCTCCTGTATACTCTGGAGTGTTAATAATTATAGTATACACATTTAAGTTTTTTGACACCCTTATTGAAATGGAGTGAAAGATAAGAAGAACCACTTGTCATTTACGCATTCTCTCCTTTTATCAGAAAACTTGAATGTGTGAACTCAACTGAAGGAATTACCCTAATCTATTAGCCAGAATGGAGAAAGACTACAGGACATCTCTAGCTCTGGAGGAGCCAGCAGGTTACATCTGATCTCCAAGGGTCCTAGCAGTTTGACATCACATGTTGATGTAAAATCTATAACTAATTTTTGCCCTATAAAGCATTCTTACCACTCTTTAGCATGTGTAAATACTTTGCCCTTAAAGAAGATACGAGTTATATCCCATGCCATATAAAGATTAACCCTGAAGTGTCTGCAGGGTAAATGCAGAGCTTGGAAGTGTCAAGCAGTTCTAACCAAGCCCATCTTTGTAACTAAGGTATTAGATGGGAATTGGTGCATAGAAGGAAATTAAATCATCAAGGAAAGGTGGGCTGGATTAGGACTGAAGTCAGCAGACAATCTGAAACAGGATACGCTCAGTGGACACCTCAGGCCTGGTTAGTATATGGCACAAGAGGTGTTCTAACCTAATTTTATAAGGTATGAAACACTACTATGGGCAAAGATTCATACATATGGTGTTTACGTGTCCTGCATTGGGATAAAACCCGACGTCGGATTTCCCACAAGCTTATGAGGGAAATTTCTTGCCGAAAGTGGACAACCTCTTAAACCATGGACCCCACTGGTGTAAATGCCGCTATGTTTTACAGTTTCTGTACATTTGCATACAACTCAATGGGGCAAATATAGTAATGCTGTTTTAGCCTATTAGTTGACTTAATTTCCATGGTGCTGTACATTACTTCATGATCCTGAGCAGTACTTGGATGATGGGTTCTGGTGCTGTTCAGCGATAGGACGTAATATGCAGCAAGCAGCTGAAGGCAAAGCTGGGGAGTCCCTGGGCAGGAGCCGGGATTAGTAAGTAAGTATCGGCCGCTACCTACTAGAGTAATCCAATAGGTAGCAATTTAAATTCAATGTAAGAGGATCATTATATTGTGTGTGGCCTGTATGGTGTGCCCTTACTCTGTGGGGGCCAGTAAAGGGGGACCTTACTTTATGTAGTCCTGTAAAGGGGATCCTGACTTTATGGGGGCCAGTAAAGGGAAACACTTTTTGTTTGGGGGCCTGTAAAGTGGGCATTTTACTGTATGGTGTCCTGTAAAGTGGGGAGTATACTGTGGGGGTGCCAGTATAATGTTTGAGGTCCACTAAAGGGCAATATACCATGTGGCGGGGTCAGTAAAAGGGGTGTTAGACCATATGGAAAGTGGATGTTTATAGTGTGGAGAAGTCAAAAGCTTGCTATGGAGCACAGTCTTTCCTAGTTATGCCCATGTGTACACTAATATTGTGAGTAAAAAAAAAATAGAGGACTTCTTGAATACATGAAAATAGTTCCATGTCACTCCCCTAAGTCTTTTAACTAATGGAAAATGTAAAAGTAGACACAGAATTCTGTATTTTCCCGTTCTGCATCCTCCTTTTCACTCTCTATCTCTCTTCTCCCGCTTTTATTACTGGTGGACAGGACTTATTCTATTGGGACTGATAAACGCATGTGTGGGTGGAATACCAAGTCGCTTCTTAAGCTGCTAGTTAGTTTTGTCTGTTTATATAAGATTGCAGGAAATTATCTGTATTGGATTTTCACATAAAAGCTATGCATTTTTCTAACATATTAATTGGTTTTCCTGTGTCTTGAAAACGTATAGTTATGATAAGAAAAACATAATGTAATGATTGGTTGGTATGGTAATATTGGTTTACTTTATGAATGCAAGAGGCGAGGCTAGTCAACTTTATACTATTAAATAATAAATTGGTAGTAAAGCATTATGGGAATATAAGGCTGATGGTTTGAGAGTGGTATAACCAGCAAAACTCATCTTATATTTCATTCACATTTTGTTTATGGTCATTTCAAAGTGGTCCAGTCCAGAAATATAATTTGCAAAACAACTCAGAAGGAAATAATAAAAGAAGAAATAGCGCTCCAGTTCCTGCACTTCCCAATGCCCTGACAGTCTCTGTACTTCTTAATACAGTGATGACCATCAGACACAGCCATGTGACCATTGCAGCTAATTACTGGCTGTAGTGGTGCAATACTGTAAAGTCCTATGGTATATCAAAGAAGTCAGGAAAGCATCTCAAAAACCATTTCAAGCTTTATGCCCTGTTTACATCTGCTTTTGTATTCCATCTGGGGAGAGTCCGCATGGAGACACCCCGAACGAAATACAAACGCAATTGCAAGTGCTGTCCTCTAAAAGCACATGGACCCCATAGACTATAATGGGGTCCCTGTGCTTGCCACGCGCTGCCCGCACAAATCATGTGGACAGGAAAGTAGATTGGGAACTAGTTTCTTGTCCGCACGATCCCTGCGGAGATCTGGCAGTAAGCACATGGACTTCATTATAGTCTATGGGGTCCGTGCACTTTTACAGTACTTTGCACTTGCATTTGGTATTCCATTCGGGGGGTCCCCATGCAGACTCCCCCGGACGGAATCCAAATGCTGATTTGAATGAGGGCCTACATACCAGGAGAAAGGCTGTCAGGAGAGGGACCCAAAGTTTATGTTGCAAGCTTTAAAGGCATATCATTATGCTCAGTACCAGAGTCGGCGTAAGCACCCAGCATACCCGGGCAAGTGCTAGAAACCCAAGCTCCTGAGGGGGCCCGCTCGGCAGTGGCATAGGGTATGGGGCCTGCGACCAGCTGGAAATGGCCGGAGCCCCGGACCACCATGATAGCGGTCGGGGAAAGCTGGGTTCCCGACCACTATACATACTGCTAATTGAAAAGGGCCTAGCGATCGCCAGACCCCTTTCAATTAGATGCCAGTCCAGTGAAGGTGATTAAAAATTAAAAAAATACTTATACCTGTCCTGGGCTTGGCATCCTTTCTGGAGCTCTTCCAGCCGGTGACGGAGGTCCCCCAGAGGTCATATGGAGCACATCGGTGTAATGATGTGATCACACCCCCACGTGACCTCTGAGGCCCAATCACATGCCCCAGCAGTGACGTCTGGGTAGCAGGACCTCAGTCACAAGGAAGAAGATGAGCGAGGATGCCCCGGAGAGGTGAGGTAAGGTGAGTATAAGTGTTTGTTATTTTTAATTACTTCCCCTGGTCCTCTGATGAGGAGACCCAACAGTATAATAATATCACCAGCTCTAGGAGAAGAATGGGTCTTGGTAGCATACTGTATAATACTGTGTGGGGGTCACTGTAGATCATATAATACTGTGTGGGGGTCACTGCGGATCATATAATACTGAGTGGGGGCCACTGTGAGCATATATTACTGTTGGGGGCCAATGTGGACATATAATACTGTGTGGGGCCATTGTTTGGTCATATAATACTGTGTAGAGGCCACTGCTGGGTATATAATACTGTGTGTGGGTCACTATAGATCATATAATACTGTGTGGGGGTCACTGCGGATCATATAATACTGTGTGGGGGTCACTGTGGATCATATAATACTGTGTGAGGGCCACTGTGAGCATATATTACTGTTGGGGGCCAATGTGGACATATAATACTGTGTGGGGCCACTGTGTTCATATAAGACTGTGTGAGGCCATTGTTTGGTCATATAATACTGTGTAGAGGCCACTGCTGGGTATATAATACTGTGTGTGGGTCACTATAGATCATATAATACTGTGTGGGGGTCACTGCGGATCATATAATACTGTGTGGGGGCCACTGTGAGCATATAATACTGAGGGGGGGGGGCACTGTGACCATATAATACTGTGGGTAGGCCATTGTGAATCATATAATACTGTGTAGAGGCCACTGCTGGACATATAATACTATGGGGGGCCACTGTAGATCATATAATACTGTATGGGGGTCACTGCGGATCATATAATACTGTGTGGGGGCCACTGTGACCATATAATACTGTGGGGGGGGGCACTGTGAGCATATAATACTGAGGGGGGGCACTGTGGACATATAATACTGTGTGGGGGCCACTGTGAGCATATAATACTGTGTGAAGGCCATTGTGAATCATATAATACTGTGTAGGGGCCACTGCGGATCATATAATACTGTGTGGGGGCCACTGTGACCATATAATACTGTGGGGGGGGGCACTGTGGTCATATGTGGGAGGGGGCCTCTGTGGAGTGACACTATTAACAATATGAGACCCTGTTCACACGGTGGAATCTAGCATTGATTTTGCAGAAGATTCCTCCATAATTCTGTCTCCTATTGAAACTAATTTGTGCAGGAAGCCGGAAAAAAAAGCCTCCTGGTGGATCTTGCTGCAGATACTGCAGTTGATTCAGAGGCCATGGCTTTAGACTCCCCACTGGTTAGACTCATTCATTTGGGCCTAATCAGTGGTGGAAAACTGCAACAGAAGGCTGATGTTCTGCACCGTGAATCGGGGGAAGAAAATAAAGAAGAATCCGAGATGTCCGCCTCAAATTCCTCTTTACTTTCCGATGTTCAAACAGGTTGTATCTACTTCTACTGGAGTGGACTGCGATACAGTCCATTCCATACATCTCCCTCAGCAAAAAAACACCCAATTTCAATTGCTTTTTTGCTGCAGTGTGCATGAGTTACTCCAAAAGGGGCCCACTGGGGCTCTGTCTCCCAAGGGCCCACACAAACCTGGAGCCGGCCGTGCTCAGCACTCCTTACACATCTGGGTAGGTGTATGTTTTTGTTCTATGGTTTTTGTTTTATATAATTAAGAGAAAACAATATAATTTATTTTAGAAGCAAGCTCAACATGCAGAGATGTAGCTTGTAAATTTCTCGTTGTATTTCAATGCAATATCCGTATTTCCCAATATGCTGGGTAGGAGGATCAAGGCATTTTGGACTTTCATATTAGTAATTGATTTGGTCCCAGCAGTGGGGCCCACAGTGATAACACCTGCTGATGTGATTTATAAAGACCATGTAATAAATAGTCTTTCTTAAAGACCACCTCCCCAAAGCATATTTAACTACCACCAAGATACTGCAGAACACATTACAGTGATAAACACATACCTTTGTCGTGGTTGTCACTTTGTGTAGATATGGATAAAAACAACTTTGAAGTCTTAAAGACTTCAAGGTCCTCTTTAACCATATGTGGTGTATAGTTGGTGCACTAGGGGCGGGCCTTCAACCATAGAAACTCAGCTGTTGCTGCTCAAGTAGGAAGAGTGATGTGGAGAATCAACGCCAACTGCACTGGTTGGTGGTACAGGCTGGAGATAGTAGGGGTCTGAGCGGCAAGAGCAGTGCTGAAGGCTCTTTCCCAGAAGACTTCAAAGCTTCACATACATAACAAAGGGATGTCACTGTATTGTGCTATGTAGTGCAGTGGTAGCAGTTGTATATATTTAGGGGAGGTGGTAGATTCCGTTTAATGCAGTGATAGACTTTACATTGAACTACTTTAGGTAGTTGGAATCATATGTAATTTTTTTTTAAGATGAGCAGTTCAAAGCTTTCACTATATGATATTCTACTGTCTTGTGTATACAGCTCCAATGCAAACCTATGTTTCCCCATAGTTACAGTATATAAGCAAACCCTGTGTAGGGCCAGATACAGCACTCCCATCCATTTGTCCCTGTTTCTACTGTCTGTTGGTTATCAAGAAAAACTTCATTTATTCCATTTTAGATGCACGGAAACCATTCAATTGAACACAAAGGTGTAGCTAGCCTTTATATTTATTCTTGTTTTATTTTCTCCATGTGTTAGGCTTTGTTAAAGGCTGGGTTACAACCCCTAAGAGCATAGTTGTAGTTGCCAAAAACAGTTATCACTTTTGGAAATCCAGCATCTGTTAGGGCAAGATAACTCCAAAACAACCGAACAGAATATTAAAGATTTCACACGCGAGAACAACTACATCTCCAGGTAATGCTTTGATTAATGGAGGGCTCCTTAACCTGTTCCTGTCAAGAGACAAGTGCACTTTAAGCTACAGCAACCAAGAACCAAGAGCTCTGGAAGATAGAAAGCCACAAGTGAGTCACTTTATCAGCATATAGATTAGTCTACCTCTTATATTATAGCAACAGTCTTATAGGTCACTATGGGTAACTGGAAGGAAACCGCTTCTCTAATCTCCAATACCTTACCATACATACATATATTACATCTTCTAGTCTGATCTCCTACTTAGATCATGTTAAACACTTAGCTTATCTCACACAGTTTTGTGTTTTTCTTCAAGTGCCTTTTATACTCAAATTGGTAAGATAAACTAATACAAGCTTATAATAGCAGATATGACATACAATCTGAAAATATGCTAATATACAGTTATGAAGCTAGTAGTATGTGGTTAAGTGAGCAAACATATGTAGTACACATAAATGAACACTTTTTATTTACATAGACATGCAATTTATTGGCAAGGTTTGTTTGCCCTCCTGGCATTACCAATCAGACTTTGCATTGGGACTCTTCTTCCGGTTTGATATCTCCCTTGCTTTGCATCTTCTCCTTTTCCTCTTCTTCCATTTTGGCATAAAGTTGTACCTGGTCTTCCCTAGGATCCCTCTCACACCCCCCTTCTCTAACCCAGTATATATCTGCAAATCCTCCAGAGTAGGCATCTCTTCTGCCTGCATGGCAAACTGCGCGCCTAGCTAGCTGACGGGCTTCCTCTTCCTCCATTCCAGGTCTATAACCTTCATCGATAATGCTATATGCATACGGGGAGCCTGATCCCACAGAAATTATATCAGAACAAAGACGGGTTCCATCATTGTATACGTAACAAATACAAGGTCCATTTCGATCCCAGCCACAAAGGGTGAAGGCAGCGCAAACATCAGTTCCACGGAATGGCATCATCAAGAAACTCATCATTCTGGCTGCTCCTCGAACACTAGGCATGTTCCCATTCCTCACTTTATACAGCCTGCACTCTCTTGCCAAAGCTCGACCAAAGAACTGGCAGTCAGCTGAACTTCCTGAGGTTGTGGCCAGCAGGTGACTGTGAACTAGAAAAGCCTTGCGGGAATCTGGGCTGCAGACAAGTTTTCCAGCAGAGGAACGTGAGTCAGTGGCAACAGCAATACCCCCTGCATAACGGAAAGCCAAAGTGGTGGTGCCATGTGCTGGTGGTGGAGGTCCAGAATCACGATGATGAGAAGTAGAGTCTTTGAATGTCTGAAGAAAGTTAGAAGAATGTTTGTTTGCTAAAATGTAGGAGGAAAACAGGTCCCCTCTCAAATCAGTAGCATCCCAACCACAGACACTCTGCAATGCCATTTCATCTATGATAGTGGTGAAAGTCTTTCAGTTTCTTCCAAGTCCAAACTTCTATGAATGAAAAAGCTGATAATTTATCTTACTCTGTGAAGGGAAGGGGTATTTGTAGACACAGAAAATACGCAATGAATGCTCTTTGGAGATCCAATACCTTTTCAGCATCCCTCTGAAATAAGATAGTTGGGCTAAAGTGCATGCCAAAGCAGGAAGAGGAGATGATAAATGAGGAGAAGCTGCTTCATGATGCAGAGGCACTAGCCCACCAAACAAACTTTTTTTTTTTCTGACAACAGTAAGCATGTCATGAGCATATCTTATTTACTGAGATACATACCTTAATCATGTGTATACCTTATATATTCAGGTACATAACATAACCATGTAAATACCTTATACACTCAGGTACACACCTTAATCACATATATACCTTACTTACTCAGGTATATACCGTAACCATGTATATACCTTATACACTCAGGTACACACCTTAATTATGTAAATACCTTAATTACTCACATATACTTAATAACATCATTTTCCTACTCTATTTAAAGGGATTCCTTCATTAAAAACCCCTTTTACAGTAAATGCACGTAGGAATAGCCTTAAGAAAGGCTATTCTTCTCTTACCTTTATTATTCTGATCCGTGCAGCTGTTCCATAGAAATATCTTCTTTCTTCCATATGTACAGTAAATGAGTTTTCTCGCAGCACTGGGGGCGTTCCCCTGCTCTCAAACAACACAGGGGTTGTCCCCAGTGTTGCATGAAAACTCTCCAGTGACGCCTCTGTCTTCTTCTACGCCTCCTTCACACGCGATCCTCTTCTCTGTGTCCAAAAGCGTCACCCAGAGAAGAGGATCGTTGCGGAAAAGCCGTTTTTTGGTTGCAGATTTTGCTGTGGTTTTTTTTAGCCTAAAGAGAAGGGAGAAGTATAAGAGCTTCATATATATTTCCCATTTTTGTATCCCTTCCTGGGTTTGGCTTAAAAAAAACACAGCAAAATCTGCAGCGAAAAAAAAACTGCGTTTTTGCAATGTGAGGCCTTAAGCCTAAGGTGTACCTTACAATTCTCTTGTGAAAATAAATTGGGGATAAATTGACGGTTTATTGGGGAAAAAAAGAGCTGTGGGGTCAAAATGTGCACTATACCCCTTGATAAATTCTGTGAGAGGTGTAGTTTCCAAAATAGATTCACTTTTTGAGGATTTTCAACAGATTATAACCATACATGGGGTCTTTGCCCTGTTCATGAGCAATTGTTTAGCAAAATGTAGGGCTTTTCTCCTTGTACCCCTTGTGAAAATGAAAACATTGGGGATAAAGTGACATTTTAGTAATTTTTCATTTATCTATCCCAATATTAATAAAATCTGTGAAATGGGTGTGAGGTCACTATAAACCTTGATAAATTCTATGAGGAGTGTAGTTTACAAAATGGGGTCACTTTTTGAGGTTTTCCATTGTATTGATACTCTAGGGGCTCTGCAAATATGACATGGCACCTGAAAATTATTCCAGCAAATTCTGATTTTTAAACCCCGGGGGCGCTCCTTCACTTCCATTTGCTAACGTGTGCCCAATCAGTAGTTTACAGTCACATGTGAAAGTGTTAATTTAACCCCTTCCTGCTCTGTGCCATTCTATTATGTCGCATTGAGCATATAGTTAATGCTCAGCACTGTAATAGTATAGCGTTGTAAGTCATACCAGCCGCCAAAGTTGGAAAATACTCTATGGCAGATCAACCCCCTGGATGCCGTGATCAATAGTGATCACGGCATCCAGGGTGTTTGGGGGCAATGTGCGGGCACCGATCACTGCTGTTAGTGGCAGGTCCTGGCTGTATTATACAGCCAGCATCCGCCTTGTATGGAGAGAACTCAGCACCTGAGCTCTTTCCATACATCCCCATGTGACTCAGTTACGTAGTATTACATCCTGGGTCTCCAAGGGGTTAAATGTGGTGCACGTGTAAGTTAGTTTAGATGCGCCTTTTTGTCCACTTTGCGCCTTTATGTTCAAAAAGGCACAAGAATTGAAAAATTAGTAAAACTCGCTCAAGGAAAGCCCCTGGGGGTTCAAGCACCCGATGTGCCTGTATCCAATTTTTTCCTCCCCTAGGGGACTGCCGACATTTTTCTGACAGTGATGCTGGTTTGGTGCAGGCTGGAAAGCACCTGCACTCCTCCAGCGCTGATAATGGGCCTGCAGCCTGAGCTTTCCTGGCACAAGCAGCCACAGCCATCTGCCTCCGCTGTGTCCCTGTCTCCCTGGCACTGCTTTGGGGAGTGATACTACTCTTGCACGGGAAAATCTTCCATCCTATCCAACTGTGAATCTTACCGCGCCGCACATGCCAACTTCTGGACCCCACAGCTCCAGCTGTCCCCAGCCACTCCACTCACTTTGACCTCCACATATGCCCTACAGTGCCCTCCATCCAGTATCCCATCTTCCCCTCCACCTCAGCTCTGCTACTATCCAGGTCACTGTTACTCTGCCCATAGACTGGAGTGCATTTGCACCTATTTTTCTCTTTTTTAAAAAATAAAAAAAAGGTAAAAGGCACAAATTCCTAGTATGTAGTTGGTTTTACTATAGGGCCTGGTCTGGAGTCTTATTTAAAATAAAATTTGGAATCTAGTATTGACTTGTTATGGGAGTCTGTGTTCTAGGGGCTTGTAGGGGTTTGGTGTAAAGTCTGTTTTTATTTTGGGGTCTATATTTATTGTGAAGAGAGAATTTACTTTATTCTGGGTTCTGGCTTGGGTTTGGTTGTATTTTGGGGTTTAGAGGCTGTACTTAATCTAGCATCTGTATTTTTTGATGATTGTACTTATTTTGGGATCTGTATTTATTCTGTAGGTTGAGCGTGAATACAGTGTTGTGAAACAGGAACGATATGCACTATTCGTGATTAGGTTACCAGTGTATGAATGACTAAGCTACTGTATATGCATCGCCTAACACAGAGGTCCCCAATGATCAGGCCATGGACCAGTACCAGGTCGTAGACCACTTGGTACTGGGTTGTTCGGACATTAGGGACCTCTTTAGGCTACTAGTTGTCAGCTGATACTATGATGTATGTAATCTGCAGCACTGGAGCATCGGTTGACACCTATTAGGGTGCATTTATTCACGGCCGCAAACTAGCGCGGCGCATACGCTCCCCGCTCCCATTGAACTCAATGGGAGCGTGTACGGCACGCAAAGGGTCACGCGGCGTACACGTGCCAAATCTCGCGGGACGTTACACCGTGTGAACGAGCCCTTACATGTGTGTGGGCACTAGGACTATCATAGTAATAGTGCCCCCTGAATAATATTACCTGGGAAAGCACTACTAGGGCACTATTACAGTAATAGTCATCACTCAGTTAATAACACTAACTGTGGGGGCCAGTATAAGGGCATTATTACAGTTATAATGCCCCCTCCCCAACAGGCAATAAAAGTCTCCTCACACACTGGTAAGAATTGACTGAGGTATAACCAGAGGCATAGCTAGGGGTTTAGCATAGAGGGGGTGAACAGGTCCAAGTAGGCCCCCAACTTAGGTAAATCAATATCATCACTATACGGTGACTGTATAGCGGTATATATCGGCTCTACACAGGGCTCTGCAGACGATTAAGATGCATACAGTGCAATAACATTTAGTCACTTACGATTGACGTCTCATCTAATCGTTCACATTTCCATTCCATTTCTCTTCCATCTGGACCGCCATGACCACTTCTTTCAATCTTTGTAAAGTTTGCAGTACAGACATCTTTGGCTGTTTACTTTTCCAGGCACCTGACCCACATTGTCCTCACCTGCACAAACATTGTGCTGCTACCCCCAATTATAAAATATATCATAATCCTCAATAATGAATAATACCCCTAAGTGCATCTCTAAATTAATAACTTCCCTGTCTACCCACTTTAAATAGTGCCCCATATTAAAAATTCCCAGGTGTTTCCTAATTTGTAAAAAAAAAAATTGTGGGGTTCCAGTACTCAAGACCCCCACTGATCAGCTTGTCATACATCTAATAGCTGCCATGTAATGTAACTACACCCTTGTCCTATACTCGTCTACGTGACAAGGCTGGAATTACATCACACGGTCACTATAAACAGACAGCATGTGATATAAACAAGCACCATGGCCCCTACATACAACTGGTCAGTGGGGATTCACTGATCTGATATTGATGATCTATTCTGTGGAGAGATCATCAATAAAAATGAGCTGGAAAACTCAAGGCCGGGGTCCCACAGGACGTAAACGCCGTGATTTACCCGCAGCGTTTTACAGTGCAAGCAAAATGGATGGGATTCATGCGAATCCCATTTCCACTTTGCGGAAAAGATTGTAGCGCGGACACGCTGCAATTTGCAAAGCCGTTGCAGCTTTGCAAATCGCAGAATGTCAATTATATCTACGGAAACGCCGGTAGAGGAAAACTCTGTGAACTTTCTCTTAAAAGTGCTGTGGAAAGAACCGCAATGCGATCACGCAGCGGTTCTTCCCGCAGCGCTTTATCACTGCGTTTACAGCCCGTGGGGCCTTAGCCCAAGGGTTCATTCACATGGAGGAAAATGGTGAGGAATTTGGTGTGGAATTTCAGCGCTGAAAAAAAAAAGCCTCCCATTGACCCTAAGGCGAGGCTTCACATTGCGGAAAAACAGCTTTTTTTTGTTGCAGATTTTGTTAAGTCAAAACCCGGACTAGATTGAGCAAAAGGCAGAAGTATAAGAGCTTCCTATATATTTCCCTTTATTTTTTTTAGCCATTTCAACTCTGTGGTTGCTTCAGCCATCTTTTTCGGTGTGGCCTGCTGGAGGAGCAGTATATCAACCAGGGACAGAAATAGACTTGACAGGCTGATCAGAAGGGCCAGCTCTGTCCTGGGGAGCCCCTTGGACCCAGTACAGGTGGTGGGTGACAGAAGGATACTGTCTGTGGTGACCTCCATGCGGGAGAACAAATCTCACCCCATGTATGGGACCTTGATGGCACTTGGCAGCACTGTAAGTGACCGTCTGCTTCATCCCAAGTGTGAGAAGGAGCGCTATCGCAGGTCCTTCCTTCCAACCACGATCAGGCTGTATAATCTACATCAGATCAAGCAAAGATCACTCCGCACAGAGAACTAATGATTATGACTATGAAGTCTTCCTTCTTTCTCTTCTTCTGTTCCTCAGCTGCTATGGACTCCTAGTATATCTTCTCTTCTCAGCATATGTGTGTCTACGTCTGTAATACAGTCCTATGAAAAAGTTTGGGCACCCCTATTAATCTTAATCATTTTTAGTTCTAAATATTTTGGTATTTGCTACAGCCATTTCAGTTTGATATATCTAATAACTGATGGACACAGTAATATTTCAGGATTGAAATTAGGTTTATTGTACTAACAGAAAATGCTCAATATGCATTAAACCAAAATTTGACCGGTGCAAAAGTATGGGCACCTCAACAGAAAAGTGACATTAATATTTAGTACATCCTCCTTTTGCAAAGATAACAGCCTCTAGTCGCTTCCTGTAGCTTTTAATCAGTTCCTGGATCCTGGATAAAGGTATTTTGGACAAACAATTCAAGTTCAGTTAAGTTAGATGGTCGCCGAGCATGGACAGCCCGCTTCAAATCATCCCACAGATGTTCAATGATATTCAGGTCTGGGGACTGGGATGGCCATTCCAGAACATTGTAATTGTTCCTCTGCATGAATGCCTGAGGATTTGGAGTTGGTGTTTTGGATCATTGTCTTGCTGAAATATCCATCCCCGGCGTAACTTCAACTTCGTCACTGATTCTTGAACATTATTCTCAAGAATCTGCTGATACTGAGTGGAATCCATGCGACCCTCAACTTTAACAAGATTCCCGATGCCGGCATTGGCCACACAGCCCCAAAGCATGATGGAACCTCCACCAAATTTTACAGTGGGTAGCATGTGTTTTTCTTGGAATGCTGTTTCTTTTTGGACGCCATGCATAACGCCTTTTTTTTATAACCAAACAACTCAATTTTTGTTTCCAAAATGAAGCTGCCTTGTCCAAATGTGCTTTTTCATACCTCAGGCAACTCTATTTGTGGCGTACGTGCAGAAACGGCTTCTTTCTCATCACTCTCCCATACAGCTTCTATTTGTGCAAAGTGCGCTGTATAGTTGACCGATGCACAGTGACACCATCTGCAGCAAGATGATGCTGCAGCTCTTTGGAGGTGGTCTGTGGATTGTCCTTGACTGTTCTCACCGTTCTTCTTCTCTGCCTTTCTGATATTTTTCTTGGCCTGCCACTTCTGGGCAAAACAAGAACTGTCCCTGTGGTCTTCCATTTCCTTACTATGTTCCTCACAGTGGAAACTGACAGGTTAAATCTCTGAGACAACTTTTTGTATCCTTCCCCTGAACAACTATATTGAACAATCTTTGTTTTCAGATCATTTGAGAGTTGTTTTGAGTAGCCCATGATGCCACTCTTCAGAGGAGATTCAAATAGGAGATCAACTTGCAATTGGCCACCTTAAATACCTTTTCTTATGATTGGATACATCTGGCTATGAAGTTCAAAGCTCACTGAGGTTACAAAACCAATTTTGTGCTTCAGTAAGTCAGTAAAAAGTAGTTAGGGGAATTCAAATCAATAAAATGATAAGGGTGCCCATACTTTTGCACCGGTCAAATTTTGGTTTAATGCATATTGCACATTTTCTGTTAGTACAATATACCTCATTTCAATCCTGAAATATTACTGTGTCCATCAGTTATTAGATATATCAAACTGAAATGGCTGTTGCAAACACCAAAATATTTAGAACAAAAAATGATTAAGATTAATAGGGGTGCCCAAACTTTTTCATAGGACTGTATATTACTGTTTATCTTGTATCTGTATTACTATGCTGCTGTAAGATACTGAAATTTCCCCACTGTGGGAGTATTAAAGGATTATCTTATCTTATTCTTGGCTTTGGCTCAAAAAACCACAACAAAATCTGCAACATAAAAAGGCGAGTTCCCGTAATGTGGAGCCTTAGCTTAAGGCCAGGTCTCATGTGGTGAAAATGCTGTGGTGTGGCAATGGTGTAAACGCTGCAAAAAAAAACAGCATTTTACAGTTCCAGCAAAGTGGATGGGATTTTAGCAAATTCCATCCACATATTGTTTTTTTGAAAATCGCAGCATGTCAATTATACCTACGGAAACGCTGACAATTTCCCTATAGGTATAATGGAAGCAGAAAAAGTGCTGCAGGAAAAAATGTGGTTTGTTTCCGCCACGATTTTTTCTGCAGCATTTTTTTGCTGCGGCCCACTACACGGGGCCTTAGCCTTATTAAATTTCAGGTGCCAGCTTAGTTAAATGAGTTGTTCCCTTATGTTATGCCCCTAAGGCCGAGGCCCCACGGGTTGGAAACGCTGCGATTTGCCCGTAGTGGAAACGCCGCGGGAAAAATCGCAGCGATTTGCAGTACTTGCAAAGTGGATGAGATTCATGCGAATCCCATGTCCACTTTGCGGAAAAAAACGTGGCGCGGACACGCTGCGATTTCTAAAACCGTTGCGGTTTTGAAAATCGCAGCATGTCAATTATATCTACGGAAACACCGGCGGCTTTCCCATAGATATAATTGTAACAGAAAGCCCATGGAGGAAAACTCTGTGAACCTTCTGTTCAATGCGTTCACGCCGCAGTTGTTCCGGCAGCGCTTTAGCGTGGCGTTTCTGGCCCGTGGGGCCTTACGTGCAGACACCAATCTAGTTAAAAATAAAGCAGTACCGGCGGCCCTGGGGTGGGCCCTATAGAGTTAGTGGGCCCAGGGCAGCCGCCCATTCTGCTCCCCCCCTCCCCCTTGCCACAGATGCTCAATGGGATTTGGGTCTGGACGTTGACTGGGCCATTCTAACACATGAATATTCTTTGATCTAAACCATTCCACTGTAGCCCTGGCTGTATGTTTAGGGTAATTGTCTTGCTGAAAGGTAAATCTTCTTCCAAGTCTCAAGTCTTTTGCAGCCTCCAACAGGTTTTCTTCCAGGATTGCCCAGTATTTAGCTCCTTCCATCTTCCCATCAACTCTAACCAGCTTTTCTGTCCCTGCTGTAGAAAAGCCACCCCATAGCATGATGCTGCCACCACCATATGTCACAGTGGGGATGGTGTGTTCCTTTTCTGCCACATGCTTTGCATTTAGGCCAAAAAGTTCAATATTGGTCTCATCTTACCAGAACACCTTCTTGCCCCCTCGATGTCATGATCGCTACCCTGGCCGGAAGTAATGCCACGGGCCCAGCTCCTGTCCCTGCGGCATTACAGTGCAGTACTATTACGTTAGCTATACACTCAATGCACTGTTATAGTATGGTGCAGAGTGGGAAGGAGCTAATCATTTTATTTTGAAGTTAGAGTTAGAACTGTTACATTTTTGCCATTTCCCTGTTTCCACCCGAAACTCGTAACGACTCCAACTCCGCAGTCCTACTTTTATGGTACAGTCCCTGGGATAAATATTTGCCAGGACTGCTGTTAAAAAATAGAGACAACCTTGGTGTCAGTGGTTAGTGCCTACGAGCGGTGGACATCGGCTAACCAACGTGAAGGAGGTAATTTGATGCCTAAACAGCGGTGGATAGCCCTACAACCAACAACTATGTCCTGTTGTATATACATGTACCTCCCAAAGATGTGGACCTTTGACAGTCACAAGACTGTCACACAGGACTTTCATCCTGCTGAATTTTTGTTAATTTCTTCACTTCTACTTGTGAACCCAGGGAACACCATGAGGATAATGATCTTTGATTTCTCAAGTGCTTTTAACACTATATAGCCTGGGCTACTGAGGAACAAGCTGACCCTTGTTGGAGTGGACCATCACCTGTCCAAGTGGATCCTAGACTACCTCACAAACCGCCCTCAGTACGTGAGAGCCCAGGACTGTGTGTCTGACACTGTGATCTGTAGTACGGGGGCACCACAAGGTACAGTTCTTGCGCCTTTCCTTTTCACACTGTACACTGCTGACTTTAGCTGCTACTTACAAAAGTACTCTGATGACTCTGCTATAGTAGGCCTTATCACTGATGGCGACAATAGGGAGTACAAAGACTTAAACCGGGATTTTGTGGAATGGTTTCAGCAGAGCCACGTCAGGATTAATGCTGGGAAGACCAAGGAGATGGTAGTGGACTTCAGTAAGTGGAGACGTGCTCCAAAACCGGTGGACATCCAGGGGACAGGCATTGAGACAGTCAAGACCTATAAGTACCTGGGTGTGCTCCTCAATAAGATAAGCTGGAGTAAGCAGATCGCCTGGATGCGCTGCACAGAAAGGGTCACAGCAGGCTCTACCTGCTCAGGAGGCTGAGGGCCTTTTTGGAGTCCAAGGGGCACTTCTTAGGGCCTTTTTCAACTCTGTAGTGGCATCAGTCATCTTCTTTGGAGTGGCCTGCTGGGGGAGTAGTATACCAATCAGGGATAGAAATAGACTTGGCAGGCTTAGTAGAAGGGCCAGCTCTGTCCTGGGGGAGCCCCCTGGACCCAGTACAGGTAGTGGGTGACAGAAGGATACTGTCTGTGGTGACCTCCATGCTGGAGAATAAATCCCATCCCACGTATGAGACCGTGACGGCCCTGGGCAGCACTTGTCAGTGACCGACTGCTTCACCTCAAGTGTGAGAAGGAGCGTTATCGGAAGTCCTTTCTCCCAACCGTGGTCAGGCTGTATAATCTACATCAGGCTAAGCGGAGATCACTCTGCACAGAGAACTAAATGATCCTGAAGTTGGGATAATGCCTCCTACTATCTTCTCTCCTCTATCTTTTTATCTGAGCTTTTTGTATGTTGTATTCTTGTATCATTATTGTATTACCTATTCTGCTGTAACACACTGAATTTCCCCATGGTGGGACTATTAAAGGATTATCTTATTTTATTACAGATGGATTTGAGACTTTTGCATCAGTTTGATATAGGCTATTAAGCTGAAAACATTTGCTCTGTATGGATCTATGTCTGATCACTGGTTACAATTAAAAGAAAATTTAAATTTCTCCCTTGGAGACCTTGAATTCATTACCAAATTCTCATTGAAGCTCCCTCCTGGGTTTGACTCACAGAAACGCAGCTTTTCCACCATGTGTGACCTCAGTCTAAGGCTCTGGTACAACAGACATATCCTACAGGATTATGGTCCCTACTGTATCATATGATTATGGTCCCTACTGTATCATACAGTATGAGACAGACCTGTGGAGTGGTTCCGCATGTTGATGTCCATATAAATTGTTGTCAGAATAAAGTTGTGACATGATGCATGAGACACTTTATTGTGAATATATATATATATATATATATATATATATATATATATATATATATATATATATATATATATATATATATACTGTATGTATATACGGTATATAGTAATGCAATAAGTGGGGGAACACGTTTGTAAATTCTATAACTTATTCCCCACGCAGACATTTCACTGCCATACACGTTTAATCTGTTCTTCAGGTTAGCTGCTCACTGACTAACACAATACTCATGTGTACAAGTAGCCTTCCACTACTACACTCATCTACTATACGAATTACACTACTTCAACATTAGCGTACATAATGCCCTCAGCTAACATGGCGCCAGACACTTCGTAACTACCCTAGTCATGCCCTTTTCAAGCATGGCCGCTGATACTGCACTGTCATTATGACGTCAGCCGTAAGGGCCGCTCTACCCAATAGGACATTGCACGCCGCTCTGCTTGCTATACCGTGAACATGGCGCTGGCGAGTGTTGTAAGTTCGGAGGGCTCTTTGTGGAACCGGCCCCGGGATTTCCATGTGAGTTGCTGCTTGGAGACCGCTGGGCTGAGCTTCCAGGTAGTGCCTGGACTTGGGGAAGGAACCGCTGAGCCTGGGATTGAGTTTCTGCACGGAACAACCACCCTGGCCTTCAAGGTATGGCAGTGCTTGGTGATGGTGCTAGTCACAGAGCTATAGTGTACAGGCATTGGTAGCCTATACAGTAGCCAGCATATACTGTAAGAGACATGTATGGTGGGTGACGTCTCCTAGAATTGCGTGCGGGACTGAGACCTGCAGGATGGGACGACACTGCATCTGATTGTCTATGTGCTTGATTTAATGAGACTGCAACACAATAGGTGCAAGTATCTAATCCTATTGGACGTTTGGCTACAAGTTATGATTTACAGGTTCTGTTCAGATTTGTGCAGGGTGTCTATCCAGAACAGATTCTTTCATACAAATAATCCAGCCATTAAAGGGGACACGTCATGTCCTCATTCGTGCGTGGTTTTATATACCACTAGAAAGCTAACAGTGTGCTGAATTCAGCACACTGTCTGCTTTCCCGTTACGTGTCCTGGAGCTGGATACATAGGTTCTGTTATTTTTGGCAATGATGTCTCCTCACTGTCAGAAGGGGTGTTCCTGACAGTCTAGCATCATTGCTGGACTGTGAGCAATGTTCCACCCCTGACAATACTCTAACATAACCTTGCACTGTTAGAGGGGGCGTTCCTTACCGCCCAGCGATGACGCTGAACTATGAGGAACACGCCACCTCTACCAGTATAATTCTATGGACAGTCAATGACACTAGACTGTGAGGAACACCCTTCTGACAGTGGGGAGAGATCGGTGCTGAAACTAACATAACGGGAAAACCAACAGTGCACTGAATTCATCAGTGTCAGCGAACTACTGGTATGAAAAAGCGCATATACCCGAGGACATGAAAGGTCCTCTTTAACAAACAGGCAATTCGGCTGATGAAAATGCCAAATACTGATATGTTGGTACTTGCCAAATACATGAGAATATTCTGAAAGACATGGTGTATAAATATTAATGTCACATTGATGTAACATTATTTATGCTGTTTATATTGTCACTAATAATTGAAACTAACAGTAAGCATGTGTGTTCTTTCCCTAGTTCCGTCATGGAGTAATTGTGGCTGTTGACTCCAGAGCTACAGCTGGCTCTTACATCGCCTCACAGACAGTGAAGAAAGTCATTGAAATTAACCCATACTTGTTGGGCACAATGGCAGGTGGCGCTGCCGACTGTAGCTTCTGGGAGAGGCTCCTTGCCCGTCAGTGCCGCATCTATGAACTCAGGAACAAGGAACGTATATCTGTGGCTGCAGCTTCAAAACTGCTTGCTAATATGGTATATCAATACAAAGGCATGGGCCTCTCCATGGGAACCATGATCTGTGGATGGGATAAAAGAGGGCCAGGTAAGTAAAGAACGGGAATACCTGCATTTTTATTAATTTGCTGTCTGCTTTCTATAGTTTCCAGTTTTGTATACTGAGAACCAATAGAAATTGTGATTTTTCTTAGTAACCAAACACACAATTCATGCTGAGGGCAACACATGTTATTCCTTGAAGGGGTTTTTCTGGGATTTGAATTTTGAAGCAAAATCCTTGGGATAGAACACCAGTATCAGATTGTGGGGGGATTGACCCCCAAAAACCACATTGTACAACTGAGAGCAGTACACTTTGTAGTGACTCCGAAAGCTTATAAAGCCTTTTTTCCCATTTACCTGATGAAGGACGGCTGGTTACTGTATTCATTGCACAGTCAGTTTTTCAGGTACAGTATGTGCCCCGGTACCAGAGATCTGTGCCATTAGTTTCAGCTATCAATATCGCTGTACTGATCCAGCGGCCATCCTCACATCTCAGCACCATCGCTTGGTGGTGAGGAGCCCCCCTTTACAGTACAAGTTTATAGAAGAGTACTGGCGGGCCCTTCTGCAGTGCAGTGATATCTGCCATTTGGGCACATACCTGCGAAAACTATCCTTCTACGGAAATTGGAGCTCTGTCAGCTATACAGAAGTATATATTATATCACATCATAGAAGAGATTGGTGGCAGCTTTACCAGTATGCATTTGAGTGCCAGAGAGATCTGTTACCATTAGTTATGGCACTGATATCCCTCCACTGTCAGAAGGCCGGTTTTTACAGATCAGCATCATCGCTGGGATGTGAGAAATGCCCTCCCTGACAGTACAAGGCTATGGAAGAGTACTATCAGGGGGGCGTTCTTCATAGCCCAACCATGACACTGAGCTGTAAGAACCACCCTCCTGACAGAGGAGGGATATTGGTGCTGAATATTTCTGGCACCTTTGAGTGTATACTGGCAAAGCTGAATTCAGCACACTGTTAGCTTTCTAGTGGCATATAATACCGCCCATCTCAGACGACATGAAAGGTCCTCTTCCAAGTCCCAGAAATTTCCTTTAGGCTAAGACCCCACGTAGCGGGCCACAACAAAAAAAGCACTGGGGAAAAAAATCACTTTTCACAGAAAATCTGCAGTTTTTCTTTGATGGCTTTCTACTGCCGTTATATCTATAGGGAAACTGCCAGCATTTCCATCGGCATAATTGACATGCTGCGATTTTCAAAAACTCAATGGCTTTGGAAATCTCAGCCTTTCCAGGAACTGTAAAACGTCACAGTTTAAAAAAAAAAAAATGCCTGTGGAAACAAGAGTTTCAGTTTGTATTGCCTTTTCTATCACAATAGTAGTTTATTGGAGATTACTTTTACATATATTTAATCTTTTCTCTATGCATAGGTCTTTATTACGTGGACAGTGAAGGAAATCGGGTGTCTGGTTCAATCTTTTCAGTGGGTTCTGGCTCTATGTATGCTTATGGAGTGTTGGATAGAGGATACAACTATGATCTAGAACCAGAGGAAGCCCAAGAACTGGCACGGCGCGCCATTTACCAGGCTACATATCGTGATGCCTACTCAGGTGGAGTGGTGAACCTCTACCATGTGAAAGAAGACGGATGGCTGCGTGTGTCACAAGATGATGTGCTTGACCTACATGAAAAGTACAAGGGGATGACTGAGCCTTAATATTTTTTAGTTTAGTACGTGGGGATACTCATGCATTGTACAGTTCTACAGGGTGTTTGAGGCTCCACAATATGATGGTTACCTTGTGATTGGGGAGCGAGGGGAATTCAGGCTCCATAACATGTTTATTCCTTTTTTGCTTTTTCTGTCAAAGGCTTAGGATTTTTTAATGTGTTGGAGCAATGTTCCTTAAAGTAATAAATGTCTCCTTCAAACTTATTAAACGTGCTCTTTACAAGTCATTTGGAAGTTTTATTTCTTGTGGCATAAGATTGGATCTGTTTAGTCAGGGTCCATCATATAAATGCTCAGTGTTCTCGGATAAAGGCCGACCAGAGTTTGGGTCTATGATATATGTAAAAGAGCAAAATGGTTGTGGTAAGAACTTGGCAGGAGGGTTTTAAAGGGGTTGTCCAGGCTCCACTCTTATTCAAGTGAAGGGGGGGAAGGACTGTAGTATTCTGCACTAAACAATTGATGGTGCCGCCTTCTTTTGGCTCTGCCTGCTGTACATCTCATGGCTTTGATGTGTGCTCAGTGCAGTCTCCATGTGAGGGATCCCCATCGATCTTATACTATGACTTATTTTATCAATGGGTCATTAGTAGCAAAAATGTGACAACTCCTTTAACATCCAGAACTAAATTCTATGATAACCTCTTTTGTATGAACCCATTCTCAAAGAAAACATTTTCCCTGTTATTTTTTCCTGCAGTGTGTAGTTAGAATTTCATAAATTTTCATTCTGTCACAGATATGTGCACACTATAGGTACAATACAATGGGAAAATTCACTATTATTGCCTGTATGTGTGCTTTAGGAGGGCATATAGTAAGGCACTTGCAGGGAGCGGTAGCAGAGAAATGATTGAACACTAGCTAAAAAATTTTGGACTCCACAATATAAGAGCTACATGACCCGCTTTTTTACTTGCTGACTCACTATGGTTCCATATTAAAGTGGTTTGCCCATGAACATAACCATATTTAAGTTTGTCATCTGTTTATCCCTACCCGCTCTATTCCGTATAATATTACCATATGGTTAAAGCTCAGCACCCTAATAGTGCAGAACTATCATGCAATGTGCACAATTCAACTCTGGCGGCTTAACTCCCGAGATAGTGAGATCACTGCATCTGAGTGTATTGGGGGCAAGATCGCTCAACACTCAGATGGGGTCTGCCGGTTTGCCATGGCAGCCAGGAGACCAAGCAACAGTTTCCTGCTGGATGCCTTTACCTATTGCACATAGAGAGTCTATGTGTAATACACTGCAATGCACAACGTATGCTGTGCACTCTCAAAAAATGTAGATTTTGGTATCAGTAAGAGTTTTCTAGAAGCAGTATAGACATTTAACATATTAGAGAATGACAGCAAAATCCTGCTTGTCATGTGTATCAGTGTTTTTGATGTTTTCAGTAAATATAGTGTACACCTTGATTTATTATTTTGTGTGTGTGAATGTAAGATTGAATGAGTTTTAGGTGCGAATATGTGTTTGTGCTTTACTTATTGATTTATTTTTTTAAATAGTTTGTTACAAAGCTACATGAAGGTGTCTGGTTATCTGGGATTTAGGTCTGGACGTTGACTGGGGCATTCTAATACATGAATATTCTTTGATCTAAACCAGCAGTTCTCAACCTGTGGGTCACGACCCCGGCAGGGGTCAAACAACCAAAACACAGGGGTCCTCAAACTACACCCCACGGCCCGCTGAGGACATTTATCCTGCGCGCCATAGCCTGTATCGCTCACTAACGAAGAATCCGATTCCCCGATAGTGAGTGGATCACTGCACATACAATTGAAAGCTATCAGTGTAAGTTGTGCAACCACGGCCTACACTGACTGCAGAGAGTGACCTCTGTCCTGACGCAAGCGCGATGACATCACCGCGCTTGCAGTCTAGAGGAGAAGGACGCGCTTCATAGGTAAGTATAATAGAGTGAGTGTGTGATTGTGTGTGTTTGTTGTACTGAGGAGCATATAATACAGTGGGGTGTAATGAGGAGCATATAATACTGGGGGGGGGGGTGGCGTAATGAGCATATTATACAGTGGGGTGGGGGCATACTGAGCATATTATAAAGGGGTGGGGGGGCGTACTGAGGAGCATATAATACAGTGGGGGCGTACTGAGGAGTATATAATACAGTGGGGGGCGTAATGAGGAGCATATAATACAGGGGTGTACTGAGGAACATATAATACAGTGGTGGGGGTTGTAATGAGGAACATATAATATGGTGGGGGGGGGCGTAATGAGCATATTATACAGTGGGGTGGGGGGGCGTACTGAGGAGCATATAATACAATGGGGGCGTACTGAGGAGTATATAATACAGTGGGGGGCGTAATGAGGAGCATATAATACGGGGGTGTACTGAGGAACATATAATACAGTGGGAAGGGTTGTAATGAGGAACATATACGGTGGGGGGGGCATAATGAGCAAATTATACAGTGGGGTGGGGGGGCGTACTGAGGAGCATATAATACAATGGGGGCGTACTGAGGAGCATATAATACAGTGGGGGGGGGCGTAATGAGCATATTATACAGTGGGGTGAGGGGGCATACTGAGCATATTATAAAGTGGGGTGGGTGGGCCAACTGAGGAGCATATAATACAGTGGGGGCGTATTGAGGAGCATATAATACAGTGGAGGGTGTAATGAGAAGCATATAATACGGGGGTGTACTGAGGAACATATAATACAGTGGGGGGGGGGTTGTAATGAGGAACATATACGGTGGGGGGGGGCGTAATGAGCATATTATACAGTGGGGGGGGCATACTGAGCATATTATAAAGTGGGGGGGCGTACTGAGGAGCATATAATACAGTGGGGGGTGTACTGAGGAGCATATAATACAGTTGGGGGCGTACTGAGGAGCATATAATACAGTGGGGGGGCATAATAAGGAGCATATAATACAGTGGGGGGGTGTACTGAGCATATAATACAGTGGGGAGTGTACTGAGGAGCATATAATACAGCGGGGGGGCATAATAAGGAGCATATAATACAGTGGGGGGGTGTACTGAGCATATAATACAGTGGGGGGGGGGCGCTACTGTAGAGTATTTAATCTTAAATTTATTTTTAAGCTATATTTTGGCTCTCTACTGGTTTGAGGGACAATGAACTGGCCCCCTGTTTGAAAAGTTTGAGGACCCCTGCTTTAGCCGCTGAGAAGCCGCGCTACCGTTTGCAGCAGCGCTATTCAGCTGGAACGCACGCCGTTATTTTTTGGTTTGGGGTCACCGCAACATGAGGAACTGTATTGCGGGGTCATGACATTAGAAAGGTTACGAACCACTGATCTAAACCGTTCCACTGTAGCTCTGGTTGTATGTTTAGAGTCATTGACTTGCTGGAAGGTGAATCTCCTTCCCAGTCTAATGTTGATTATGTAGATAATCTGTTTTGCCTTAGTTCTAGCAGCAGCACAATGTGGGGTATTTCTGCCCCTGTGTGCTGGTAGGACAGGTGGAACTTTTAATCAAAATAAATGAATATGCATGACTAGCCTTATAAGAGGTCACAGAGACCTCTCCCCTGCATGTTAATACAAGAGTACTACAAAGACATAACTTAGGGAGGGGAAGCTTGTGCTGATGTTAGGACTAAGGGAAAACAGATTATCTAAATGATAAACAATTCCCTTTCATCCTACCAGCAGCACAATGCGGGGATGTAGCAAGTAATTCCCCTAGGGAGGGTTTCCTCGCCTTACGGACTTCAATACAGACAGTCCAAAGGCGGTAGCCTCTGAAGCACGGAAGCCCAACCTCTAGTACTTGACAAGGGTGAGTTGAGAGGACCAGGAGGCTGCGGAGCATATCTGGTCTAGGGACACCACCCTATTCTCCACCCAGGATGTAGAGACCACTCATGTGGAATGGGCCCTAAGAAATTCAGGGGGAGTTAACCCCTGGACGGAAAATGATATTTTAATAGCCTCCCTAATCCATCTTGAAATGGAGGACTTTGAAGCCCTAAGGCCCCAACCATATTAACAAGGAGGTCATATAGGAGGACATAGAGCCTCCACCACCTGTCCCTCCACACAGGACAGAAAAAACCACGAGGGGGGAAGGTCTCTGTGCCCTCTTATAGGGTATATTCATTTATGTTAATTAAAAGTTCTGCCTGTCCTACCAGCACACGGGCAGAAAAACCCTGCATTGTGCTGCTGGTAGGATGAAATATGTTTTCTTCCAGGATTGCCCTGTACTTAGCTCCATCCATCTTCCCATCCACTCTGACCAGCTTCCCTATCCCTGCTCTAGAAAAGCCTCCCCACAGTATGATGCTGCTACCACCATGTCTCACAGTGGGGATGGTGTGTTCAGGGTGATGAGTAGGATTACTTTTCCACCACACATAGCGCTTTACAGTTAGGCCCAAAAGTTCAACAGCTTCTTCCACATGTTTGCTGTTTCCCCTATATGGCTTGTGTTAAACTACATAGGGAACTGCTTATATTTTTATTTCGACAATGGTTTTCTTCTTGACACTTTTCCATAAAGGCTAGATTTGTGGAGTGCATGACTTATAGTTGTCCTGTGGACAGATTCTCCCAGCTGAACTATGGTCTTATGCAACTCCTCCAGAGTGACCATGGGCCTCTTGGCTTCTTCTCTGATCAGTGCTGTCCTTGCTCAATCTGTTAGTTTAGGTGGACGGCCATGTATTGATAGGTTTGCAGTTGTAAAATACTTTTCCCATTTTTGGATGATGGATTGAACAGTGGGATACTCCAAGCTTGGAATATGTTTTTATAACCTAACCCTGCTTTAAACTAATCCACAACTTTATCTCTGACCTGTCTGTTGAGTTCCTTGGTCTTCATGATGCCGTTTGTTCACTAGAGTTCTCTAACAAACCACTGAGACCTTCACAGAACAGGTGTATTTATATTGGACTTTATTAACTAATTATCCATGTAGCATTGTCTTTCCACTTCACAATTATCTGCTACTTTGTGTTGATCTATCACTTAAAATATCAATAAAATACATTTAAGTGTGGGGTAGTAAGGTGACAAAATGTGAAAAAGCTCAAGGGGTATGAATACTTTTGCAAGCCACTGTATATTTAACATCTTGACATCTTTTCACAGTGCTGGTGGGAATGACTTCTTGCAAACTGCAAATTAAAAAAAAAATCTGGCTTTTGGAATATAGTGATAGCAAAAACTACCGTAACAGTGTTTTTATTGCAAAAAATATATACAAAAGCGGTAAGACAGAAAAAACTAGTAAAACTCATAAAATAAAGTTGACATGTGTTTCATACAACATGATGAACATACTCCCCAAACTGTGAAATTGATGGTGGGGGTTAATGTTTGAGCACCAATTTCCAGCGTGGCTCATTTTCTGTTGTCTGGATCCTTAAGATCTTGTTATACCAAGCACAAAAAAATAATCCTCTTATTTGTACTAGATCTTGCCTTCACTGTTCTTGTAAGTATGTGTGTAGAATGATATGCATTGAATATTACAGGGTGACCTAGCAAATAAAACATTCCAGGAAGGATGCACAATACTTGAAGACAGGTGCCTTGCGCTTTGTAATATACATTTCTCAAACAAAAGGTGCTGTTGCTGAGTTATGCATAGGTTTTATTACATTTTGGTCCATTAATATATTTTATTGTTCTTGGCTACCAGCCTTCTCAAAGTATATGGTTACCCATATCAGGTGCCACCTTTACTGCTACTGCAAGTAAAATTAGGCTCTTTGTGATACAGCATTATAAAGGTATCTAGAAAATATGAGATATAAAATCTAAGAAGGCTTAATGACAATAGATAAATGGAAAAGTTGTTACAAAAAATGAACAAATAATGATATGAAGAGAGCAGAACCGATCAGCTTAACCACATGAAACCAGAAAATTCAAGAATGACTGCGGTACTCGCCTTACTCTAATTCCCAAAATAATGTAGGGGCCATGAAATAGAAATGCTTGTATTTGATCCTACTGAAGTTGTCCATATACCCATGAAGCTGCCATGGGGTTTCATAGGCAAATTTCATACTTACAAGGGTCAAAGGTTTCCAACCAAAGGGATAGATTTTCAGTGCATGTAACATACAAACAACTGCATAGACCTTGGTGTACTAGACCTCTATGACATGGGGCAGTTGGGTGACTTAGTTTTCAATGACGGAGAGTTTGAACAGAGTTTCCAATCCTATTAATATTATAAAGGTGAAAGTTTGTGAGTTTGGATGTTTGTATGTTTGTTCCTCAATCACGCAAAACCCGCTCCACCGATTTGACTGAAATTTTCCACAAACATAGTTACTACACTGGATTGCGCAATAGGCTACTTTTCGTCACAATAGCGCACATACGTTTTTCCCAGGACCCCCACAAAACCCAAACTCACATCACTATCTCTGCAATCTCACACACTTTGGACCATAGCAAGCCACAAAATTCATATTACCCTCTACAGCAGAGGTCAGCAACCCCTGGCACACATGCCAAGAGTGGCACTCCTGCCATATTTCACTGGCACGCCAGCAGTACAGGACCTGCAAGAGTTAAATTAAGTCCGAGCGTCCCTTCAGTGCTCTGCTAGAGCTGAGGCATAAGGACACTCCCCTTTGAGAGGGGTGCAGGAAACCCAGGGGGTGGATCTTAATCGCTCAGGTCTGTGCCTGCTATAGTGGTCTGCATTCTGCAAAGATTCCCCGAGGAGGAGAGGATGCTGCTAGCAAAGTGCAAGTAAGAAACACACAGGTTCCTTCCTTTAGTTCCTTTTCTCATTAATGTCAGGCATTTGGGGTTATTAGTTTAGTGTTAGTAACTCCATGTGCCTCACATTAGTAGGAATAAACCCCATCATGTCACTCATATTAACCCCTGTGTGCCTCATATAAAGGTTACTAATATGTGAGACATATGGAGGTACTAATAAAAGACCTCAATAATGAAGATACTTAATTATTACCTCCAAGTCTCTCATATATCAGTAACTCTTACACAAGGGTTAATGTGAGGGACATGATGGGGTTAATTGCTATTAATAAGAGGCACATGGAGTTACTAAACTGTCATGCACAGGGCCAGACTTTTATCTACAACTAGCTGGTACCCGCGGCTTCGTCTGCGGTGATTGTAGCAGTGGGTATATACAGGCGTGGGTAAGGTTTTCGTAATGTGTATAAGGTATGGGATATGAAATGTAACTTTGTATCTTGTTTTTGCTATAATTCAGAGAATACGTGAGACTTTTGTGTTGAAGTTACTTTGTATTTGAGCTGCTATACGGTGTTGTGAGAAACATTACATAGTGACTTTGGGACAGAGGTATTTGAAGTTAACCCCTTCCCGTCGATGGCATTTTTTGATTTTGGTTTTTCATTTTTGACTCCCCTCCTTCTAAACCCCATAACTTTTTTATTTCTCCGCTCCCAGAGTCATATGAGGTCTTAATTTTTCTTGGGAAAATTTTTTCTTCATGATGCCACCATTAATTATTCTATATAATGTACTGGGAAGCAGGGAAAAAATTCTGAATGGGGTGGATTTGACAAAAAAATGCATTTCTGCGACTTTCTTAGGGGCTTTGGTTTTACGGCGTTCACTGTGCAACCAAAATGACATGTCCCCTGTATTCTGTGTTTCGTTACGATGCTGGGGATACCATATTTATATGGTTTTATTTACATTTTGACCCCTTAAAAAAATCTAAAACTGTGTTAAAACATTTTTTTTTGAAAAGTCGCCATATTCCGACAGCCGTAACTTTTTTATACGTCCGTGTACGGGGATGTATAGGGCGTCTTTTTTGCGGGGTCGGGTGTACTTTTTAGTTCTACCATTTTCGGGAAATGTTATTGCTTTGATCACTTTTTATTCAAATTTTTATCAGAATCAAAAGAGTGAAAAAACGGCGGTTTGGCACTTTTGACCATTTTTCCCGCTACGGCGTTTACCGAACAGGAAAAATATTTGTATAGCTTTGTAGAGCGGGCGATTTCGGACGCGGGGATACCTAACATGTATGTGTTTCACAGTTTTTAACTACTTTTATATGTGTTCTAGGGAAAGGGGGGTGATTTGAATTTTTAATCCTTTTTATTTGTTTTTATATTTTTTTTACTTTTTTTAAAACTTTTTTTTTTGCATTTATTAGACTTCCTAGGGGTATTGACATGGGTGGGTGGTGTCGCGGATTGTCAGAGCGGTGGGGGTCGGCAAACATGGCTGCTCCGGAGCGTTAAAGAGAGCCTCCTGGAGTATCGTTAAGGGGAGGGGCAAAGTGGTAAAGTATATGAGTATATGTATATGTGATTGTGTGGGGTTAGGGGCTAGGCTGCAGAGGGCAATATGAATTTTGTGGCTTGCTATGGTCCAAAGTGTGTGAGATTGCAGAGATGGTGGTGTGAGTTTGGGTTTTGTGGGGGTCCTGGCACAAACGTATGTGCGCTGTTGTGACGAAAAGTAGCCTATTGCGCAATCGAGTGTAGTGACTATGTTTGTGGAAAATTTCAGCCAAATCGGTCGAGCGGGTTTTGCGTGATTGAGGAACAAACATCCAAACACACAAACCCACAAACATCCAAACTCACAAACTTTCACATTTATAATATTAATAGGATTGGTCCTGTACATTTCAATGGGCCCATACACATAGATCCTGTTTTTGCGGCTGTGTGTCCGGGACAAATTGAGCTGTAAAATATAGAGCAGGTCCTATACTTTCCCTACACCTGTCCGTATTTGCAGCCCTGTCAATTTATTTTTAATCTATAGGTCAGTGAAAACCATATCCGTGCTATTTCTGTGCAGGAGGCCTAAGGCTGAAGCACCACATTGCGTTAACACAGCGTTTTGGTTGCAAATTTTGCTTCGGTTTTATGAGCCAAAGTCACCGATGTACCGTTTCAACACACCACGAACACGTAACAGTTGATAATAATATCACCAATTTGCCTTACTGCCCACCTTAGAATTACCCGGCGTCCCTTCACATAAACTAGAACTCAAGATTGGCGTCCCAGTTCTCCTCATGCGTAATCTCGATGCACCCCGATTGTGTAATGGCACGAGGCTACGTGTCACAACTAGGAACAAATATTATTGAAGCCACTATTCTTACAGGAGCAGCTAAAGGTGACAGTGTGTTAATCCCACGCATCCCAATTATACCAAACAATTTCCCATTTCAATTCACACAACTACAATTTCCCCTTAAATTGGCTTTTACAATGACCATTAATAAATCCCAAGGACAAACACTGAAAGTAGCAGAAATACATTTGGCCACACCAGGCTTCTCACATGGACAACTTTATGTTGCTTGCTCAAGAGTATCCTGTGCGCAAAACTTACATGTACTGGCGGAAAATAACAAATCATACAATGTCATATATCGAAGTATATTAACTTGACATACCTCTGTCCCAAAGACACTATGTACAGTTTATAACAACACCGTATAGCAGCTGAAATACAAATTACATTCAGCACAAAAGTCTCACGTATTCTCAGAATTACAGCAAAAACAAGATACAAAGTTACATTTTATATCCCATCCCTTATACACAGTACGAAAACCTTACCCGCGCCTGTATTTACCTACTTCTACAATCACCGCAGACGAAGTCGCGGGTACCAGCTAGTATCAGATATTTATGACAAGACCAAATTCTATGCCTTAAATGTCTTATGTGGATCCCATCTGGAGACTGCACCTTTCTCTTGAATAGAGGTCATGGGCACACAACCTGTGGCCAAAGTGAATGGATGTAGAAGTTTTGAAAACTGTCAAGTAAGTGCACCCAAAACCTAACTTCCTTGGTATTGAATGAATAGCAAATGTGTGGCCAGACCCCATTCTTAGGTGCCATACTTTGGCTCGGTCCTGAAGGGTACCAATTCCATATTAGTGCCTATACAATTAGAAATGTCATGTTGCCTTCGTCCATAAAGTGTAGCTCCCATAGGAGGCAGACTGTAATAAACATAACTTGTTAAAATTTTTAATGCTTGTTCAGAACACTATTACGTTTTACAGTAGCCAGATTTTTATTTTTTTTATTGTTTTTTTATTTGAGCTGCATTTAGTGTAGACCTGACCCCAACCATACCACTATGAACTGAGAGCACATTTTAAATGCCATAAGAAAAAAATGGAATAAATTTGGTTGTGGGTCCATTTGGGGACCCACAATTAGGTTGGGGGCTCAATTGTGCAGGATAACAACAAAATATGTTAGTATTATATAATCAAAATATTTATATTATAAGCAATATACAGTCCTATGAAAAAGTTTGGGCACCCCTATTAATCTTAATCATTTTTAGTTCTAAATATTTTGGTGTTTGCAACAGCCATTTCAGTTTGATATATCTAATAACTGATGGACACAGTAATATTTCAGGATTGAAATGAGGTTTATTGTACTAACAGAAAATGCGCAATATGCATTAAACCAAAATTTGACCGGTGCAAAAATATGGGCACCTCAACAGAAAAGTGACATTAATATTTAGTACATCCTCCTTTTGCAAAGATAACAGCCTCTAGTCGCTTCCTGTAGCTTTTAATCAGTTCCTGGATCCTGGATGAAGGTATTTTGGACCATTTCTTTCTACAAAACAATTCAAGTTCAGTTAAGTTTGATGGTCGCCGAACATGGACAGCCCGCTCTCAAATGATCTGAAAACAAAGATTGTTCAACATAGTTGTTCAGGGGAAGGATACAAAACGTTGTCTCAGAGATTTAACCTGTCAGTTTCCACTGTGAGGAACATAGTAAGGAAATGGAAGACCACAGGGACAGTTCTTGTTAAGCCCAGAAGTGGCAGGCCAAGAAAAATATCAGAAAGGCAGAGAAGAAGAATGGTGAGAACAGTCAAGGACAATCCACAGACCACCTCCAAAGAGCTGCAGCATCATCTTGCTGCAGCTGGTGTCACTGTGCATCGGTCAACTATACAGCGCACTTTGCACAAATAGAAGCTGTATGGGAGAGTGATGAGAAAGAAGCCGTTTCTGCACGTACGCCACAAATAGAGTTGCCTGAGGTATGCAAAAGCACATTTGGACAAGGCAGCTTCATTTTGGAAACAAAAATTGAGTTGTTTGGTTATAAAAAAAGGCGTTATGCATGGCGTCCAAAAAGAAACAGCATTCCAAGAAAAACACATGCTACCCACTGTAAAATTTGGTGGAGGTTCCATCATGCTTGGGGGCTGTGTGGCCAATGCCGGCATCGCGAATCTTGTTAAAGTTGAGGGTCGCATGGATTCCACTCAGTATCAGCAGATTCTTGAGAATAATGTTCAAGAATCAGTGACGAAGTTGAAGTTACGCCGGGGATGGATATTTCAGCAAGACAATGATCCAAAACACCGCTCCAAATCCTCAGGCATTCATGCCGAGGAACAATTACAATGTTCTGGAATGGCCATCCCAGTCCCCAGACCTGAATATCATTGAACATCTGTGGGATGATTTGAAGCGGGCTGTCCATGCTCGGCGACCATCAAACTTAACTGAACTTGAATTGTTTGTCCAAAATACCTTTATCCAGGATCCAGGAACTGATTAAAAGCTACAGGAAGCGACTAGAGGCTGTTATCTTTGCAAAAGGAGGATGTACTAAATATGTCACTTTTCTGTTGAGGTGCCCATACTTTTGCACCGGTCAAATTTTGGTTTAATGCATATTGCGCATTTTCTGTTAGTACAATAAACCTCATTTCAATCCTGAAATATTACTGTGTCCATCAGTTATTAGATATATCAAACTGAAATGGCTGTTGCAAATACCAAAATATTTAGAACTAAAAATGATTAAGATTAATAGGGGTGCCCAAACTTTTTCATAGGACTGTAGATACACATACATACATCAGGAGGCCCGGTTCACATTTGCGTTCAGGTTTCCGTTCGCGGAGTCCGCTTCGGGACCCCTCGAATGGAAACCTAAGCGATTACCTAAAAAACCAGCGGACCCCATAGTCCTGCTGCTTGCAGGACTTTTCTCTCCATATATTTCATGCAGATAGGGAAACGGAATGGCCTGAACGCAGATGTGAACCGGGCCTTAGTAATATAAATAGATAAGGAATTGCTTGCCAAGAAGGGAATATGAGATGTAGCCTCCCTAGAACACATTGGGTTATTCTATTGCCTCTTGTTTGATGGAAAAAGGACTTGCAGGAGGCCATAAGTTTAGCCAGTCACTTCCTCCCAAATGCTTATGCGAGTTTTTAATAATATTTCATTTCATGCATATCAATGCAATAAAAAAGCTTCTTTCCACGTCAGTAAGTCTTTTCTTTGTGTAGCCTGTCTGATTACATGTCCATTATTACTGTACATAAGTGATAGGATGAGAAATCTTAATCTTAAGTGTTGTACATTCAGAAATTCATTTCTAAAATAACCAGATCTGTCACACTCCTTAATAACATAGGAAAAAGAAGTGGTTAGGAAGAATAGATACGGAAACATGTCAGTGGCAGAGACAGAAGCTTAATATTCATACCTCCTGCTGTCTCCATTAAACATGCTTCTTTGACTCTAACTGTTCCATTACTAGAATACATAGCAGGACTGAAAGAGGAAAGGTCTGGTTCCATTATGTATATGATGTGAACAGAGAAAATTCAATTAATTTTAATCTTTGCAGTCTAGACTTAATTCTGGGCAGAAGAGGTGACGAGACCAATGTGTTCCTGCTTCAAGAATAGAGAATCCCAGTTAATTGGATCTTAAAACCCTTTTTGGCTTCAGTAGGTAAGAGTAACATGCAGCAAAATATAACCCATGTGGTAAGAGTTGACGGGAAACATATTTTGTGGATGTCATAGATGTCAAGTGCTGAATCAAAGTAGAAATTTCTTACCTGATTCTGAAATTTCCTTTGGCTGGAGATCTGGAGTACAAAGAAAATGTACATTGAAGTGAAATATTAACAACAGTTGCTCAGCCTATATTGTGTATCTGTTTCTATGCCTAAAGAAGAAAGCAGATCGACGTATGCATTGCTTTTCTTTTAATAAAACTGTATTGCCTTTTTTTATTTATTATGAGCTAGCAGCTCTTGTCGGCAATTTGAGCGGCTCTGTGATGTCACAAAGGCCAGCTGTGATGTAACATAATGCCCAATTTTTCTGTCAAAGAGCATCACTGTGATGTCACAATGTCCAAATGTGATATTAAAACGACCCATTATGATGTCTCCTTGCGATGTTAAAGTGCCCCACTCTAATGACACAGAACACCTGTCCTCGATTGAGAGACTATACCTGGTAATAATCCCAGCATCATTGCAAAACAAAGGCCTCTTGGAAGGTCGGGCATGACGCAAAAGGGAGCAAACTTTATTGGGTTATTTCACTGAAATTCTGTCTTCCCAACTACATCAGGGAAGACAGGCTTGCACATTCCAGCGAGCGCCCTCTATTGGTTTGCAATACAGAGGCAGCATCTGACTTCCTAATTACATCATGGAAGACAGATTTGCATATTCTTCCCATGGTCCTTTGCAAAGTGGAGTGCTAAAGGCTTAATGAGTCTCCACACACCTATATGGTGGTCTCTCCCTAAGGAGTGACAATATCCCCATAACACAGAACACCTTTGTGATGCCAAGGAGCAGCATGGTGTCACAAAGCCCTAGTGTTCTGTCACAAAGCACCATTGTGATGGTACAATTTCTCATCATAATATCAAAAAGACACGTTATGACCCTGCCCCAATGTGATGTCAAAATAGCTCATGGTAATGTTATCATGCCCAATGGTGAGGGCAATGGCAAAATGCCCCATTGTGATGCCATAGAGCACCATTGTTATGCCTGAGACACTGGAGAACAACTGGGATGACACAGTGCCCTGTTGTGATGACAAGGGGAACCACTGTGGTGTTACCATGTCTATTGTGATGCCATTTAAAACTGTTCTTTTTTTCACAATGCACAACTGGGATGTCACAATGCCCCATTGTGGTAGTAGGAAAACAAAAGTGAAGGCCCAGAGGGAAGCGCTGCTCTGTGTTGTGACAAGTTTAGAGGGAGGGTTGGATATTCAACCAGGTCAAGGTTGACCTGCACCCCACTCTCCCATTCTATTGTGCCATATACCTTTTATTTTTAAATGCCCCTTTGTTATTTCACAGAGCAACATGGTTCTGTTAGAGTACCTTTTATGATGTCATAGTGTTGCATTGCAATGTCGCAGAGCATCATTGTGATGCCACAATCCACCATTGTGACATCAAAATGCCCCATTATTATGTCAAGGAGTATCATTCTGTTGTCACAATGCTCCTTTGTAATGTTACATTGCCTTCATTGTGATGTCAAAATGACCCATTGTTAAGCCAAAGAGCACCACTGTAATATCACATTCAGTCAATGCTAAAGCGCACTATTTTGATGTCACAGTGCCAGACCATGATATCAAAGAGAACTGTTGTAATGTAATAATGGTCCCATATTCAACCACAATCCCTGCTCATCCTGCCATGTTTGCTTCTTATCTTCCTGATATCTTTCACTTTGCCTCAGCTCACCAAAGAATCTTTAGCAGCCTTATTAAAATTCCCGGGTACTGTTATATATCTTAAATAAACATAAAAACTAAATCATTAAAAACATTTGGAGCGCTGTTCATCTTTCATTCTAGAAATTACTACTAGGGAGTCGGACCAGTCCCCCTGGAAACCATGCAGCCATCGATTAATAAAATGCATACTTGCTGCTCTGCATAATAGTGCCACATTGTGATGTCATCCATGCACTATTGTGAAGTAACAATGACCTGTTGTGATGATAAAATTCCTCATTGCAGTATCATATTGACTAGAGATGAGCGAATAGTGAAATATTTGATATTCGTTTCAACTAGAGCCTCAATATTCGACTACTCGATCCAATGTCGAATCCCATTATAGTCTATGGGAAAAAATGCTCGTTTCAGGGGAAGCCACTATTTGATTAAAGGAGAGTCACCAAGTCCACGAGTAGCAGGAGGAGAGTGTTTAGGAGGGGCGAAGTGCAGGTAAAGCGCACGGACCCCATAGAGTATAATGGGGTCCGTGCGCTTTAACTGCACAGCGCTTGCAGTTGCGCTGATAAAAAGTAAGCTCCCTCGTAACCGCAAGCTGCCAGCTCTCCCGACTAGCAAAGACGAGCCTGCGGCAAATCAACGCTGGTAAGTAAGCGGCCATTTTCTTGTGGCCTGTGGGCATGCGCAGTCGGCTCTGCCTGAGGCCTACAAGTTTCACCGCCTGCACCGGAAGAAGTCGTATGAAGATGACGTTCCAGAAGAAGATGCAAGCAGCGCTAGAGAGTTCTCTCACAGCATTGGGGACGCCCCCAGTGCTGTTTGAGCACTGAGGCCCGCCCCCAGTGCTGCGAGAGAACTCATTTGCATACCGACGAAAAACGGAATTTTAACCGAACAGCGAGGTGGAGGACATCTAAAGGTAGGAGAAGGATAGCCGACGTGTCAACGACAAAAAAAAAGTTTTTAATGGTAGAATCCCTTTAAAAGTCATACAAATAGAATTTAGATTATCATCCCTACTTGGGACAATGAGTCATGGCAATGTTGTAGAATATAAGTAACACAAAATAAATAAGCTATGTTACAGCACCACTATAATGTTACAAATGACCCATTGTGATGACTAAGATCACAATTGTGATGTCACAGTGCCCCACTATAAATGATGTCAAGAAGCAGCATTTTGATGTTACAATGACTTCTTGTGATGTCACAGTGCTCTGTTATGATGTTACAGAGCATGTCTGTGATGTCACTAGGTCCCAGAGATACATTCCCCACACTTCCTGTGTTCTGTATTGACCCTAAATTCAAATTCAAAGGAACAATGGATAGGCAGACTGCTACAACAATGGTCATATTTAGAGCCCAACAAAAACCCCATTAACTTTTATGGGATCAGTTGGGTATCCATTCTTTTAAACTGAAACCACTTGCTGAAAAAGTTGGACTTGCAGCACTTTAATATCCTGCGATTTTCAACCCACACTGCAACAGAATCTCCAATGCAGATGTGAACATAGTCTAAGACAGGGGTCTCAAACTCGCGGCCCGCGGGCCGCATGCGGCCCGGCAAACAGTTTTGTGTGGCCCGCAGAAGCATCCTACGACGCATAATACAGTTTAGGTCCTACGTCAGCGGTTCTCAACCTGTGGGTCGCGACCCCGGCGGGGGTCGAATGACCAAAACACAGGGGTCGCCTAAAGCCATCGGAAAATACATATTTCTGATGGCTTTAGCCGCTGAGAAGCCGCACTGCCTTTGCAGCAGGGTAGATCCTAGTGGGGTAAAGGACCTGTGATGACGTCAGGACCATGTGATCGGACTCTGGTGTTGGCGGAGCTATTCAGTACAGTGCCGAGTTACACAGAAAGGGAAGGCTGCAGTGAGTGGAGACTGGAAGGTAAGATGGATGGAGGAGACAGCAAGTGTAAGCAAGAGGGGGTGGGGGTGGGAAGGGGATGCAGGCAGTGTGTGAGTATGATAGGAGGGGATGCAGGCTGTGTGTGAGCAAGATGGGGGTGTTTCAGGCTGTGTGTCAGCATAATAGTGGGGTTCAGGCTGTGTGTGAGCATGATAGGAGGTTCAGGCTGTGTGTCAGCAAGATGGGGGACATGAATCTGGGGGAAGAGATGGGGACATGAATCTGAGGGCAGAGATGGGGGGGACATGAATCTGAGGGCAGAGATGGAGGGGACATGAATCTGGGGGCAGAGATAGGGGGACATGAATCTGGGGGCAGAGATGGAGGGACATGAATCTGGGGGCAGAGATGGGGGACATGAATCTGGGGCAGAGATGGGGGACATGAATCTGGGGGCAGAGATGGAGGGGACATGAATCTGAGGGCAGAGATGGGGGACATTAATCTGGGGGCAGAGATGGGGGGACATGAATCTGAGGGCAGAGATGGGGGACATGAATCTGGGGGCAGAGATGGGGGGGACATGAATCTGAGGGCAGAGATGGGGGACATGAATCTGGGGGCAGAGATGGAGGGACATGAATCTGGGGCAGAGATGGAGAACATGAATCTGGGGGCAGAGATGGGGGGGACATGAATCTGAGGGAAGAGATGTGGAGACATGAATCTGGGGGCAGAGATGGGGGGACATGAATCTGGGGCAGAGATGGGGGGATATGAATCTGGGGCAGAGATGGGGGGACATGAATCTGGGGGCAGAGATGGAGAGGACATGAATCTGATAATGCTCGTCTATAGACGAGTACTGCGAGCAGAGGGTGGGGGGAGTTCCTCCCGGCTCTCACAGTACAGCGCGATTGGCTGTGCTGTGAAGAAGGACGTCTCTGACTAACTGTCAGAAACTCCCTTCTGACCATAGAAGAGCTACGGTAACGGACCGTAAGCTCTTCACACTGGGCCCACATCGGGAAAGCCGACAGTGTGCTGAACTCAGCTTTCCGGCAGTATATAGAACTGCATGTGGGCAAAATGGTGAAAGGTCATCTTTAAACATTGAGGTGGAATGAAGGGGCTCATGACACTGGGGGCAGATGAAGGGAGGGGGGAGAACGGCATGACACTGGGGCAGAAATGGAGGGACATGAATCTGGGGGAATAAATGGGGGGACATGAATCTGGGGGCAGAGATGGAGGGGACATGAATCTGGGGGCAGAGATGGGGGGACATGAATCTGGGGACAGAGATGGAGGGGACATGAATCTGGGGGCAGAGATGGGGGGACATGAATCTGGGGGCAGAGATGGAGGGGACATGAATCTGGGGGCAGAGATGGAGAGGACATGAATCTGGGGACAGAGATGTGGGGACATGAATCTGGGGGCAGAGATGGGGGACATGAATCTGGGGGAAGAGATGGGGGCACATGAATCTGGGGGCAGAGATGTGGGGACATGAATCTGGGGACAGAGATGGAGAGGACATGAATCTGGGGGCTGTGATGGAGAGGACATGAATCTGGGGCTGTGATGGAGAGGACATGAATCTGGGGACAGAGATGGAGAGGACATGAATCTGGGGGCAGAGATGGAGGCGACATGAATCTGGGGGCAGAGATGGAGGGGACATGAATCTGGGGGCAGAGATGGAGGGACATGAATCTGGGGACAGAGATGGGGGGACATGAATCTGGGGGCAGATGAAGGGTGTATATGTAACTGGGGAAAAGATGGAGGGGGGACATATAGTTTACGGGTGACTGTAGGAGGATTATACAGTGTGGGGGCCACATGGAAAATGAATGGGCGGAGTCAACATAAAAGTGGGTGGAGCTAAATTTGCCACGGTGCGGCCCGCCGACTGGCTGGGATCTTGCTCTGCGGCCCACATGCTGAGTTGAGTTTGAGACCCCTGGTCTAAGACTATTTGCTTCTATAGTCAGAACTTCCTTAGTAATGGAGTGAACAGCAAATTGAGAGATAAGAGACACAGAGTGTTGGAAATGTTAGAGAGGTTTTCGGGCAGAAAACAACATCCTTATATAAGTATAATAATTATAAGTAATATAAATGTAATTATATATAATATAAGTATTATATTTTAGTTCAGAATCACACGCTCTATTAAATGAGATTAAGTTGCCTGAATAGTTAATGACCAATTAAAAGGTAAAAGTATTAAGGAGTCTCAGTTTTATCTAGTAGGTCATTGGTCAATCATCGTGGCAATGATGCACACTTTATTACTCTTTTCATCTCCTTGACTCTACAATGTCTTGGCAGCATACAGTGGTTTGGAGAATGGCAAATATTCTTCAATTCACTTTGTCAATTAACTGGAATATTTACATAAATACAGTACAGACCAAAAGTTTGGACACACCTTCTCATTCAAAGAGTTTTCTGTATTTTCATGACTATGAAAATTGTAGATTCACACTGAAGGCATCAAAACTATGAATTGACACATGTGGAATTATATACTTAACAAAAAAGTGTGAAACAACTGATAATATGTCTTATATTCTAGGTTCTTCAAAGTAGCCACCTTTTGCTTTAATTCCTGCTTTGCACACTCTTGGCATTCTCTTGATGAGAATGAGGTAGTCACCGGAAATAGTCACTTCAAGAGGTAGTCACCGGAAATGGTTTTCACTTCACAGGTGTGCCCTGTCAGGTTTAATAAGTGGGATTTCTTGCCTTATAAATGGGGTTGGGACCATCAGTTGTGTTGTGCAGAAGTCAGGTGGATACACAGCTGATAATCCTACTGAATAAACTGTTAGAACTTGTATTATGGCAAGAAAAAAGCAGCTAAGTAAAGAAAAACAAGTGGCCATCATTACTTTAAGAAATAAAGGTCAGTCAGTCCAAAAAATTGGGAAAACTTTGAAAGTGTCCCCAAGTGCAGTTGCAAAAACCTTCAAGCGCTACAAAGAAACTGCCTCACATGAGGATCGCCCCAGGAAAGGAAGACCAAGAGTCACCTCTGCTGCGGAGGATAAGTTCATCCAAGTCACCAGCCTCAGAAATCACAGGTTAACAGCAGCTCAGATTAGAGACCAGGTCAATGCCACACAGACTTCTAGCAGCAGACACATCTCTACAACAACTGTTAAGAGGAGACTTTGTGCAGCAGGCCTTCATGGTAAAATAGCTGCTAGAAAACCACTGCTAAGGACAGGCAACAAGCAGAGGAGACTTGTTTGGGCTAAAGAACACAAGGATTGGACATTAGACTAGTGGAAATCTGTGCTTTGGTCTGATGAGTCCAAATTTGAGATTTTTGGTTCCAACCTCCTTGTCTTTGTGCGATGCAGAAAAGGTGAACGGATGGACTCCACATGCCTGGTTCCCACCGTGAAGCATGGAGGAGGAGGTGTGATGGTGTGGGGGTGCTTTGCTGGTGACACTGTTGGGGATTTATTCAAAACTGAAGGCAAACTGAACCAGCCTGGCTACCACAGCATCTTGCAGCGGCATGCTATTCCATCCGGTTTGCGTTTAGTTGGACCATCATTTATTTTTCAACAGGACAATGACCCCAAACACACCTCCAGGCTGTGTAAGGGCTATTTGACCAAGAACGAGAGTGATGGGGTGCTACACCAGATGACCTGGCCTCCACAGTCACCAGACCTGAACCCAATCCAGATGGTTTGGGGTGAGCTGGACTGCAGAGTGAAAAGGGCCAACAAGTGCTAAGCATCTCTGGGAACTCCTTCAAGACTGTTGGAAGACCATTTCCGGTGACTACCTCTTGAAGCTCATCAAGAGAATGCCAAGAGTGTGCAAAGCAGTAATCAAAGCAAAAGGTGGCTACGTTGAAGAACCTAGAATATAAGTCATATTTTCAGTTGTTTCACACTTTTTTTGTTAAGTATATAATTCCACATGTGTTAATTCATAGTTTTGATGCCTTCAGTGTGAATCTATAATGTTCATAGTCATGAAAATACAGAAAACTCTCTGAATGAGAAGGTGTGTCCAAAATTTTGGTCTGCACTGTATGTGCCAATGGCATTAACAATTCATGTAGAATATGTGCATTAGGTTTATTGGTTCTATGGCATCTGGACTAAACATTTGTTGATCCTGACATTAGAAGCAAAAGTTCTTTTTGTCCGTAAGTATAAACCTATGCTACAGCTTCTATTGGTTCTCTGTCAGTTCTCGGTGAAACGGAGCGACTTATGGTTTGCTTCACTGAAAGGGTTAATAGTCTGCATTGCAGATCTGTGTGTAAGGCAGTGTTTATGTGCTGGGCACGTTATATGAATGTGTATGAGAGGGAGGGCTTCTTCTTGAGCAGTGGAAGGGTGGGACTTGCTTGTAGAACACGCTCTGATGCCTTGAAACCCGTGAGGAGGAAAAATTAAGAATTATTTCCCCATCACCGGAATCATCTGTCATCATTTTACTCGCCGCCTGAATCCTGCAGAGTGAAGTAGACAGCTACGGGGAGCAGAACTTACGTGATGGGCTCTGCAATTCCATGGCAATCATACTGCAATTACCTTCCATACAGTACTGCAGAAGCTGGAGCAAGTCCTGCCAGCACCATGGTGTGCCATCTACATACAAGCTCTGTTTGCTTCCTATAATGACATTGAAGTGCACTACAGCATTTTGTGTACATGACATACAATTCAAGTGCTCCTCTACAGAAGATCTTTGGAAAGTAAATAACCTGTAGCCCAAGTAACAAGTGATGCAAAATGGACATCCATGCTCACGTGTGGAAATGTTCTCTATACTGTAGATGGGATAACCAGTGACTAGTGGAGACATTTTCTAAATGGACTGTCAGGTCATCCCATCAAAGAACACTATAGTTAAGGTAGTAGCTGATAACAGGATGAACACAGTATATAGACAGTATACAGGATACAGTACAGAATTAGTGTCCATTTAATATGCGTCCATAAATTAATGGCCTCAAGTGGACACCCCTTGTCATAAAAGCAAAAATCTATCACAAAGTACAGTGACTGATTTTTTTTTTTGCGCGTTTGTCATGTTTCTGGCATTTTTTTGCCCCCCCTTGAAAAACACTATATTCAGCTTTTACAGGTTAGACTAGGTTCTCATCTGTGTCAGAGGCTCCGCCGCAGAATCTGCTGAAAATTGGTGGAGAGAGAAGTCCTGCAAGGAGTCTATGGGGTCTGTGGGTGTCCACGAATAACCAGTGTTTTAGCAGTTCAGATTCCCCAACAGAACTGTATGACGGAGAGACCAGCTCAAGTGTGAACATAGCCTTAGTCAATAATACATTTTTAAATAGTCCGCCATTCAATACATTTTGTTTTTTCTTTGTTTTGCCATTTTGTGTTCTTCCCGCAGTGCTTTCCTCTGCGGACTTTTTGTTTCAATTATACCTATGGGGAAAACAGCCAGCTTTCCATGGGTATAATTGACACCGCACCACAGATTTTACCGCAAAGTGGGCATGTGATTAGCTAGAATCCCATCCACTTTGCTCTGACTAAGACGCTGCAATTTTTTTTCCGTCAGAGTCTCCTTGTCCTGCTTGGTGCATGATACCAGTAATTCTTTTTTTTAACCACTTCCAGACCACCCATTGGGTATATACTTCCGGAAGGTGGCTGCCTTGTTCTGCAAGGACGTATCGGTACATCCAAGCAGAACTCAGCAGCTGCACAATCTCATGCAGCTGCTGAAACTGGGAGCCGGCTGTAACTTTAGCCGGAGCTCCCAGAGAGAAGGCAGTGAAGGTTTATTATGGACATCCACCGCCATAATGCGCCCGCCCTCTGACTTGGCAATCTTGTGATCCACTGGTGTCAGCGTCTTCTAAGAGCTGCTGGGTCCTACACGAGCCAGATCAGCTCTATCGGCTCTATATATTAACGTACAGGAGGCTGTATTCCTCCTGCAACTGGGGCTAAATATTCCAGCACCAGTTTCAGGGAAAATCAGCCTCCAACACAAAAGAAACAGTGATCAGATGTCACCAAAGGTCTGTTATGACCTTTTGGGGACACAATGTAAAAAATTTAATTAAATTAATAGAAAAATGTTTAAAAAGTAAATAAAATAATTAAAATAAATTAAATAATACGCAGTTATTAACGGTTATAGCGCCACCCTCGACGACACCATACAAAATAAAAATTACCGTGACGGAGAGAAAAAAATGTTTTATAAAGTTTTTTAGTGGCACTTTGTGCTATTAAGTAAAAAAAGAAAAGAAAGAAAAGTGAAAAACAAACAAGATTTCCCTCCTATTTTGTCTATATTTTCCCAGATATAAAAAAAATTAAATCACATCCAAAGATAAAAACAACATAAAAATAAAGCCCTGTGTGTCACCAAAAAAAAGATGAAGGAATTAGTTTAATAACACATAAGAAATGTTACAGCCCTCAAAACAGAACATACAAAAAAAACTTAAAATGTGTCTGGTCTGGAAGGGGGGGTAAAGGATCTGGTATGGAAGTGGTTAAACTGTAATTTTTATTAAAGTTTTTATAAATAACAGTATAAGTAACAGAATCAAAATAAACAGGGAAAAAGAAAAATTTACAACAAGCCGTCCAAATGCAACATTAAGTACCCAGGCAGGAGGGGGATGACCAGGGAAGAGAGGGGAAGTGGAGAAAAAGGGGAAGGGAGAATGAGGAATCAAAGACTGTGTAAAATACAATATGCATCCCAGGATGACCAGACAACAGTAAAGGCTTTGGTCGTATGATTAAGAGAGGCTGTCAAAAACTCCATACTACAGATGTCTTTAACTTGAGCAATAAGCTCTAGACCAGTGGGAGGAGAAGCCTTTCTCCAGTGGAGAGCAATTTAGAGGTCAGTTTACCTCTGCATTGGGGGAAGATTAGGCAAATAGGTAAGGGGGTCCAGGGGAACCTCCTGAACAAAAAGGGCATCAGTGAGGGATGTAACTTCTAACCAGAAGAGATGGATTCCCGAGCATTCCCCCAAAAATGTGGCATAACATACCTCACCTGGAAACTCTAACAAGTGGAAGGAATGTTAGGATTAAGAGAGTGGAGCAAGGAGGGGGTGTGGTACCACTGCATGGAACCAAATAATCTGCCATTGCCCGGGAGAGATCTGCCTATTCAGGGCCCCAGACCACTTAACCATATACTTATGAGAGAGGGGGCTCAATCCTCTGGAGAGGAACCTGTAGATGCTTGATATCAGGCTCATTGTGGTGGTACCTGCTTGGCAAATCCTCTCAAATGCAGTAGGTACAGAGACCTTCAAAGAACTAAACTGAGAGGTTATGAAGTGGGCAATTTGCTAGTAGTGGAACCATTCAGACGTAGGCAAATGTAGCATAGTGGTTACCATTTCAGATAAACTGGAAAATCGATTTTTGAAGGGCACGCAGGTCCGAACGGGGGACAGCGACTGGGAGCGTTTCAAAAAAATAAAGGAGCTTTGAGAGGAGGGACATTTTAACTGCGGTTAATCTGGAGAGGGTGCCATTTATCTTTAAGGAAACATAATTCACTAAACAGGCGAGGATAGTTAACCGAGTAGAGGGTGGAGTAAGAAGGAGATAGTTGAATCCCCAAGTAACTAAGGAAACACTCCCTCCACTGAAATTCGAAGTTGGAAAGAAGCAGCTGTAAGATTTGGTTTTAGTGGGATTAACTTTGTAACCAGAGAAATCATCATATATCTGGAGGAGGTTAGGGAGGGATGTGTGAGGGTTAGTAAGGATCAAGAGGACATAGTCTGCAAACAAGCTAATCTTGAAGTCCCTATCCCTTACCGTCACCCCAGTAATGTCGGGATTAGATCGAATCTGGGAGGCCAGGGGTTCTATACACAATGCGAATAAAAGTGGGAATAAAAGGACAACCCTCGAGCCTCCCTTTATGGATGGGGAACGGCAATGAAAGGGAGTTAGGAGATTCCAGAAATTCTGACGCATTTTGGTTATGTTGGGGAATGAATTCAGAATGGAGTAAGAATCGCCATTTTAATAAATTTCCCCCTGAGGCTTGGGCCCCACATGGCGTAAATGCCGTGATTTGCCTGCGGTAGAAATGGCATGGGGATGGGGGAGGAAAAAAAATTGCAGCTTTTTCGCCGCAGGCAAATCGCGATGTTTACACGACATGAGCCTCGGCCTCGGGGGGGAATTTATTAAAATTGGCAATTATTACTCCAGTCTCAATTCATTCCCCAACAGCACAAAGATGTGTCAGAATTACTTGCATCATGCACCTAGCAGGCCTAGGAGACTCTGATATTTTTTTAAGCAGAATGCACT